>NW_024870902.1:1500000-1935000 GCF_019054845.1 Dipodomys spectabilis
GCCCCTGAGTTCATTCAAGCCCAGATACCATCATATACATAAAACTCTAAAACTGATTGCTATTGTATTGGAACTCTATAAAAATACACAATGCTCTTTTGCTTTGCTGAATGAATGAATGGATGAATGAATGAATGAAGTTGACAGTGGAACAGTGAACTTGGGAACATATAGATCACCCTCAGGACTTGGTGTCCTCCTCAGAAAGCATCTGCCTGTGTGTCCGCCTGAACACAAATTGGAATTCCAATTGATTCCTTCCTCCATCGACTCCATTTTTTCTTTTCTGATGGTACCAGGGTTTGAACTCAGGGCTTTGTACTTGTTCAGCTGACACTCTACTATTCGAGTTACATCTCCAGATTGGCTTTTTGCTGGTTATTTTGGAGCTAGCAACTCTTCAACTTTTCTGCATGGATTGGCTTCACACCTTGACCCTCTGAATCTCAGCCTCCTGAGTCACTAAGATTGCAAGCATGAGCCACTGATGCCTGAGTCCCTGACTTTTTTAATCTACTGATTTCTTTTGTATCTGTCACAAGAATGCCAGATATTATGAGCATCTGGCTTCTGTCTGCCTCCTGGGATATTTCTATCAGTGAATCAATGGGACACCCAGGGCCTGTGACTAACCATATGACACATTCCTTCATGACTTGGAGCATAAACTATTTTTCTTATTTTGCAGCAGGAGTCACCACTAGTAGTGATTTCCTCAGTCAGTCAACAAGGTGAGCAGGTGACTCTGACAGATTCTTTCAGGAAATGCAAAATAGCACGCTGTCTGTTTCAGAGGCTCTTGGGTATGCTAAGGAGATGTGATTATCCACAAAACAATTAGAGTTTGGTGCGAACTCTTGAGGATCTTATGCCAATTGGAGGTACGGTCTGAGTCCCTGATTCCCTGTCCTAAGCCCTTCAAAGCTTTGACCAGCCCCAAATGGCCCTCCAGAAATCTCTGCACGTGCTGTTCCTTCCCCCAGAACAGGGTGACACCCCCCCGCGAAGCTATGAGTACCAGGACTTAAGCATAGTATACAATCCAGGGACTGACACTTCCAAAAGCAACCAGAGATTTACGGTAAGACCCTAGCTCTCAGCCTGCAGCCTGCAAAGCTGCCTGGCCCACTTCCACTTCCCTGTGTTCAAATATGAAATCATGTGACTAAGATCATCACTGTTATTCGTTCTTTTTTTGTTGCTGTGGTTCAGGAAGTGACTGTAAGAAGACTTAAGCATGCTCATCATAAATGTGAGTGGAGAGCTCTTCTCCAGAGCTCTCCAGCAGGACTGGATGGCTGCAGTGGATGGAGGGAGAAGGGCAGGATTCTTAGCTGTGGCTTTGGCAGAGCTCTCTGGATGGTGCCTGGCATAACCTAGTGTGAGGTTCCTGTGGCTCCAACAACCCAATCTACATACAAGAGTAGTCAAGATGGCTGGACCTGGAGTTCCCTAACATAGTGCAAACCAAACCCCTCCTTTCATGCCGAATGGAAGTCATGATCATGTGTTAGTTGGCAAATGAAAGTTCAAATTCTCACAGAGTTTTTTTAAATAAAATAACGGATGGATAAGGAACTTGTCCTTAGAACTCTTTTATTATTTATTTAACTTATTTATGTATTTGTGTGTGTGTGTTTGTGTATGTGTGTGTCAGTACTGGGTCTTGAACTCAGGACTTTATACGCTCACTTGGATTTTTTGCTCAATGCTGGTGCTCTACCACTTCAGCCACCCCTTTACTTCTGGCTTTTTGGCCAGTCAGTTGGAGATAAGAATCTCACGGACTTTCTTGCCTGGGCTGGCTTTGAACTTTGATCATTTTTCAGATTTCACTCTCCTGAGTAACAGGATGACAGGTGTGAGCCACTGGTGCTTGGGCCCTAGAACTCTTTTCTTTTCTTTTTCTTTTTTGTTTTTTTTGTCAGTAGTGGGGCTTGAACTCTGGACTTGGGCACTGTTCCTGTGCTCTTCAGCTCAAGGTGAGCACTGAACCTCTGAAGCCACAGTGCCACTTCTGGTTTTCTGGTGATTAATTGGAGATAAGAGTCTCATGGACTTTCCTGCCTGGGGTTGGCTTTGAACCATAATCCTCAGATCTCTGCCTCCTGAGTAGCTAGGATTACAGGCATGAGACACCAGTGCCCAGCATTCACTAGAGCTCTTTTAAAGGAAGTGCTAGATGCACTTCCCCAAACTTCAGCTAGAAATAAAACAGAATCCACATGTTTTTAGAATGAGGTTTTACTCAACTTGCTGTAAAAGGCTGTTCCAGGGAGCTCAGCTTTTAGGGACATTTTCTGTTGTTCTCCTGAATGGGGCTGCTTCATTTCACATTTATTTTCCTGACCTAATGTCTTCTTCTCAACCCATGGGACCAAAAAAGAAAAAGAAAAAAAACTCAAAAGATTTTCTTAAAAGCCTTACAGAGCACAATATGAAAACCTGTAAAGACTGAGTAGAATAAAATGAAGCAAGAGTTATACACAAGTGCATAATAAACTAGTGCTAGAGACATTGGCAAATAGATATCATTCATACTGCACTTGCCATAGCTCTTTAAATAAATAGTACTAAGATAATATTTCTGAAGTATGAAAATGGAGATGATCTGTACAGAACCCAAGCATTCCAACAATATTTTACTTTAAACTCAAATTCTTCCATTTAGTAACTGAGAAAAATAATATATGATCTGAGAGAAATAATGAAAAATTTAGCTTATATTTATTAGAAATTAAGTTAGATACTGACCTGCCTGCTAATATCTGTCCCCTAACATATGAGATTGTTTTTTCTCTTCTCCATCTGTTTCTGGTGATCATGATATTGTGATATTATGATATAAATACTATATGATGATAATAGATAGCTTATATGTTGTGAATAATGCAGAAACCACATGTGAAAATACCTGCATGAAGACTAGATGATTGTAAAAATAGATGTTTTAAAAATTAAAATTGGGCTGGGAATGTGGCTTAGAGGTAGAGTGCTTGCCTAGCATGCATGAAGCCCTGAGTTCTATTCCTCAGTACCACATAAACAAAAAAATTAAAATTGTCCAGGCACTGTACCACATAAACAAAAAAAATTAAAATTGTCCAGTCACTGGTGACTCACATCTGTAATTCTAGTTCAAAGTCAGCTTGGGCAGGAAAGCCCATCAGACTCTTATCTCTAATTAACCCCCAGAAAACCAGAAGTGGAGTTAGCCTTGAACAAAAGAGCTCAGAGACAGTGCCCAGGTCTTGAGTTCAAACTCCATGACAGAAAGGAAGGAAGGAAGGAAGGAAGGAAGGAAGGAAGGAAGGAAGGAAGGAAGGAAGGAAGGAAGGAAGGAAGGAAGGGAGGGAGGGAGGGAGGGAGGGAGGGAGGGAGGGAGGGAGGGAGGGAGGGAGGGAGAGAGGGAGGGAGGGAGGGAAGATTGTAAATACATTGTATTGTCAACCTGGAAGAAAATCTTGAGAACTTAATTCTTCTTTTATTCTACCCCTATCATCTTTTTCTACAAACTTTGATTCAAACAATTTCACACATCCACTTCAATATCCAAAAGCAACTCTTCAGTGAACCATACAACTCATGGGTAAAAACAGGAGGGAAGGACTGGGAAAGAATGAAGAAACAGAAGACACTGTACAAAAGGGAATGTACTTATTACCTGACTCGCATCATTGTAATCCCTCTGAACATCACCTCTATAATAACAATAAAGCAAATTAATTTTTTTAAAAAATACCTCTTAGAGATTGTGCCTCTTGGTAATTTCACCCAGAAACATGATAGGGCAATGAGAAATCTAAAAAAGCCCTGCATTGCAATGCACATGAACAGACATCAGAAGTCTGCTGGAACTTTCAAGTTGTGAACAAAGGAGCTTTCTGGAAGCCCTGGGTGCAATATCAATAAGGAGAAGAGAAAGGAAAGGGAAGAGAATGTCTATAATTTGGGCCAATATAGAACAGGAAAAAACAGAGGCAAAATTTCCAACCAAACCTTCCTCATGGTGTCATGCACCACCATGGGGATTTGAACTGCTCTCAGTCAGTCCTGGAAGTCTGCATCCTGGGGTCAATGGCAGGTGGGAATGGCCACAGCTGGCCATGATCATCTCTCAGGCTTGAGGTGGAACAGTGACATTTGCCCCAGAAAGCTTTCGAACCCACCCAATGTGCAGTTATGTTCAGGGTTAAGTGTTAGAGGCTACTTCTAAAAATGACGTGAAATTTATGAAAGAAAGAAAGCCCTAGAATATTCCAACCTTATTTGATTTGTTCAAATGCTGTCTGCCATCCATACATAATCTGTGATGCTTGTGGGACTTGAAATGATCTAAAAGAACACTTCCTAGTCTGCATGACACCTGAGCAGAAACAGCTGCTCCATTTCATGCTCTTCAGCACACTGGACTTCTGATAGAAGCCTTTGCTCATAAAAGAGTAAGCTCATATACACACACACAAAAAGGATTTCACTGGATTTCTGAGTTCTACATTTATGATTACTGTTTGTGATATAATTGGTTAGAAAAGAGCAGTGTGTGTGTGTGTGTGTGTGTGTGTGTGTGTGTGTGTGTGTGTGCTGGTCCTGGGCTTGAACTCAGGACCTACGCACTGTCTCTTAGAATTTTGGTGCTTAATGAGAGAAAGATTCTCAGACTTTCCTACCCAGGTTGACTTCCAACCATGATCCTCAGATTTCAGCTTCCTGAGTAACTCGGATTACAGGTGTGAGCCACCGGCACCCAGCCTTACCAGCTGGACTTTGGAAGTGACTCCCAAGTTTATGTCTCCAAATTTAATCCCCCTCTTCTTACTGTGCCCAACCAATACATTGTGTGTGTGTGTGTGTGTGTGTGTGTGTGTGTGTGTGTGTGTGTGTGTGTGTGCATATGTGTGTGTGCGCATACGTGTATGTGCTCCAGTACTTGGGCTTGAACTCAGGATCTGAGTTCTGTCTCTGAATTTTTTCTGGTGATACTCTTAAGGTGGTAGCTCCATCTTAAGCAGAATTTCTGATTTTAATTTAATGGAAGTCTCTGGGAAACCCTACAGAGCTAGCAGTATAACAGGTAATCAAGCTTCCTGCACACTCAGTGATCACGTGGAAGAGTTACAGAGGTTGGCCTCCACCAAACTCTTATCTTTACCCCGAGCTGCAGGATTCTGCAGTGAAGAGTGCTGCTTGTGTAAAATATAGCTCAGTAACCTGCTGTGACCAACACGGCAGCCAACTACGGACGGTAAGACACAGAATTAGATCCCAGATCAGGGATAATATAAGGACACTGAACCTCGTTCTGCACAGCCAGCCAGCCAGTGTTAAACAGGGGACTTCTGGTTACCTCCTCGGCGGCATTCAGGAAATTCTTGTTGATTAATTGATCGACTTACTGATGGACAAAGTGGTCAGAGGGAGTGCCGAGCGGATGACAAGCTTCTGACTTGGACTCTATTAATATGTCAGCGGCTTAGGCAGGTCTCAACAACGTCGGCCTGCTACAGGATCCTCCGGTCTCCAATCCAGAAGATAATCACTGCCTCTAGCCATTCTCTGGGCAGAAGAGAAGGCTGGAAAATGACAAGATTATTGTGCATGTCTGAGGCAGCAGCTCCCATCGAGAGCGATCACTGCCAGTTTCTGCAGGGTGTCAGGGCTGGACAGCTCAGCTGTCAGTGGCCTGAAAGGAGAGACAGAGAGGGAGCCACATTCCAGGAGCACGAGGCACTGCCAGGCACAGGGCTGAGCTGGGCAGCAAAGAGGCAGGACTGGCAGAAGCTGCGGAACTCTGGGCAGACTTCAGGCTCAGGGTCCACAGTGATTTTTCTGTCTCTCAAAATCTCCCAGCTGAATTATTCACCATAGATATGGAACCAACCCAGATGCCCCCCAGTAGATGAATGGATCAAGAAAATGTGGTATATATACACAATGGAATTCTATGCCTCCATCAGAAAGAATGACATTGCCCCATTTGTTAGGAAATGGAAAGACTTGGAAAAAATTATATTAAGTGAAGTAAGCCAGACCCAAAGAAACATAGGTCCCATGGTTTCCCTTATTTGCAATTACTAGTATATGTCTAGGACAAGCAGAAAAGGTCAAAAGCTATGTGCATATGACCATATAACCTGATGCTAAACCAAATGAAACCCACAGGTGGTTTTTATCTTTCTTGCTGTTGTTTTTAATATATTTATAATGTACTATGTGATTTTTTTGTTTCTTTTGTATGTTCTTCCCCCACGGTATAACCCCTATTTTCACTGTGTTTGATTCCGGTGCCCTGTATCTTGCATATACATTTTTCTAATGTGGGGAGAGGAAGGGAAATAACAAAATGCTGAAATAAGGATACAGGCTGACCCATTGTAACAATGAGGTGTACAAGACACTATGTTGAAAACGAACTTTACAACTTGGGGGAGGGGAAGGAGGAGTTGGGGAGGTGGGGAGAGAAGGGATGGTAGGAGAAAAACAAAGGAGGAGGTAGGAAATGTACTCGATAAGAAATGTACTCATAACCTTACTCATGTAATTGTAACCCCTCTGTACAGTATCTTTATAATAAAAAATATATAGCTGGGAAAGTGGCTCAGTGGTAGAGTGCTTGCCTTGCATGCATGAGGCCCTGGGTTCAATTCCGCAGCACCACATAAGCAAAAAAAAAGCCAGAAGTAGTGCTGTGGCTCAGGTGGTAGAGCACCAGCCTTGACCTGAAGTGCTGAGGGACGGTGCTTAGGCCCAGAGTTCAGGCCCCATGACTGACAATATATATATACATATATATATATATATACATACATACATACATACATATATATAAAATCTCCCAGATGAGCCCTGCAAACTCCTGGACCTCCAACTTTCCTCAGTATGCATCTTGTTCTCTGGTACCCAGATTTGAACTCTGCACCTGTGAGTGTGCACCTTAGCAAGCATTCACGTACTTGCTGCCATGACAAGCTGTCTCTCACCACTCAGAGCAGCAGGGCCTGGGGCAGGGCCTGGGGCAGGGAGGGCCTGGGGCAGGGATGGGGCAGGGCCTGGGGCAGGGCCTGGGGCAGGGAGGGCCTGGGGCAGGGCCTGGAGCTCATCCTGTCTGAGACTTCTAAATGACAATGACAGGCAGAAGCGATGACATGAAGCTGCCACTGGATTTCATATCCACCCAGTCTAATTTTGGCTTTCTCCCGGTCTTGAGGACCGGTGATATTTAGAAAGCCGTTATCAAGCTTGCATCACAAATGAAGGGGTGCAAAATAGGCACAGTTAAGAACAGTCAGGAGCACAAGTAACCTCAAACTTAGGCCTTGCCTTGAGAGGATGTCATGTGCCATGCTCCGGAAGCTGGAAGGAAGGAAGGAGGGACTCCTGGTGCTAGTACTTGAGAAAGCTCAAGTACAGGTGTGGAAGCTAGGAATCCACAGGGTGGTCACGTGACCTGAAGAGCACGTGAAGGTGGAGACAGAGTGCTGAGCTAACGGGAGACTAACACTGGCTTTGATGATGAGGACCAAGTTCAATTGTGTTCTGAAGGCAATGCACTTGGGTTTTCCATAGAAGGGTAACTGGAAAGGATCTATTCATATAGGCTGATATATAATATCTATATTATAAATATACATATTATAAATATGCACTATGTTTACACGTATAGTATAGTACATATTTATGTGTTATACTATATCTTTCTATACTATACATGTGATATGTATAGCATATAATATGCATATTATAAATATGTACATATATCCCTATATATTGTTTATTATGCTTATTATAAATATATATTACACTATATATTATAAATATATGTATATATAAACATACAGATATATAGATATATAAGTTTTTTTATGTGTGTGTGCTGGTCCTGGGGCTTGTACTCAGGGCCTGTGTGCTGTCCCTGACTTTCGATTGCTCAGCGCTAGCACTCTACCACTTGAGCCACAGCTCTACTAATGACTTTTTTGGTGGTTAATTGGAGATAAGAATCTTTTTTTTTTTAATTTTTTATTGTAAAGATACTATACAGAGGGTTACAGTTACATGAGTAAGGTAATGAGTACACTTCCTATTGGTATTGTTACCTCCTCCATTGTTTTTCCCCCACCATCCCTTCCGTCCCTAACTTCCCCAAGGTTAGAGATAAGAATCTTACAGACTTTTTCTGGTGGTGCTGGCTTTGAACCACTATCCTTAGATCTGAGCCTCCTGAATAGCTAGGATTACAGGTGTAAGCCACCAGCACCCGGCTAGCTGGATGACTGAAATTTTGACTTGGAGGTGTTGGGAATGATAAGCATTGAAGAACTGTTATATTTTTCCCAATAGGGAACAATTGTAGAGTACCACTCTGCCAGCATCTGGGTATCATTCATTGGTCTGTTGTTGGAGTGACACACATAACAATAATTGCAAAGAGGACTAAAGTATCTCTACCACTCCAGGCTGATCAACTTGATTCGATTATTAGAAGAATTTGAAAGGGACTTGCAAGGCACTGAGGGCCCCCGGAGCCCGGTGGAGTGAGGAGCCTGCGTGACACAGCCCAGCCCTCAGTTGCTGTGTCTCTGGGGACAGAACGGCTGCCGGCCTCCATTGCTAACCCCCCTCCCTTTCCTGCACCCATTTTAGATTGACCCCAAAGTCTGAGAGAAACACAGAGGACCAGCTGTCCCGCCCAGAGAGGTTGTGATGGGCTACAGTCAGTCATCAAAGATTTATGAGGCCTAAGGAGAACATAGAAATGTGAAAATCCGGTTTTTGTTCCAGTCATAATTGCATTATTTTTATTTTTTTTTTTAAAACCATTCCTGGGGCTTGCACTCAGGGCCCTGGGCACTGTCCCTGAGCTTCTTTTGCTCAAGGCTAGCGTTCTACCACTTGAGCCACAGCCCCACTTCCCGCTTTTTCTGTTTATGTGGTGCTGAGGAATCAAACCCAGGGCTTCGTGCATGCTAGGCAAGCACTCTGCCACGAAGCCACCTTCCCAGCCCCTTTTTGTTTCTACATATCTTGGATTTGTTCTTTAAAATAACATTCCAATTCATGGAAGAGATCTCCGTATAACTCATTTCTCATGCCTGTCTCCAGCAAAGATGTGATGGAAGAGAATCGTGTAACAGATTTAAAAGTGAAGACACTGATGCTTCCATCTTTAAATGTAAAACGATGCCCCCAAGGAGAGTTCTCTAGCCGGTTTTATTCTCATTGTGTTTGTGAAACCCAGACAACCTGTTCCTTCCTTAGGCCACAAAGTACCACCATTGCTCCCAAGGCGATGCTGCCCCCCAGTGGCCACCTCTGAGAACAGCCTGCTACTTTCTTCTGGATGCAAAAGCTGGGATTTCCATCCAAACCTGTTCGAAGCATTTATTCCTGAACTAAACAAACAACAAATTATGTTCTGCTCCAAGTACTGAATTCCTAGAGGCACAAAAGAGAAGGAAATTTTTTTATTTTCTAATACAGACTCTCCCCCACCCCCACGCCAAGGCCCAACCACGGTCCCTAGCAACAACCATGGCGTGTGTTTGTTAGGTATGGTTATGGGCTGCCTGATTTGGGTAGCAGGACTGGGACATGAGGTATGACATGAACTGGCTTCCCTGTGCCAGCTCCTGCAGAGCCACCTCCTCACCAGAACCCATGCCATTGTGTTCTTAACTAAGGACAGGCAGTAACTGGAGTCAGGAATGGAGTCCAACTCTTCCCACGTGCCTGGCTCTCAAAAGCGAAGTCGGCTATTGCTGGTGATTGCATTAATCACCAGGTTGTGGGTGGAGGAGGCTGAGCATGGAGCTGCCATATAATGGCGCTCCGTGGGGGCTCTGCTGTAATTGGCCACCATCAGAGCCTCTAATGCCTATAATTAGTTTTCCTAGTGGTGTATGGAGAACAGAGACCACACAACACGGGCTGGCAGGGCCAGGATGCGGCTGGGTTCTGTGTACGGTAGAGAGGCAGGTGGGGCTGGGCTAGCAGCCAATGATGGGCAAGAAAAAAAAGTCAAAGACTGAATATTCATAAACATAAAACTGGTTATCCCTTGGCTATTTAAAGAGCCATGTCTGTAATACACAGGAAGCCCCAGGGACTGAGACCTTTGTTCATCGGTGGATTTCTATCCCAGAGTCTCACTTGTTGACAGTTCCTCCACAGTGGTGCTTCTGGGAGAGGATGGGACCCTAAGAAGGTAGAGCCTCCTGGGAGGGTGTAGGATACTGGGGACAGGTCCTTGATTAAATCTAAGAACTGTCTGAGCTTTACGCTCATCCCTAGCACTCTCATCAATTTAGCTCATCCCTAGAACTTGAGCATGAACCTCGCATTCTCACTTGACTTTTTCACTCAAGGCTGGCACTCTACTACTTGTACCACGCCCCCAAGTCAGCCTTTGGGAGGGGGGGCTGGTTCATTGGAGATATCAGCTTCTCAGATTTGTCTACCTGAACTGGGCTCAGAAATTTGAGTCTCAGATCTGTCTTCTGAATACCTAGGATTACAGACATGAACCACCGGCTCCTGGCTTGGTTCAATATAATTCTGTCTTCTTGCTTTCCTGTTCTCTTGAGAATAGGCAAGCTCCTACATGAGAACATCTGTGGGGAAAAAAACGAATGGGAAAGCTGCGGAAGTCTTTCAGACTGTCTGCAGAGCTCTAAGACCTCGGGATTACGCTGCGAGCCCCCTCCCTGGGTAGTCAGTGGGCATTAAGGAAACCGTTATCCTCCTTTGCATGTTTTGTGGGACACTGCTCGGCTTCTGGCCCTCCTCCCCTGGAAAGAATGGCTAACTTGATTGGTGGAGAACTTGAAAGCCATGATTCCATTATTTTTCAACTTTGTGTTTGCTTTGTTTTGGATTTGGTCTTCCCAGCAGTCTTTCAAGCCCTCACCCTTGCGAGTCAGGTACGTTACAAGGACCCCCATTCTCACAGGGACTGAGGTTGACTGAATTGGAAAAGAAGTGAGAGCCAATCCTTTCTTTAACAGTCTTGGAACAGCTGTCCTCAAAGGCAGGGCGCTCATCTGGGCTTCAAGACCCAGGTGGCGAGTAATTATGACCTTGTAAGCCCAAGCTGGGCTCCTGTTCTCCAGGCTGGCTTTCCTGGCGGTGAAGAGACGCTTAAAAGATAATCGTGTCCCAGTTTAGCCTGAGGAGTGATTTCGGTTGTCCCGTCCACCTGTATGATGAACTGTATTGGTCATTTCAAGTTAAAAGTCTAAAAGAAAACGGATGTGTGGGTGCTTGCTCAAGATGCCAACAGCCTTGGTGTGGTGGCTCACACCTGTAACCCTAACTACTCAAGCAGCTGAGAGCTGAGGATCATGGTTCGAAGCCAGCTGGAGCAGAAAAGTCTGTGAGACTCTCATCTCCAGTAAACTACTTCGAAAAGGCCAGAAGTGGTACTGAGGCTCAAATGGTAGAGCGCTAGCCATGAGCCGATGTTCAGGGACAGCACCCAAGCCCTGAGTTCAAGCTCCAGGGCTGGAAAAAAAAAAGAGAAAAGTCACCAATATCTTGGCACCATTGAAACCTGCCTTTCAGCCTGTGCCATGCTGCAAACATTGGTACAATGTAGCCATCTGCAGGACTGGGTTCCTGTCCTAGGAGGAATGGCATTGATTTCCTTCTCTGTTTGCTGTCAGTTTGGAAGACACATCATGATAGTTTAACATTAGATAAGATGAGCTGGGTGTGGTGACTCATGCCTGTAATCCTAGCTACTCAGGGGGCTGAGATCTGAGGATCAAGGTTCAAAGCCAGCCTGGCAGGAAAGGCTACTCCAATAAACCACTCAGAAAACCAGAAGTGGCACTGTGGCTCAAGTGGTAGAACAGTAGCCTTGAGTTGAAGAGCTGAGGAACAGCGTCCAGGCCCAGAGTTCAATCCCAAGACCGACAAAAAACAAACAAACAAACAGATACCATGGATGTTTATTGAATGCAAATCTCAGAAACACATCCAGTCAGGCACTGAGGCTCATGCCTATAATCCTAGCTGCTTGCGAGTCTCAGATCTGAGGATCATGGTTCAAGCCAGCCTAATCAGGAAAGTCTATGTGTCCCTTATCTCCAATGAACCAGTAAAAAAAAAAAAAAGCTGAAAATGGAGCTGTGGTTCAAGTGGTAGAGTTTTGAGTCAAAAAATGTTCAGGGACAGGGCCTTGGACTTAAGTTCACATCAAAGAATAACATGTTATATTTCAAGATGGGGGCAGAAGGATGAAGGACAGGTACTGACAGAGAGTTCTTAGTCCCAAAGCCATCCCAGGATTCTGTCACCACTGAGGGCAAGGCTCAAACAAGCAGAAAGATTCCATGTTCCCTAAAATTATGTTGGAGAATTTCTGGAAAAAGTGAAAATGATTTTTTGGGGGGGTCCGGTTGTGGAGCCTGAACTCTGGGCCTGGGCGCTGTCCCTCAGCTCTTCAGCTCAAGGCTAGCACTCTACCACTTGAGCCACAGCGCCACTTCTGGCTTTTTTTTTCCGGCTTATGTGATGCTGAGGAATCGAACCCAGGGCCTGATGCATGCAAGGCAAGCGCTCTACCGCTGAGCCACCTTCCCAGCCCGAAAATGAATTTTTAAATTTGGTTTCTCATTCATTCATTTATTGATGAGGATTGTAAAGTATCTGTTATATGGTGATGCTTTGGGATGAACTGGGTTCTGAGATAAGGGGGACTTTGAAAGTTCAACACCATTGGAGATAAACTGTGTTCTTTTACTATCTATCTATCATCTATTTATCATCTATCTAACTATCAGAAAAAAGCTCGAAAGTAGAGATGTGGCTCAAGTAGTAGAGCACCAGACTTGACACAAAAATCTCTGGCAGAAAAAGAAAAAAGACATTTCATCTTACCAAAAAAAAAAAAAAAATGTAAAAGGATAAAAGAAAGAAAAGAAAATCCCCACACTTGACAACAACTGCCAAATAAACACCAACATCTACCTTACACAAGGAACACCCAAAACCTCATACAACCCAAGAACATCCTCCTTCCCAAGAATGTAGAGATTCTATTTGGTTTTAAGTTAGTATCTCCTTCACATGAAATCCATCAGTGAGCGCACGCCTGGGCTTCCCAGATGCAATACTGTCTTTAGAGCAGCAGGGGGCAGCGCAGGCCCACTTAGCCGTCGCAGAAACCCGGGATTACAGTGTGAATGAAGCCTCATTTCCTGGCAACTATGTTTTTCATTTTAAACCAATGCCACACTTGTAAAAGGTTGGGGGCATAACCCCATTTTGACATTCTCCTGTATTTCTGGAGCTTTACAGGATTTTTCACAGCACAGTGGAATGTTTCTACAGCATTTCAGGGACTCATCATTCAATGGGGATTGTCAGAAAATGTACCTTTGAACTGGAGAGAGGGCACGAGGGATGGGGGGACATTGTGCAGAAAGAAATGCACGCATTACCTGACTTAAGTAACTGTGACTTCTCTGTGCATCACTTTTATAATAACAAGAAAAATAATTTTTAATGTACCTTCAAAATTCACCAGAAGCAGAACATTTTAATATTCTAATATCCTATTAGCATAGAATCTAAGCATTGCAAGGGTCACTTGAAGCCAACTAGAGAGGCTGGTCTTCGTTTAACCCACCTGGAAAGGTCTCTGGCTCTGTCAACAGGACAAAGGCCACTGTGTCATCAGAACCCACGATGGTCTCCTCCCACCTCTGGTTCTGCAAGGTTTTCATTTGCTTTTCCCCACAAGACGTAGTTTGCAATACCTAGGTGTGGTGAGATTGATGACCTATGCTTTCCACTAGGGATCAGCAGTTAAGAAATCCTCTGTCATGTGAAAAAGGAAGCCGTGTTTATAAACTGTCTAATCTTCACCATGCAAGAGCTGTTGTTCAGCTCTGAAAGATGAATCCTCAACGTGCAGGTGACTCACACCTGTCATATCAGCTACTCAGGAGGCTGGGACCGGAGCATCATGGTTCAAAGCCAGCCTGGGGAAGGAAAATCTGTGAGGCGCTTCTCTCCAATTAACCACCAAAAAGACAGAAGTGGAGCTGTGGCTCGAGTGGTAGAGTGCTAGCCTTGAGCCAAAGAGCTAAGAGAGCACCCAGGCTCTGAGTTCAAGCCTCAGGACTGGGAAGTAGATGAAGACAAGGAAAGAGAAGAGGAAGAGGAAGGAGAAGAAGAGGAAGGAGGAGGAGGAGAAGGAGAAGAGGAGGAGGAGGAAGAGGAGGAAGAAGGGGAAGAGGAGGAGGAAGAGGAAGAGAGGAAGAGGAGGAAGAGTAGGAAAGGAGGAGGGGGAGGAGGAGGTGAGGAGGAGGAAGAGGAGGGGGAGGAGGGGGAGGAGGGGAGGAGGAGGAAAAGCGCTGCTGCCTAGGGAAGTAAGGAGAAAATAAAACGGTCTATATAGTACATTTGAAATAAAAGGAAAAAAATCTACTCAGCGCAAGCCAGGATAAACTTCATGTTCTTCTCAAGTCACCAACACTGGCCCTAGCTTAAGCAGGGGATGTTTCCATCCGCGAATCCACACAGACCCACACCCCTTCCCTTCTCAGACGCCCAGCATTGTAGTCTGGGGAGACGTTTTACTACCTGGGACTGCAAATGTCTTGTGTGTCAAAAGTATTTTCCAATGGGAACGTTGCTGCTCATGTTTCTCCAGAGTCAAGTGTTCATAGAGGTGCGTAGACTGCGCTAAGCAGCTGCACACACTAGCCGTGTCTGTTCACTTAGGACAGTGCAGTCCCTGCTAAACTGGACACACTTGGCTCTGGACTTCGCTGATCTGTCTGGCTCCCAGGAGCTCTCGTTGGCATGGGCAAGTTCAAGGGTTCCTAGAGGCTTTCTCCTGACCTCGGGGCATTTTCTTTCTTTTCTTGAGAACACACAGGCCTTATGCCCCTGGCTGGCAGCTCCTCCTGGGTACGTTTGCTGCCTGGATTCTCAGCCCGTGCTGTGTCTGAAGTCTAGTCTTTTAGGGTGAGCCAAGAGCCAGGCTGAGGTCCCACGGCAAATTCCTCCAATACCGAATGAGGAAATGCTCAAAGATGTTTGGAAGTCACTCTCAAGAGCATGACATTGTCTTATTTGATGGTAAATTCATTGGAGGATGTGTGGTGTGTGTGTGTGTTGGGGGGGGGGGGGGTGATCTTCACCAAAATTGGATCGTTTATGGACTAACTGCATATCTTATTATAGGGCATACAATATTCTCGAAGAAAGTTTAAAAATACATGAATAAAGCTGGGTACTGGTGACTCATGCTTGTAATCCTAGCTACTCAGGAAACTGAGATCTGTGGGTCAAGGTTCAAAGCCAGCTCAGGAAGAAAAGTCCTTGAGACTATTGGACCACAAAAATGCTGGAAGTGGAACTGTGGCTCAAATGGTATAGTACTAGCCCTGAGCTTAAAAGCTCAGGGACACTGGCCAGGCTCCAAGTTCAAGCCCCAGGACTAGCACCAAAAAAAAAAAAAAGAATAAACCAATGATTATCTATCAATCATCTATCTGCCTATGACCTAGCTATCTATAATTATACATATAATCCATGATCTATCTATAATAATATATAACCTACAATATCTATGTATCTATGTATAGACGTGCTTATCTATGTGCATATGTATATATGTATATGTCTGTCTGTCTATCTATCTATCTATCTATCTTGCATGGCTGGCACTTGAACATGTAAGCCCTGTTTCTAGGGCAATTTTTTGGTGATTATTTTGGAGATAAAGTCTCACTGACTTTTCTACCGAGGCTAGCTTTGAACCTTGATTGTGCCAATCTCAGCCTTCTGAGCAACTAAGTTTACAGGTGGGATCTACTCACTCCTGACTCCTGCTTTTTCAAGTATAAAGGTTTTTCAAGCCCAATTCCCAAAACAGAAACAAAAAAACCTTTTATGGAGACTTTGGTACTCAAACTTCAATTAAGATGATACATATTTATGTCCCCTAAGGACATAGCAATACCTAAAGGATTTTTCCAGAGCTATGCCAAAACCTTGACCCTCTGTACATCAGCCACACATTTCTTTACACTTCCTCCCCTAGTGGCAAATGCTTCTGCGTGTATAACCACAGGAATGAGGCTGCATTGTGTTCACTTGGATTGCTAGGAGAAGCCATACAACCCCAGGCCAGGTACCTCATGGAGCCAGTTTCTCTTGGGAGATGAATGCTCCGAGGGCCACCTATTGGCTTAGAGACCTGAAAGCAGGATTTCCAGAATCTCAGCTCGAAGGCAGACCCCAAACAACAAAGGGTAGTTTATTGGAAAAGCTACTGAGCTAAAAGGTCAATGGCAAAACCACCAGGAAACATATCTACATGTTTCCTCTAGGGGTTGCATTCCTTAAGGGGAAGAGAGAAGACATGAAAGAAAGAAGACGGAAAGAGAGGGGAAAGGAACCAAGCAACATAGAGTAGAAGGGAAAAGGAGCATTTAGAGTCGGGCACCAGTGGCTCACACCAGTAACCCTAGCTACACAGGAGGCTGAGATCTGAGGATCATGCTTTGAAACCAGTCCAGGCAGAAAAGTCCATGAGACAATTAACTCAAATAAAAAAAATTTAATGTGGATCTGTGGCTCAAGTGGTAGAGTTAGTAGCTCTGAGCACAGAAGCTCAGAAACAGTGCCCACACTTTCAGTTCAAGCTCCAGGAGAAAGAAAGAAAAGAAAAGAAAGAAGGAAGGAAGGAAGGAAGGAAGGAAGGGAAAGAGAGAAAGAGGGAGGGAGGGAGGAAGGAACGGAGGAAGGGAGGGAGGGAGGAAGGGGAAGAAAGGAAGGAAGGAAGGAAGGGAGAGAGGGAGGGAGGGAGGGAGGGAGGGAGGAAGGTCATTTCGTAGCTGATGTGAAGTAAGTAGAAGTAAGTAAGGTTCAGAGAAGCAGCTGGTGCATATTTTGTCTCATATGTGGAAGTGAAATCTAAATTAGAAATATATTCAAACGTATACAAGGTCAAGAATACAAATGTACACATCGTGTTAGTTGACTGAAGTATGGTCTATGCAGGGGAGGAGAGACAGAGACAGAGAAAGAAAGAAAGCAAGAAAGAGAGGAAGAGACAGAAACCAAGGGATGGACACAGACAGACATCGTGGAAGCTGGCAGTTGCCTGGGTCCTGGTGTGGGTCGCTCAACTGCTTGTGATCTTGTAGAGCACCCGCCCCGCCCCGCCCCGCCCCTCCCCTTTCTCCCTGGTCACTAGACCCTGGCTAGGTGGGCTCTGTGTGGGCTATGGGTGCTATGCTCCTGGGCTTTTGGAATAGCTTCTCCTGCCTACCGACCCTGCCAGAAATGGAAAAGGAGAGCAAGACTCGGCAGTTCCTTCTCCCTAGAGAGCTCTCATCTCAATTCTGCCTGTAGTTATTGCTTGCACATTGAAGTCTGGGGGTGACAGAGAGAAACAGATGATGGGTGAACTCCCAAGCCACGTGTTCTGTTTCCTGCAGCCCCAGGGTGCCATCATTGACTCCCTCTGTCTAAACTACTGCCATGGCTTTATTCTTGTTGATGTTGTTGTTGTTGTTGTTTGGGGGACCTGTTTTGAGGCTTGAACTCAGGGCCTTGCACTCTTGCTTAGCTTTATGCATTCAAGGCTGGCCACCGTACCACCTGAGCCACACCTCCACTTCCAGCTTTTTGCTGGTTACTTGGACATAAGAGTGTCAGGAAGGGGCTTTGAACCGTGATCCTCGGCTCTCAGCCTCCTGAGTGATCAAGAAGACAGGTGTGAGTCACCGCTGCTCTGCTGCTGTCCGAGTACTCGGGTTCCACTTTCTCCTCTCAGGGGCAGGTGCTGGTGTTCTGCGGGGGTCTGCCCTGCTGGGATGATGTAAGAGCCCCCACCGCATTTCACCCTCTATGGTGTGGATGCTTCCCAAAGTGTAGAGCTGCGATCACAACCTGTCGCCCCCCCCCCCCCCGCACACCTTACTGTGTGCAGTGCCTGCAGCAGTGCTGGACACAGGACAGATAGCCAATCAATACTGCGGAGTGGTGGATCGATAGCATCTGGGATGTCTATGGAAGAGGAACCTGAGGGGGGTCTAACCTCACTCTAGGGCATCTTGGAACACACAAGACCCCCATGCCTGGGCAGCAAGACAGAATTAGGAGGAAACAAAATAAGCCTGGTGTTGGCTTTTGCAGCTGCCTAAGAAGAGAAGAATCTCCTAGATGGGTGCTTGGGGGTGGAGGAGACATACTGGGGGAAGAGCGAGGGGTGAAAGCGGAGGGGGCAGAGGTGTGGGTGCTGTGTGGGAGGCACCCTCCCAGGATTGTACGTACCCCGAATTCCTGTGTTCTCCCATGACCACCTGCTCAGTTCAAGTTTTCTTTTTTTTAATTGGTTGTAGGGCCTGGTCGCTATCTCTGAGCTCTTTGCTCAAGGCTAGGAACCATGATTCTCAGATCTCAGCCTCTTGCGTGTGAGTCACTGGTGCTTGACAAGTGTTTTCTTATTTGTGAGAGTATCCAGGTCTGGCCCAGTGCATGGCGCTCACTGAGTGAACGCATGCGTGGGACTTCCTGCACCTTCTTCCCCAGAGCATCCATGGTGAAGCAGGAAAAATTCAAATGGGAGAGAAGGAAGGACAAGGAAGAGAAGGAGGAGGGGGATGAAGGAGAGGAAGAGAAGAAGAGAAGAGAAGAAAGGCAGAAAGACGTGGAAGAGATAGATAGGACAATGCGGAAAAGGAAAGGGAGAAGGAAGAGAAGAAGAAGAGAAGGAGGAGGAAGAGAAGGAGGATAAAGAAGAGGAGGAGGAAGAGAAGGAGAAAGAGGAAGGGAAGCAGAGGACGAAAATGGACAAGGAAGAGGGGGAGGAGGAAGAGGAAAAGATGGAGGGAGGGGGGAGGAGGAGGACAGGGAAATGATGAATGGAACTCCATAGTCAAAACCATAAGATCGAATTCATCTGTAAAGCCGAAAGTGTAGTGAGTAGTACCGGTGGCTGGTCTTCCTCTCCGGCCAAGACCATTCTCCTCATAGGCTCCATCTCATCTCCATGACAACCAGGCTTCATCCCACCAGCACCTGCTTTAAAGTCCTCAGGGTCCAAGGACGGAAGATATCCATCCATCTCAGCTCTAGTCTCTGTGCTATTTGAGTTTGCCTAGAGACAGAGGCTAAAGGTAGGTGGGAGACAGAGGGCCTGAGCACACACCCCAGGAATAAAGGTTTTACAGACGAGAGGCCTATGTCATAACATTTAAATACTAATAAAGAAGTCATTTGAGACCAGGCATGGTAGCTCATACCTGCAATCTTGGCACTGAGGTAGGAGGATCTGAAGTTTGGGGCCTGCCTGGACTTACATAGACCCTGTCTCAAAGCAAAACAAAAGTCAGTTGATCCTCATTTCCCAGGGAGGAATAAGGAAAATCTGACGAATTATTTTTTTAAGTTGAAATGTAAAACAAAAATAGAACCTTTGGATGGGGTTGAATGCAGAACAATCAAACATCATAAATTTCCTATTAGAGGTTTGCTCAGCTTTGAGACAGCAAATGCTGAAACATAGACCCGACAGTCCTGCAAACTATCCCTTGGTCACACAGCAATACATTCTTCCGTGAATCGATCTATCTTGTATTAAGATTCTCCTGCCTCCATTTCCTCTGTGCGGGGATTACAGGTGTACCTCACTGCACCCGGCTTTGAATCCATCACCCGAATAGGATGCCTACTTATTTCCCAGATGAAAATGTATTTAAAGAAGACAGAAACCTCTGCTCCAGGTGCTTATTGGAATCACCTCCAGGAGGAGATGCCCTTGGAATGTCCTTGACTTGGAGTACAAAATTTTCTCTCCCACTAAAGGTGTCACAGAAGTGCCTCATGCGAAACAAATTAACAATTGAGTCCAATGCCAGATATAGTTAACTCCTTCCCCTCCTTCCCCCACCACACAGTATGGAAGTTTGAACTGAGGACCTACAGGAGCACTCTACCACTTGAGCCGCACTCTCATTCTTTCTTTCCTTTCCTTTCTTTCTTTCCTTTCCTTCCTTCCTTCCTTTCTTTCTTTCTTTCTTTTTGCTTTTAATCATTTTTTAAATAGGACCTCCCATCGTTTTGGAGATTGTAGCAAGCCTCAGACTACAATCCTTTTATTTATACCTCCCAAGTAGCCATGTGTATGTACAGGCTTGAACCACCATACCCAGCTTCTTTGTTGAGATGGGGGGTCTTGCTAATTGTTTGCTAGGGCTAGCCTTGAACTTCAATCTTCCCAATCTCCACCTTCCGAGTAGCTGGGATTTAGACATAAACTACTACTCCAGGCCTGTATGGGTTGAACTCCTATTCTCTACACTCTTTTAAAAAATGTTCTTTGCCTTTTCCTTCTTTCTGTATGTAAAGGGTCAAAACATACCCCCAATAATGTGTACAGACAATGTAGCTTTTACAAAAGAGCTGCACCCACAGCTTAACTTGGCCTCAGTTTGTTTGCGCCCTCCAATTCTAGACCTCACAGGTCCTTGGAGACCTTGCTTTACTCAAGATCAGGAGTATGGCAAGGACAAATGTGACTATGGTTCTTCGAAGACAGGACCTGCCAGCAAAATGTGGCTGACCCTGAGAAACCGTTTCCAAAGATGGACATGGAAGCGATGCTAGAATATCAGCCTGGGGAAGGAGAAAACTATTGCCAATTTTTTTTTTTTTTTAGTTTTGCCAACCTCCTTTCCAGATCTCTCACCAGTCTCCACAACATAAAAAGAAAAATGAAAAGAAACAAATGACTTCTATTTCCAGCTCGTGCAACATTGCTGTTAGAAACGATCAAAGTTTTCTGAGCCAGTCAAAGAGACAAGAGAGAAATGAAGAATCTGAGGGATGGCTTAGGAACTCTTCAGAATCAGGAACATTTCACAGCAGGGTGAAAAGCTTTAGAAAGTACAAAGTGTATGTTTCTACCGTTATGAGATTATTTCGAGTGTCTCAGTGTTGTCTCTGTGTGTTGCCTTTCTGTTCAATGGATACCTACATTTATTTCTATTTCACCAGGACATTTTTAGCTCTTCTCTGATGGATGAAAGAAGATACCCACCCTTGGTACAGAACACAGAATATGAAAGATGACACCAACCATGGTTTCCTTATGTACTGTCTTCTCTCACTGTACAACTTTTCAGATTTTTCCCCCCTATGACTTGTCATTTCTCTCTATTTCCTTTGATTATTTTCTCCCTTTTTCCTTTAGCTTCTACCAGTAGGTTTTCTCAGGGCAAATCTGTTTTCTTGCCAGGTGCCAGTGGCTCACGGCTATAATCATAGTGACTCAAGAGGCTGAGATCTAAAGATCCTGGTTCGAAGCCAGCAGAGGCAGGAAAGTCCGTGACACTCTTATCTCCAATCAACTACTCAGAAAAAGCCAGGAGTGGCACTGCGGCTCAAATGGTAGAATGCTAGCATTGAGTAAAAAGAGGCTCAGGGACAGGGCCCAAGCCTTGAGTCCAAGCCCCAGGGCTGGCAAAAAATAAAAGATCCTGGGTTTTTGTCTTCAAAAGTGGTACCTCAGGGAGTTCATCTGCCCTTTAGTGCAGATGCTTTAAAATTGGTTGCTCTACTACCAAACCAGCCACAAATGCCTGTTCTGTCTTCAGAATATGAAATGGGCAGACACTGGGTGCAGTGGCTCACACCTGTAATTCTAGCTACTTAGGAGGCTGAAATGTGAGGATTGCAGTTCAAAGCCAGTCCAGGCAGGAAAAGTCTGTGTGATCCTTACATCTAGTAAACCACAAGGAAACTGGAAAATGGAAGCACCATTCCAGTTTGGTGCTACATCCAGTAGCACCAAAGCTGGTGCTACTGGAAAGTGCTAAGAAAGGAAGAGAAGGAGAAATGAGACAGTAGAAGAAAGAAGAGCTTCACTCCAAAGATGTGTTTCTTTTTTTTTGTTTTGCTTTTTTTTTTTGGTTTTTTGGGGGTCCAGTCATGGGGCTTGAACTCTGGGCCTGGGCGCTGTCCCTCAGCTCTTCAGCTCAAGGCTAGCGCTCTACCACTTGAGCCACAGCACCACTTCCGGCTTTTTTCTTTTTGCTTATGTGGTGCTGAGGAATCGAACCCAGGGCCTCAGGCATGCAAGGCAAGTGCTCTACCACTGAGCCACCTTCCCAGCCCAAGGATGTGTTTCTTATGCTGGTACTGAGATATGAAGTCAGGTTCTGGTACCTTCACTACCACTTGAACCATACCTTCACTTCTGACTTTTTGCTGGTTAATTGGAGGTAAGAATCTAACAGACTTTTGTGTCTTGGCTGGCTTTGAACCCCAGTCTTCAGATCTCAGCCTCCTGAGGAGCTAGGATTATAGCTACCAATGCCCAGCTTATTTCAGCTGGAGGGGTCAGCTAAATCTTCATGGGGAGATCTGTTTGATGCAGTGTAGGTAATTGAGCAGCTTTATTAGGCTTTACCTATGAAGTGCCAGGAGCCTGCCCTCGAGACAAAATGTCTTCAGCCAAGGATGGATGTTGGAGAGTACAGAAGTGCCTGGTTGGCATGGGAAGCCACTGGAACATCTTAAACACAGAGAGATGACATCAGACTGATACTGCACGGGGTTCATGCAGGCTGGAATCTGTGGCAGGTGTAGAGGCCAAGAGAAAATGCCAGTGCTGGAGTGGTGGCCATGAAGATTCACACAACAATGACAACGACTTAGAGGCTGGTGAGTGGTTGCAAAGAATGAGCAAGATATTTAGGCACAGGTGGACTTAAGGTAAAAACCTGATGGTAGCACCATTTATTCATGAGGAAGACCGAGATTTCTGAGTAGAGAGGATAGAAATAAAGAATTATTTTAGCCATACAAGACTAACATGTCTGCTTGATAGCCAAGTGCAGGGATCAAATAGACATACGTATGAGCAGGGGCTCTGAGAAGTCAGGAATGGAGATCTAAAGGAATGGGTCATCTGTCTGGTGGAATCTGAAAATGTGCAAATGAATGAACTAAATAGTGCCTTAGTCTCCTACAGCTGCTATAACAAATGCCTGCAAACTTGTAGCTTGAAGTTTATTCTCACATAGTTCTGGAGGCTAGAACCCCAAGCCAAGGTGTGGACATGGCTGCACACCCTCTGAAAACTTGAGGGGACTTAGTCTATATTTTATCTTCCTTTTCCATGGCTGAGGCCTGATAGCCACATCCCTCTGTGCTCAGCCTCTATATTCACATTGCTTCCTCCCTTCTGCTTAGGACTTTAGAAAGACACTTGTTATTAGAATTAGGGTTCATTTGTTTACTCCGGGAACTCTTTATCTTAAATTCCTTAAGTAACGTTGCAACGAAGTTTCTCCCACATTCCCCTGGGAATTGGCAGATAGAGGTACCTTTTTGCTGGCTGCCATTGAACCCGCCACATCTAAGAAGAGAGTAGAGATAGATGGAGAAGACAAACAGGCTAAGGATAAAGCCCGGCATGTCCAACAGACAGTGATGGAGGAGGAAGAAGAAGAGGCAGGACAGTACAGCTGGGCAGTGCAGGAGTCGCTGAGGACCACAGAAAGGCCCACAAGTCCATTGTTCTTTTGTATTTCCCAGATTTCATCTGTACTGGATTAGCCCCATTAAACCGAAATGAACATTTCTTTAAAAGCACATTAAATGCCTTGGGATGGTTGGAAACCATCAGTAATCAGTCACTCATTTCTTGCTTGAGGTGAGCACATGGAGAGAGAGAGAGAAAGAAAGAGAAAAAGAACCTGTTTTATTCTCAGCCATCTGTTTAATTAACAGCAACCATCACTCACAAAGGGCTGATATTTGAAACGCATTTAGCAAGTTCTCTGGAACTCATAGCAAACTTCTAAAGTTAAAATGAGGACCTCTGTGATTGGCCAGTGGTGTGCAGATCATTGGTCGGTGGAGCTTCAGGGGTTCAGTGATTGGAGGAAATACTGGTGTTCTTAGTATGGTTATTGATCTTGTTGATACAACTCCCCTTCCCTTTCTGGGGAAAATAAACTCATGAACTTTTCATTAACATAAAAGATCTGAATTGAAACCACCTTTGTACAACTACTTAAAGATCAAGAAAAAACAGTAAGGAGCCACTGGCTCCTCCAAAAAAGAAAAAGAAAAGATTCAGCACCATTTTATTTACTGATGAGTAAACATACTATACTAACATATCCTGTATGGACACATATACTAAAATATATCCTTCAAATATAAGCTGGGCACCTGAGGCTCATCCCTGTAATCCTGTAATACTCAGGAGGCTGAGATCTGAGGCCAGCAGTTCAAAACCAACCCAGGCAGGAAAGTCTATGAGACTCTTATTTCCAATGAATCACCAAAAAAGCTCAAGTGGTAGAGTGTTAGCCTTGAGAGAGAGAGAAAAAAAAGAAAAGGTCAAGGACAACATCCAGACCCTGAGATTCAAGCCCCAGGATCAGCACACACACACACACACACACACACACACACACACACACACACACTTAAAGCAGAAGAAGTAACAAGAAATTGCAGAGGCCAAAAGTGATGCCCGGCTTGCTGAAAGTGGAAAGTTCACCAGGCAGTCGCCTCTTCTCTGTGCCTGGAGGATGAGGTCATCACTGCACCAGGAGGGGCTTGGGGCGGGACCCAGGGCGGTGTGTCCTGGCTTTGCCCATCAGGTCTCAAGGGAGTGCCCAGCTGTGGGCTCCTGATCAACCCCTGGAACCTTCTCCTTCTGTGACCAAAGCGAGTCTGGTACCTTGTCTGAGGCCCTGTCTGTGAGATGCCACATGGGGGTTTACTGTGAGTATGTGGAAAGGAAGGTTCAAAGACACAAAGCTTCTTATTACAGAGTGAAAGAATTAGGAATGAGACTTTCTGATAGGGCTTAGGGCCCCAGAATCAACGAAGGCAATCACTATATAATAACAGGATTAGCGACCAGCTACTTAGTGTGTCATAGGGGCAGAGAAGTTAAAGCCTCTCTTAGAGGTAAAGTCTTAGTAGTTCCTTCCATCATTACAGAAAAATAAAGCCAAGACGATGGAGGGATCATCTTCCCAAACCACAGTCCTGATAAATGGAGGTGTGGTTCTCAGGAGCTGGATGACAAGCTCTGGTTCAGCTTATCTCTTCACGAATTCCCAGCGGCCTTTTTGAATAAGGAGCATCCACGGAGGCTTCTGCCGCAGGAAGGTACCAAGACCTTTTCTTGGGGTGGGGGGGGTGGCATGGGGAAAAGAACCACCTATGTTTCTGTGTGTTTTTCAAAGATCCTAGGTAGATTTCCCAGGATCTCGAGGGTATATTATGACAGCTCATGGTGGAAGTTCATAGCTTCTTTCTACCATAGACTTTTTTACATGTGTGATCTTTAAGTAGTTGTACAGAGGAGTTGCCATTTAACAAGGCAGTTTTTGAATACAGTGCCTCTTGGTCAATGTCACCCTGTTCAACAGTCACCTTTCCCTCTCTCTTCTTAATTTTGCAGGGTTTGCATTACATAGGACTGCATTATCCCCATCATCTCAACACCTTGTTATTCCTTTACCCTTCTCCCCTTGACCTCACCCCACCCCTTTGGAGGACCCCAAATTCCGGTGTTTTATTTTGCTGAGCTCTGATTTCACCTTTCTAAGGAATTACGTTAATTCCTCCCCGAGTCTACCGTAGTTCAGTCAATACACTTGCGCATACTCGCTAACCACTCCACATACCTACTTACATGTTGATAAACTAATTCTAGCTTTCACTTAGGAGAGAAAGTCTGCAGCCTTTGGACCTGTGAGCCTGACTTACATCACTTCCCATGATTAAAAAAAAATGTTTTTCCAGGTTCTTCTATTTCTTTGCAATTTATGTGATATCATTCTTTCTAGTGGGTGAGTAAAATTCCGTTGTGTAAATATAGCACATCCTCTCGATCCATTGTTTCTACTCTCCATGCACTAACGTAATGGAAGTTCGAGCTGAGGTTACTCGAGTTCTATACTGTATTCCACCATCTCCATCACTCACTTCAAGCTTCTCACGTCCCTTGCATCCCTGCATTCCATGCACAGACAGAATTCCACAAGCAATTGAGTATATGTGTCCAGAGTATATGTGTTTCCTGTCTCTAAGTTCAATGCCTCCATGATGTATCATACCCTTCTCCTGTTTAGACTTCTTTTATTCTCTGCTTCCACTCATTCAGTTCCCTCCCTAAGTCTCTTCTTCTGCTTGCTTCAGGGGATCCTGACCGCAGGTGGCTGGTGAGAGACACAGCCCCAGGCAGCGACTTCTCTTCAGTCAAGACTTGGACAAGAATAGAAATACCCAGCCTTGGTGGATGGTTATTTTTCCCCCACCCTTAAGACAAGCATGATTTCCTAGATGACAACAGAGAGCCTGTGTAAGAGGGGGCTTTGTATCCCAGTGAGTGTGTGGTTTGGAAACAGGTTCTGAGACTTTCTCCATGAAGAATTTTCCTGGAACTAGAAAAGGAGATCAAAGGAGAAAAGAAACAAAGGGAAGACCACACTTTGCAGGTGAATAATGAAAACACGCGGACACATGGGTAGACCCATCGGCCAGCTTTGAGAAATTCCATTGTGTTTGGTTTGAAAGTTACAAAAGATGATTGTATGAAAATTCATGTTTGTCTCTTTTCAGAGCTGAAGTAAAAGTATGGCTTTCTACTCTAATATAGTAAAACCTAGAAGTGACAAAGAGCATGAACCATTGGTACCACTGAGAAATTAGGTCTGGAATCTGAGCAGAGAATAGCACCAAGTGGCCAGATCTGGGTTGAGAACCAGATGGGGATCGCAGGAAGTGAGGTCTCTGGGAGAGAGTAGCAGGGGAGGAGAAAGAGAGGGACATAGCTTCTGATCCATCTTTTGCATTCTTTACGCTGTTGTTCATTTTCACCCTTCTTTTTCTTTTTTTCTTTTCTTAAGTAGTTATACAAAGAAGTTGCTACTGAACAAAAGCGGTTGATGGGTACAAAGCATCTTGATCAGTCTTACCCCCTCCCACGGTCCCCCCCATCACCCCTCTACCCAACCCTTCCCACACCCTTCTTAATTTTGGAGGATATACATTGCATTCTCCCCCCTCTTCTTCCCTTTATCCTTGACCTCACCCCATCCTTTTCAAGTCCTGCTTTCCCCGTGTTCTATTTGACTGAACTTTGACTTTGCCTTTCTAAGGGAAGTACACGATTTGAAATCTCCCTTAAAACTACTCTATTTCAGGTCATACATTTGTATACACTTGCATACCACTCAGCACACTTACTTATTAGTTTATCAGCTAAATCTGGCTTCTGCCTATACACTGTTTTTCCCAGGGGTCTAGGACCAACACACTTGGTTTGCCCAGTAACTTATTGGTACCCAATTCCACGCTCGCTTCTGCTCTTCTCACTGATGATACTTGACAATCTACACTTATTCCTAGGAGTCTCCAAGAGGCATGTGGATTTTGACTGTGAAAGCAACAGCAAGTATTCTATACGATAGGAACTGTTCAAAGCCTCCTGCCTCCGTCACGTTGAGAATATTTTCATTCACTAAAGGAGATAGTCGGTTGGAAAATAGTTGGGTCTTCCCAGAATAAGGATCTGGTTATCTTGTCTAAAGTTTGTAGTATTCTTGCCATTCACCTCTGAAAACTCATATGCCTTTTGTCATGAATTCATTCATTTGGGTAGCCAATGAGGATGGAATGACAGGTTACTCTGGCCAGTACTGAAGAAGGGAAATAGAGCCATAAGTCAAAAAAACCCATCCCTTTCCAGCCTAGGGCTTAGAAACTGCCCAGTGATAACAAAACAGTGCCCAGAGAGCTTAGATAGAAGAATGACACATTATGGAATTATAAAAACCATGGTGTGAGCCAGACACTGGTGGCTCACACCTCTAATCCTAGCTATTCGGGAGTCTGAGATTTGAGGATCTTGCATGGAAGCCAGATTGGGCAGGAAAGTCTGTGAGATTCTTATCTCTACTAAACTACCTCCCCCCAAAATCCAGAAATGGAGCTATGGCTCAGGTGGTAGAACACTAACCTTGAAGGAAAGAGCTTAGGGACAGTGCCTAGCCCCTGAGTTCAAGCCCCAGGATGGGTACACACACACACACACACACACACACACACACACACACACACACATTCTCACACACACACATTTGTGAGCCAGGCACTGGTGGCTTATGCCTATAATCCTAGCTGCTCAGGAGGCTGAAATCTAAGGATCTAAGTTTGAAGCTGACTCAGACAGAAAAGTCCGTGAGACTCTTACCTAAAAAAAAAAGGCAAAAGTGGAGCTGTGACTCAAGTGGTAGAGTGTTAACCTTATGGGAAAGAGCTCTGGGACAGTGCCCAGGCCCCCCTGAGTTCAAGTCCCAGTACTGGAACCAAAACCTGGAAACCAAATCTGGTATGCTCACTGAAAGCATCTGATTACAGTCGGAGTGGGAAACTTTGTTTTTATTTAAGCTCTCAACATGTTTGGGGACAATTTAGCAGCTAAAACAGGAGACAGGACTGACAAGCCCTCTCTGTAGGAGGAGGATTTCCTTCCCTGATACTGGGGTGGAGGAGCAGGACTGAGAGGGCCTAGCTCAGGTTACTCTTGAGTCTCCCAGACTGGGGCGGTCCCTTCCGGGGGATGGCTTCTCAGCTCATTCCTGTGATCAACCCACAAGAACAGCTTCTACACATAGACCTGCGGCCAGGGAAGATCCCTGGCCTCCCACAATGGCAATCATTCCAATCTTGCTATGGTGGAACAAGCAATCTTTCAGTGTGATCACGGCTCATCCAATGGCTCCACCATACCTTAAGGCCTTTATGTAACAAAATCCCAGACACATTACAGAACAAGCCTACATCCTCACATATAGCCAAAGATTATATGTAGTTATTGACTCTGTGTGTGTGTGTGTGTGTGTGTGTGTGTGTGTGTGTGTGTGTTCTGGGGCTTGAACTCACAACTCTTGAGCACTATCTCTGAACTTTTATGCTCTACCCATTGAGCCACAGCTCAACTTGTAGTTTTTTTTCTTTTTTTTAACGATTTATTGGAGAGAAGAGACCACATGTTTTTGGAATCATGCAACTTCATAGACGGTAAACTATTCATTTCCAACGTAGTTAACTTAAAATGTGATATTGGCAGTTTCTTAGCCTACTTACAACATGTAGGTTATCTTTAAGGACTTCAAAGCTCTTCTGAGCTGGGTATGGTGGCATACACAGCACACAGGCCTGTAGGCAAAATGATAGGGTGGTGGAGACCAGCTTCAATCTCTACACAATGAGTGAGTCACTAAGCTTTATTTATTAAATACGTTGAGTGCTGCTGAATTCCTTCCCATCAGTTTTGTTACTATTGCCACACCATTTGTAAACTAATAGATTACTGAAGAATAAAATTTTAACAAGTTAAAAAAAAGTCTCACAGACTTTCCTATCTGGGATGACTTGGAACCACAATTCTAAGATAACAGATGTAACGCTGAATATAAGTAGATGCTTTCAGGGAGTTAACAACTAGCTGGACACCAACTAGTTATTAACTTTTTAATATACTTGCCTTTTCTTGGATGTTATACTTTAAAACTCTGTGTGTGAGCTACTCAGGAAGATGAGATTTGAGAATCTCAGTTAGAAGCCAGCCTGGGCAGGAAAGTCCATGAGACTCTTATCTCCAATAAACTACTCAGAAAAGGCTGGAAGTGGTGCTGTGATTCAAGTGGTAGAGTGCTAGCTTTTAGCACAAAAGCTCAGGGACAGTGCCCAGACCCTGAGTTCATGCCCCAGCACTGACAAAAACAAAAATCAAAAAACAAAAAACAAAACCTTCTGTGTGTCTGTAATCACATGTGTGTGTGTGTGTGTGTGTGTGTCTGTGTGTCTGTGCTCACGTGTGTGTGTGTGTGTGTCTGTGCTCACATGTGTGTGTGTGTGTCTGTGCTCACATGTGTGTGTGTGTGTGTCTGTGTGTCTGTGCTCACGTGTGTGTGTGTGTGTGTGTGTCTGTGCTCACATGTGTGTGTGTGTGTGTGTGTGTGTGTGTGCGTGTGTGTGTGTGTTGCTCTGTTGTTTTTTTTTCTTTGCAGTGCAGGATATGAAATCCCAGGTCTCTTATGCTAGGTAAGTTCTCTAGCACTGAGCTACACGTTTAACCCTCTGACTATAATCAACAGTGTGTTATTACAAATGAACAGAATGGTAAATTTCTGGAATTCTTTAGCGTCATAGTATTACTAAAAATAGAATGTGGAAGTCATTTCCCAATGATTTAATGCAAGGTCATGGTTTAAAATTCCATTAAATGCATTCAATAATAGTTTATAGGGCAGAAAACTAGAAGCCACTTGATCAATTGGAATATTTTCTTAGCTTATGAGCACAGTAATTTTCATTACAAAAACAAAATTTTTTGGGGGGGGTCCAGTCGTGGGGCCTGAACTCTGGGCCTGGGCACTGTCCCTCAGCTATTAAGCTCAAGGCTAGCACACTACCACTTGAGCCACAGCGCCATTTCCAGCTTTTTTCTTTTTGCTTATATGGTGCTGAGGAATCGAACCCAGGGCCTCAGGCATGCAAGGTAAGTGTTCTACCACTGAGCCACCTTCCCAGCCCCTCATTATAAAAAATTTTAATGAAATTGAGACTGGAATCAAGGAACACTATAATTGAGATATATATTCTTTGTTTTTTTCCTTTTTTTTTTTTTTGGTGCCAGTCTTGGGGCTTAAACTCAGGGCCTGGCATTGTCCCTAGGTTTTTTCAAGGCTAACATTCTGCTCCTTGAGCCCTGGCTCCACTTCTGGCATTTTTTCTGGCATTTAATTAGAGATAAGAGTCTCGCAGACTCAGATCTCAACCTCCTAAGTAGCTAGGATTACAGGCGTAAGCCACCAGCACCTGGCTATGTGTTCTTAATAAAAATTTTTTAAAAAAGGAAAGCTTGATCAAGATTAATTGAACAGCACATGTAGCAGGCCATTCTCATTCAATGGAATTTAAAGATGCTATTTTTTTCCCTTACCAATATTTGCCAGAGGATTTTGAGTAGATTTCCATTGCAGTTTTGAAGAACGTAAGACTACCAAAAATGAACAGCAATATTTCTGTTCTTTTCCATTATTACTTCCTTAAGACTTTTTCTGTGCCAGTACTGGTATTTCAACTCAGGACCTGTGTGCTTTCTCTTAGCCTTTTCACTTAAGACTGGTACTCTACCACTTGAACCATACCTCTACTTCCAGATTTTTGGTGGTTCATTGTAGATAAATGTCTCAGAGACTTTCCTGCATGTGCTGGCTTCTGAATTCGTTGGTCTGATCTGAGCCTCCTTAGTTGCTAAGATTACAGGTGTGAGCCATCAGTGGCCAACCTAATGAATTAGTATTATTTCTTAGATAGGATCTTTCTAATTGCCTGCCTTCCCTGAAATACTAATGCTACTCATACTTTGTGCAAGTGCTCTTGCACAGTGAGCTTTAGAGACCCACAAGCCATTGTAATCATTGTCTTTCACTACCTTGACAGGTCATGTCACCCCCATTAGTGATATCTGTTACGCCTCATGGCTTTCAACCCTGGCTGCACATCAGATTTACCTGGAAAGCTTTATTCCTTCATTCATTCATTTATGTAACAGGATCTTACCATGTAGCCCAGGCTGGCTTCAAATTCATGATTCTCCTGCCTCTCTCTGCCTCTCAAATGCTAGAATTAAAAGTGCCCCTCCAAAGCTTTTCCAGACCAAAGATTTAGAGAGATTTTTATGTAGTCTGTCCGGGGTGAGACTCAGGCTTAATATGTGTGTGTATATATACATATATATATATATGTATATATACACATATATGTGTATATATATGTTTATACACACACACACATATATACATACATATATATACATATATATATATGTATATATATATATATATATACATATATATATATATATCTTCAGTGGATGAAGATCAAGAAAGATCATTCTCATTGAGCATTGGTGGTTCCCACCTGTAATCCTAGCTACATAGAAAGCCGAGATCTGAGGATCACAGAATAAGACCGGCCAGGGGAGAAAAGTCTGTGAGACTCTCCTCTTTTTTTTAGTCTGGTCGTGGGGCCTGAACTCTGGGCCTGGGTTCTGTCCCTCAGCTCTTCAGCTCAAGGCTAACGCTCTACCACTTGAGCCACAGCACCACTTCTGGCTTTCTTTCTGCTTATGTGGTGCTGAGGAATCGAACCCAGGGCCTCATGCATGCAAGGCAAACACTCTACCACTGAGCCACCTTCCCAGCCCTGTGAGACTCTTATCTCTCATTAACCAGCAAAAAACCAACAGTGTAGGTAGATATGGCTCAAGTGGTGGAGTCAAAAAGTAGCTGAGAACTTAAGGCCCGGAATTCAAGTTCCAGTACTTTTCTTTTAGTCTTGTTTGTTTGTTTTTATGTTTTGGGGAGGGTAAGGGGGGGACACAACAATGGAGGGTCAAAGGGTGAACAAATGCAGCAGTGATACTCACTAGACACTATGTGGACAATGAATGATACAACTTGTGGATGGGGATGGGAGGGAAAAACTGGAAGAGAGTGAGGGAAGGGGTGACATTGTCTAAAAAGAAATAAACTCAATACCTGACGTACGTAACTGTAACCCCCTGCACATCACCTTTAGAATAACAATAAAAATATTTTAAAGAAAGAAAGCAAGAGAGAGAGAAAGACGAAAGAGAAAGAAAGAAGGAAAGAAAGAAAGAAAGAAGAAAAACCTATGCAGATCCTTCAAAATTGTCTTTAGCAAGGGAATTCATTGTAAATAAAGTGTGGCAATTACCTCTGAGACAGACTTGATTAATGTAATTCCAATTCTGCCCTTATCTAAAACAACAGGGCATAAAAAGCAGAGTTTGTGGCACTAAACCTATTTCTGGTTGGTTTAATCAAGCTAGAAGTGGAGGCAGCGTTCTGTGCACTGCCGGAGGAAAAGCTCAGTTAAATAAGGCTTGGGCTGCAGGCATGAGATGCACAGAAAGCGATCCTGCACGGAATCCAGACATCCAAACAGTGTGAGCCCCATCACCCTTGTGGCCGGAAGAGAAAAGCTGGGCCACATTATAAGTCTTACTGCCCATAAAAGGCAATATAGTTCTACTTGTGACCTTGCTGTTCAAATATACATTGTGTCTGATGGAAACCATCCTCCCCATCTGGCTGTCAAAAAGATGCTACAAGAGATGGCAGAGGCATTTATCCCCAGGAAGCTGAGGTTCATAGAATCCGATCTGCTTAAAGATACATTTAAATGACTTCAAGCCAAGTAACAGTGTCATCTCTTGTAAAAACCTGAAACACCAGTGAAAACAGTCATCTGGATGCCACTGAAGAAGAAAGTGTACTTGGCTCAAAAAATGTTTGCTGTGATTTTACAACAGGTACCCACTTGGTCAAAGGGCTTCACCCAACAGTCCAAGCTGTATTGAGTTTTTAGAGAAAACTAGGAAGGCTCTTTATTAATTTTAGTCTTAAAACATCTGTGGCAAAAAGCCAAGCACCAGTGGGCTCACACCTGTAATACTAACTACTCAGGTGGCTGAGATCTGAGGATCAAGTCAATCAGGGCAGGAAAGACTATAATATAAGACTCTAATCTCTAATTTATCAGTAAGAAGACAAAAGTGGAGCCATGGCTCAAGAGGTAGATTGCCAGCCTTGAATGAAAAAGCTAAGCAAGAATGCCAAGCCTTGGGTTCAAGCCCCAATTCAGGCTCTCTATTCTTTCTCTAACACATACACACACACACACACACACACACACACACCAAACAAACAAACAAACAAAATAAAACACTCCTAGAATCCTTCTGAAGGACTTTATGTAAGATATTTAGAAAAAAAGAACATGCTAAACATTATTCTGTTTTTGAGTTGGAAATGTTGAAGTTATAAGAAGGCAAACATACTTTAGTGTAATTTTCTAGGATGATAACAATCTTCAACAATTTTAACGAAGGCACAAAATGTTCCAATCCTAATAAGGTTTAAAGAATATAATTGCTGCTTTGATGTTGCAGTCCGGGTAACAGCGACCATGAACACAATGTCACATAGCGTGTCGGACTCACACATGGGGGTCAGAGGCTGACCTGGGATCTGGCTGAACCTCATAGCCTTCAAGTTGTTTTCTTCATTGTGTTAGACAGGTCTCTGAAACAAGGTCACAGAAGAGCAAAAAAATAAATCCCAGCTATTCAAGAGGCTGTGAGCTGAGGACATGGTTCAAAGCCAGCAAGGAAAGAAAGTCTATAAGACTCTTATCTCCAATTAAACACCAACAAAGCCAGAAGTTGAGCTGTGGATCCTTGAGAGAAGGCTGAGGGATAACACCCCAACCCCGAGCTCAGAGTCCACTAACCTCTCCTAGTCATCTGTCAGCTATACTAAAAATAGTTCCAGGGCCAGACACCAGTGGCTCACACCTGTAATTCTAGCTATTCAGGAGGCTGAGATCTGAGGATCATGGTTGAAGCCAACCCTGGCAGTAAATTCTGTGAGACTTTTCTTTATCTCTAATAAACAAATTAGAAAAAAGCCAGAAGTGGCATTGTGGTGCAAGTGGTACAGTGCTAGCCTTGAACACAAAGAGGCTCAGGGAAAAGCGCCCAGGTCCTAAGTTCAAGCTCCAGGATTGGCAAGAAGAAGAAGAGGAGGAGGAGGAGGAGGAGGAGGAAGAAGAGGAGGGGGGGAGGAGGAGGAGAAGGAGGAGGAGGAAGAGGAGGAGGAGGAGGGGAGGAGGAGGAGAAGGAGGAGGAGGAAGAGGAGGAGGAGGAGGAGGGGAGGAGGAGGAGAAGGAGGAGGAGGAGGAGGAGGAGGAAGGAAGGAAGGAAGGAAGGAAGGAAGGAAGGAAGGAAGGAAGGGAGGGAGGGAGGGAGGGAGGGAAGGAAGAAAGAGAGGAAGAAGAAGACAGAAGGAAGGGATAGAATAACAAAGAGAATAACAAAGGAGGGGATAATAATGCTCCACAAGAAATATACTCATTGTAATTGTAATCTCTCTGTACATCAACTTTACCAAAAAAATAGCACCAGTGTCCACAAAGCAGAACATACTGAGCTCTGTGTGTGTGTGTGTGTGTGTGTGTGTGTGTGATCCAGGGCTTGAACTAAGCGTCTAGGTGCTGTCCCTGAGCTTTTTGCTCAAGGTTAGTGTGGCTCTATCACTTGAGCCACAGTGCAACTGCTACCTGTTTTGCTGGTTAATTGGAGATGAGTCTCATGGGACCTTCCTGCCCCAGCTGGCTTCATATCATGATCCTCAGATCTCAGCCTAGGATTATAGGTGTGAGCTACACGTACCTGGCTTGACCTCACTTTTTTTTGTAAGAGAGTGTTATTTTGTTTTATGTCTTACCTTTTTTTCTAAGCCTTCAAATTTAGACCCCACACAGATTACACACACACACATACACACACACACACACACACACACACACACACACACACACACACACACACACACAAAACTACATTGCTGTGGAACACATATGTTTCTGGGGATGACATCCAAACCAGGTTAATACTACATTCTGCAGTGAATTTTCTAGATGGAAGCCCAATCCCTTCCTTTTGTGTTTCTTTCTATCTGTCTCTGGCTGGGTGAACTTGGCCACCTCTTGCTTTTTCTCTCAGGCATCTTCTTAATTATATTAAAGAGCATATTAAAACAACTATAAGAGAAACCACACCACACCCTCTTTCCTATCTGTGGAACTCTAAATAGCTCCCCCTCCATTAACTTACAGCCAAACTCCAGCACAATGCATTTTTAAGGCATTGTCTATAACTGTTAGATATATAGTACCTGGTCATTTAAAAAACATGTGTTTTTTTTCTTATGAGAATCAAAAAACAGATAAACTTGAAGTGTTAAACATATAAAATTATCAGTATTTTTGTTGTCATGTTTGTTGTTTCTGTTGGTTGGTGGAATGTTGCCTGAACTATTACTAGAAAATAGAATGTCTAGCCAGGTACAATAGCTCTTCCTATAATCACAGCTACTAGAAGGTATAAGTGGATCCAGGCCAGTCTAGGCCAGTCCAAGTTTTTTTAAAAAGTGATATCCATACGAAAAATAATTTTTAGAAACATTGGGGGCATGGCTTAAGTGGTAAAACACCTGCCCAACAAGCATGAAGCCCTGAGTTCAAAAGGAAAGGAAAAAAATAAATGAAAAATAGAAAAGAAAAAGCAAATACCTACCTCCAACTTGTATCAGAATGAAAGTTGGTTTGGCATAGTTTCAGTAGACTCCAGCTACTCTGCCACTCCAAATATAGATTTGTTCATTTTCTTTATTTATTTATGAGAAACCACTGTTTGGGGGTTGATTGGGGGGGGCTAGATATTCCAAAAACACTGCAGAAGTAGCTGATCATCTTCAAGTTAGGGCATCTCACATTTGCGCAGGATTGTGAAGTTTCCTGGGAAGTGTGATTTTCAGCTTTAAAGTCAGACTGCAATAAACTGACATGCTACAGGAGCAGATTGAAGCTCGATTTTTATGAATTCCCCTAGATGGACACTCATCTATTTCAAGTATATTGAATGTGAACTTGATCTCACACTGGAAAAACTGCTGTAGGCTGGAACTGTATGGCTGCAGTAAAGCTGCCATCTAAGGAAGGACCGTGATAATAAAACAGCTACTTGCTTGATGTAGGAGTTCCAAGATTTGGACATATGCCACCTCATAGATCAAAACAATCAACTGAGGCTGGGTGCTGGTGGCTCACACCCATAAGCTTAGCTACGAGGAGGCTGAGATCTGAGGATCATGGTTTAAAGCCAGCCTAGGCAGGAAAGGCTGAAAGAATCTTATCTTCAATTAACCACCAGAAAACTGGAAGTGGAGCTATGGTTTAATGGTAGAGCACTAGCCTTGAGCAGAAAAGCTCAGGGAGAGCACCTAGGCCCTGAGTTCAAGCCCCAGGACTGACAAAACAAAACAGAAACTTTATTATAAAATGGCCACCTTCTCTATATATCATCTTAAAAATAACAATAAAAAGTTTTTTAAATAAACTTTAAGAAAGCAAGTGCATAATAAGCTCTCTTCTAAATAATCTCACCTAACAGAAATTTAGTTTCACCTAAACTCTGAATGATTTTCGGATATGCACACAATTCTGAAAGCAGTATGATTATCAAGAAATGCTCCCAAATATTCACACCTAAGAATGTGAGTTTCACATGGAAAGGTCACCTTGAGAAACTACACATGCAGTCTCAAAAACTCCTTTCACAAGTTGGTTTAGAAGCCCAGTTCTCATGCTTAAGGTGTAGGACAATCTTGTAGGTAATTACCTGAAGCCAGTTTGCTCTTCTTTTTAAAGTATTTCTGGGGGGCTGGGAAGGTGGCTCAGTGGTAGAGTGCTAAGCAAGCAGAGTGCTTCCTCAGCACCATATAAGCAGAAAAAGCCAGAAATGGTGCTGTGTCTCAAGTGGTAGAGCGCTAGCTTTGAGCTGAGGGACAGCGCCCAGGCCCAGAGTTCAGACCCCATGACCAGCCGCCCACCCCCTAAAAAAGTATTTCTGATGTATTCAAACCCACAGGGTATTAAAAAGAGAAGTAGAAGAAATGAGGGAGAAAACTGAGGAACACAAACTCGTATAGGCCAACAGAACACCAAAAGATTAAGAGTATGTATATGATTTTACAGATTTCCAATGCAATAGCAATCGTTTTTAGAGTTTAATGGGAGAAGTGTGTGTTTGGGGCTTGAACTCAGGGCTTTGGTGTTGTCCCTTCAGCTGCTCAAGGCTGGTGCTCTACCACTTAAGCCACAGTTTCACTTGCAGCTTTTTGTTGGTTCATTAAGTCTCATGGACTTTCCTGCACAGGCTGGCTTCAAACCTCAATCCTCAGATCTCTATTTCCTGAGTAGCTAGGATTGCAGGTATGAACCACTAGCATCTGACGTCATTTTGTTTTAAAGCTAAGAGCATAGAAATGTTTTAAAAGATTGAAAATGTCAAGTGGTTCTGCTTTTTAGCTTAGATTTTGGTTACCTGGAATTTCTGTACCATGGCAACTTGACTCCTGACCCAATTATAGAAATCATGCTATTTTTTTAAAAGGGGCTGAGAATGTGGCTTAGGGGTAGAGTGCTTGCCTACCATGCACAAAGTCCTGAGTTCGATTCCTCAATACCACATAAACAGAAAAAACCAGAAGTGGTTCTGTGGCTCAAGTGGTAGAGCACTAGCCTTGAGCACAGAGAGGCTCAGGGACAGAGCCCAAGCCCTGAGTTCAAGCCCCAGGACTGTCACACACAAAAAGAATAAAAACAAACAAATAAAATCACGTAAAATCTAACACAATGTTTCCAACTTCTGACTTTCTTGCTGTTGGATTGTCTTTTCCCCCAGAGGATTGGAGAATGGAGGGTCATTTCCACCATTGCAAGTTCCCTCTCCCATCTTCCTGGAAACACAAATAATTCTATTCTACTGCCTTTTGCAGTCAGCATAAGTTTCATTGCCACCAACATTATGAGTGCTTCTGGAAGTTAAAATAACATTCACTCAAAAAAATTCCTAAATAGGGCACAATGGCTAAGCTGGCAGGGCTATAAATATGACAAGCTATCATATATTTTGGTCTTTATATCTCTATGGCAGACACTGGTCAACCAACTGTGACCATACAAGCTTTGTGTTGGTGTTGTCAAGGAGAGAAGGAAGCTTTGTTGGGACTATTTTAAATTCTGCAGCTCATGTCACATAAATATTTGCCCAAAGGAAGGTGCCTGACAGTGAAAATGTATACACTGGTATAATAGTTTACATGGAACTGGGATGTTTTTTTGTTTGTTTTGCTTTTTGTTGGTTGTGAGGCTTGAACTCAGGGCTTGGGCATTGTCTCTGAACTTTTATGCTCAAGGCTAGCACTCTACCACTTTGAGCCACAGCACCACTTCTGGTTTGCTGGTGGTTAATTGGAGATAAGAGTTTCACAGATTTTCCTGACTAGGATAGCTTTGAACCATGATCTTCAGATCTTAGCCTCCTGAATAGCTAGGATCACAGGTGTGAGTCACCTTTGCCTGACTGGAACTGTCTTTTTTATTGTATAGGACCCCCCACACACACCCTCTAGAAGGTAAATGTAGAGAAAGGAGAGTGTCTCGTTGACTCTAAAGGCTGAAGTTTATAGAAAGCCAAGTATCTTTGTATTAGGCCCAAACAATGAGTTCTCAGCCCGAAAGATGTTAAATTCAGCAATCCCAGTGGAAAAACTCAAACACAATGATGACTTCTTCTATAAAGCATCTCAAGATAAATTCTTAAGTATCCTCTGTGAATTAAAAATGCTCAACTAGTTTAAGCCAGTCTCTGAAGCAGAGACTCAATTATATTAGCTTAGCTAACTTGAAATATTTAACAATTAGGGGGACTCTTTCCCAGCTTGCTTGCTCAGCTGGCACTTTGCCACTTGAGCCATGCCTCCAGTTTTTTGCTGGTTAATCGGAGAAAGGGGAGCAGCCTCAAGGACTTTTCTACCCAGGCTGGCTTTGAACGGTGATCTTCACATCTCATCCCCCTGCATATCAAGGATTAAAGGCATGAGCCACAGATACATGGCTAAAGAATAGTATCTCCTCCTCCTCTTCATTTTTTCCTCACTGTCTTCCCTTTATCTCCTGTTTCTTTTTGTTTTGGCAAAATTATGGTTTGAATTCAGGGTCTGCACCTATGAGACTGGTACTCTATCATATAACCCACACCTCTAGCCCCCTACTCCCAAAAACAGGTGTGTGTGTGTGTGTGTGTGTGTGTGTGAGAGAGAGAGAGAGAGAGAGAGAGAGAGAGAGAGACAGAGAGAGAGAAAGAGAGAGAGAGAGAGAGAGAGAGAGAAAGACAGAGAGAGAGAGAGAGAGAGAATGTGTTCTGGGGCTTGAATTGAATTCAGGGCCTAGGCACTGTCTCCTGAGCTTTTTTGCTCAAGGCTAGCACTCTAGCTCTTGAGCCACAGCTCCACTTTAGCTTTCTTATGCTTAATTGCAGATAGTCTCATAGACTTTCCTACTCAGGCTGGCTTTGGAGCCATTATCCTCAGATCTCAGTCTCTTAATCTCAGCTAAGATTACAGGGATGAGCCACCAGTGCCCAGCTCCAAGGAGCTTCTTAGAATGATTCAGGAAGCTGATCTACTTCCTAGTGGTAGTTGCCTACAATAAATAAGCATCATAAAACAATTATAGTATAACAATAACCAATATTGTTGGGATTAGACACCTATGACAAGTAGTGAGTTCACTTACTTCTGTATTTTCTAGTCTAATGATACAGACAGACCTCAAGTGCTCTACCATACACACATGGAGGGAAAGGAGAAGGGGTTCGTAGATTATAACACCAGACCCTATACCATGGGTCAGGGAAGAGAGGAGAGTGAACAGCACTGGCTGAGAATGAATGATTCATTTGCTAGGCAATGGAATGAGGGAATGTTATAACACAGTCCTGGGCAAAGGCCCTCAGGCAGAGCAGAGCTGACTGTAATAAGGGAAACGGAAGGAATCTAAGCGTATCTGTCATGTGTTGGATGGTGGAAAGAATGGCAAGAAGCGTGCCTGGACACGCAGAGGGCTGGCAGGCCTTGTGATTGTGTTTCAGCCCGGGTGCTGAGAGAAGCAACTGGACAGCTTTGAGGAGTCAGGCATGGCCTTCCCATCGGAGCTGGCTGTGAATTGCAATCCTCAGATCTCAGCCTCCTGGAAAGCTAGGATCACAGGCATGAACCACAGTACCCAGCTAGAAGGAGGTCTCAGAAGTAGGCAGGATGGAGGAAAAGGGGGTCGCCCAGACACCTCATTTTCAACCTTTCCTTAACTCAGAGCTCAGACCTGTCACCTTCCTGTGTGGGTGCTTTGCAGATATAAAAGCAGCACAAATGATCCACAAAAGGGAGAAGGCAGCGACAAGACAGACTTCACATTATCGTCGAAGGCATTCAATGTTGAGTCTAACAACATTTTCCTGCAGGGCAGTGATGGAGTAGGGCAGGAGAAATGGAGAGCAAGGTGGATGCTCTTGTCTTCGATTTGTCCTCTGCTCAGCTCAGGCCGCACTATCCTCACTGCCATTCGCCTGACCAAGTTCCTTTTTAGCTGTGAATTCTAGCAAGGTGACACAATGTACAAAGGACAGAGGGCTAAGATTACACATTCTGTCTAAACGAGGCCATGTTTCATGTAAGGCTTTCTTCTATGTTTATAAGAGAAAATAAAAAAGGATTATCTTTAACCATCATGGTTTCTAGATACAGTATTAGACACTAGGAGTCCATCCAGTTTTAAAAGTCAAATACCAAGTCTCCAACAACAATACAAAAAAGCAATGGAAGCCTAGCACTGGTAGCTCATAGTAATCCCAGCTACTCAGGAGGCTGAGATCTGAGGATCACAGTTCAAAGCCAGCCTATGCAAGAACTTTCATGAGACTCTTATTTCCAATTAACCATCAAAAAACCAGGAGTGGAGCTATGGTGCAAGTGGTAAATCGCCAGCATTGAGCAAAAATGCTCAGGGACAGTGCTCAGTTTCAATTTGATAACACAAAGAAATCTTTGGGGTCTCAGTTAATGTTCTTAAGAGACTTCTCTGCTATCCTCAGTTTTCTTTCCTTGGCGTGTAGCTTTTAAACCATATTGGAACTAGAAATATACATGAAATGTAAGAGCATTTTAATCTTTGAAAATCTCAGCTATTTTCAGGGGAAATTCATCTTCAGTGTGTAGGTTCAAAGACCATGTTCACTGTCATCAGTTTGGCTGGAAAAACTGGGCAGATGTTAGCACAAATTGAGCCAGAGATCAGTCGTATTTTTTTTTTCATCTTGAGAAGATTCCACAAACAGAATATTTGAACAGCTACCAGAAAATTCTTTTACTGAAGAATATTTTCTAAGAGAAGACTGTCATATTTCTGATCTCATATTACCTGTAATTTGATATCGTTTCTTTTATAGATTTGAGAACGAGCATTTTATCCTTGTATTAAACGGCTCATTGTGTGTGTGTGTGTGTGTGTGTGTGTGTGTGTGTGTGTGTGTGTGTGTGTGTGTGTGTGTTCACACACGCTGCTACTAGGTCTTGAATATGAAACTAGAATAGAGCTGAAGGAGGGGAGAGGGAGAATGGAAGCTAGATGAAAGAGGATAGAGCGGAGGGTGAACTGGGGAAGGATGAGGGGAGAAGATGGGGATGACGAAGGATGGTGGAGTGAGAGTGGAGACTGGAAAAGGGAGGTTGGAGGTTGGAGAGTGCAGTTCAAGGTACAAAGATGGAGACTGGAAGTTGAGGACAGCATACAGGATGGAGGTTGGAGCATGGATGATGGAAATTAGAGGATGAACACTGGAGATTAGAGGATGGAGGTCAGGAGCTAGAGAATGGAGGTCAGAGGATGGAGGTTGTAGATGGGAGGTTAGAAGATGGTGGACAGAGGATGGAAAGTGGAAATCAGAGGACAGAGATTAGAGGATGCAGATTGGAAGAAGCAGGCCAGAGAATGGAGACTGCATGGGGGAGGACTGAGGTTGGAGGAAGAAGATTAGAGGATGGTGGGAGGGAGACTGGAGGATAGACTAAGTGTGGCAGTTGGAGGTTTGAAGTTTGGAAGTTGGAGCATGAAAGGTGAAGGAGGGAAATGGGAGGGAGGAAGGGAGACGATGGGTCTTGGAAGACAGAAGATAGAGGATTTATAATATATACATACCATACACAGTAATAATGTAATTATGATATAACTAATTATGATATAATTAATTGTGTATAATTACACATTTTATTATTGCTAATTATATTAATAATTATCGTAGAATATAATTATTTTTATGTAATGTACAACATATAATATACACACGTGTACACACACACATTTATATGTGTTTTATCACATTGGACCTAAAGTAATTTGGGATATGTTTCTGAATATATTTATTTTCTGTTAAAATTCACTGCCAATCTTTTTGAAAGTTAAATTAGTATATATTATATTTATATAAATATGAAGATAAGATTGGAGGCATACTATCTTATTATCTGTAGAGTAGCTTAAAGGAACACATCCCTTTAAAACATTAAGGGTCGGACTAGTGGCAAGCCTCACATGGTAGAACAGTAGCAGACATGAACAAGAAAGCTGAAAGAGGCAGGACACTCAGTTCAAGCTCTAGTACCAGCAAAAAAAAAAAAAAAAAATCAGGACACAGAAGAGTAATTCAGTGGTAGAAGAGTTACCCACCATGTTCAAGGCCATGTGTCTGATCCCCACACACAAAAATAAAAATAAGCAGCTATAGATATAAATATACAGATCATAGATCTGTCATAGATCAATAGATCATACATAGATGATAGATAGACAGATAGACAGACATAGACTGATGAAAAGGCAGATGAATGGACAGGTAGATGGCTAAAACAAGACAACAGAGATGCCAGCTGGACAGACTGCCCAGTCAGTTCCAAAGTTTTGAGTTGTATGTGGCTAGAAAAGGCATAATCAGAAAGAGAATTCGGGGCATCTTCAGCTCTCTTCATGCTCTCGGGACCATCTTAGCGGAGATTAGCCTAGGAGCGAGGCACAGGAAGGCAGAAGGTGGAAAGCACCACACTGTACCCCAGCAGTACCACTGATGAGGGCCCCCCTCTCTGAAATAAATCTACCCTCTTCACAGCCGTGGCATTACCCAAGGATGAACTCAGAATGAGTATGGCTTTGTTTCACCACAAATGACAACATCCAAAGGCAAGGGCAAGTTGCAAGGTTCTGTATTTCTCATTAGCATTGGCTCCCATCTGTCAGTTCTAGATATCCATGTCTAGGCAAAAATGGGCAAAGGTTTCCTGCAGACAACAGCCCTGGCATAGAGCATATTCTGTTGCAGAGGGATTGCTTTGGGTGGGTCTGGCACTGCCTGGCATGCTTTGATCTCTGATCTCCTGACAGATGTGTAAAATCTTTTGCATCTAGAAGATTCCTGTCAACCAGTTGGTACTGGAACACAAAATCACACAGACGTGCGAATGATTCCGGTTGAGGTCAGAGGCATTGAAACTTAGGATAACAATGCCCTCAGACTTTCTTGAAATGCATGTCACCACATGGCCCAAAGTGCAGCCTGGCTTCTCCTCAACCAAGGATCTTTCCAGAAAGAAAGCTCAGGAGAAGGAACTGTGTTCCGGAGGGCACACAAAGGTCACAGCCTTGTGAGGGACCAGTGTCCCTCCCCAAAGGACCTGGAACATCCAGCATTTCCTCACTCAAGCTCCAGAGCCATCATTTGTATTCTAGCAGAGGTGACCGAGTCGTTTGTATTTCCAGCCAGGAGCAAACTCAAAGGTCAGTGCCTGCACTCACAGGTGGTATGTCACATGTAGATAACAGTTGAAATGCTCATTTACATGCTGGACATCTAAAACGACAGTCTCTTGATCAGGTCCTGCAGTTTATTCTTTTAAGGAAAACATTTACTTCTTGCTATGAATTCTATAGTTATAGAATTAAAGATATAGCCACAGCAAAGTCGAGAGGATCCAAATATGAATAATAAATCTAATAAATAAATATTTGTATGTGTGCTAGTCCTGGGTGTGAATTTAGACTCTGGGCGCTGTCCCTGAACTCCTTTTGCTCAAGACTAGCACACTACCACTTGAGTCACAGTGCCACTTCTGGCTTTTTCTGTGATTAATAAGAGATAAGAGTCATGAACGTTCCTACCCAGGCTGGCTTTGAACCAAGATCTTCAGGCCTCAACCTCTTGAGTAGCTAAGATGACAGGTATGAGCCACCAGTGCCTAGCTCAGTTCTTGATTTTTGGGTTTTTTTTTAGACACATGCATCCTATTAGCTGTCCAGGATCTCTGCACATAATGTGATTAATTTGGCACTTATTTCCTAGGAACTGAAGATATAAGACAACCCCCTCTCTCTGTAGATTACCTTAGTAGCCTTACATTCACAGTAACCAGCAATCAGGAAAATGATGGGTGTTCATTCCAATGAAAGGCTGTTGAATTAATCCTTGATTTTGTACACAAAGAAGGGCCATCATTCTTTATAGATACATACATAGAATATGTAGACTCCATTACTACATAGGTAGTACATCACATATAGTACTATGTAGATGGACACAGTACATAATACTATGTAGGTGGTACATAGTACATAGCCCACAGAGGTACATAATTCTATGCAGGTAGTACATAGAATATAGTACTACAGAGGTAGTACATAGTGCATAGTACTATGTAGGTAGTACATAGTATATAGTATTACAGCTTTAAAAGGAAAATATTAAGAGCAAAGCATTTCCAAGCACCATCGTAGGCTGGAAGCAAACTGTTGGTTCCCCTCAGAGAATTTGTTGGAGGATTTGAGAGATAAAATATGAAGTGCCACACACACTATGTATTTTTACCTCCAGAAGGGATCGTCAACATGTAAGTCTTTAGATCAAAGAGACAAGCTTTGTTTCCCTCTACAGTTGGAAGGCTTCTCATGGGAAAAGACAAGTCCTGTCCACTCCAGAGAGGGAGGCCTGCCCTAGACTGCATAACAGATTAGGAGTTGATGTTGTGAGTTACAAAGGAACCTGACATTGATCTGTACCTGGTGAGCTGGAGTTACCCAATCACTAAAACCAAACCCAAGTGCAAAGACAGGAGTTCACCTTTGGCCTGCCCTCCCTCCTCACGGATGGAGCCATTCCATTAGTACCAAGGATGGAGATGGACAGGAGGCATGTCCACTCAGTGGGGTTCCTGGCTACTAAGGGACACAGCTGCCTAAACAGACAACTGTGAGACAACATGGTCATTGAGAAGACATAAGCATAAAGCATGGTGAAACCACAGGGAGGTATTTACTAGAGGGCCAGGATGGGCTACCTGGGGCAGGTGACGTAAGTAAACCAAGTAGTAGAGGAAGAGAACTGTGCATTGAAGGTGAAGTGAGAGAATCTGTCATTTATCTAACTATTCAGCTGTCACCTATCTGTCTGTCTCTATATCTGTCCATCCATCTAGATATTGATTTACCTACCTATGTTTCTGATATATCAAGAATAACTATAAAACCAGGTACCAGTGGCTCAAACCCATCATCCTAGCTACTCAGGAGGCTGAGATCTGAGGATCACAAGTTGAAGCCAGTCTGGGAAGAAAAGCCCATGAGACTCTCATCCCCAATTAACCACCATAAAACAGGAAATGGAGCTGTAGTTCAAGTGGTAGAGTGCTACCTTTGAGCACAAAACCTCAGGAATAACATGCAAGCCCTGAGTTTGAGCCCTAGTATCGGCACACACACCCAAAAATGGAGTAACTATAAGAAGTTTGATGTTATTGAAATGTAAGGGCCAAGTAGTAATAGAAGGTAAGATTGGAAATGACAGGGAATCATTGATTAAGCAGCTATATTTCCAAATAAACAAACTACGGTGTGTTTCTGGAGGTGTTGGAGGATTGTCAGCATTTTAACCAACAAAGTAGTGATGAGCAGATGTTGTGCTTCAGTGGACCAACCTGCTAGCCATGTAGAAGGCAAGATCTGGGCTAAAGTATCACAAACGCAATGAGGTAGAACTTGGGATAATAAAAGAATCTCTAGTGAATACCCACATTTAAAGAAGAGCTGGGTACAGTGGCTCATGCCTATAATCCTATCCACTCAGGAGGCTGAGCTCTTAAGATCAAGGTTCTCCAAGCGAGCCAGGCCAGACAAATCTGGGAGACCCAATCTCCAATTCACCAGTTTAAAAGCTGGAACTGGAGTCATGGCTCATGTAGTAGAGCACTTACCTAAAGCAAACAACAACAACAAAGCCAAGAAAGAGTGTGAAGCCCTGAGTTCAAATCCCTGGTACCAGCAAAAGCCAAAAAATAAAAACAAACATAAAAGAATGTAGGAGCATCTCAGTACTACTATTTCCAGACTAGAGAAGGTCGTTCTCGATGAGACCAGGTGCCCTACTTGCCTCTCTGTTATTTCATGGTGTTGGCATTCAGAAAAAGGAATGATTTCATGTGTACTGTGAAAATTATTTCAACCTCAGCAAAACTGCTCCAGTATTCAATGTTTAAAAGGATGGAATAGGAAACACATTTTTTTTTCCTTATAGAATATTAAAACTACAAAGAGGTTTTCTGGATGGTTAACGTTCCTTTACAGTTTATAGCAAGACAAAGTAAATTATTTCCTCCCTTTTGTTCTAGGGTGAGTTATTTTGTCCTGAGAGCACACAATCCAAGACAGGACAAGTCTTTGGTAGCATGCCCGTGGTGAGTGCCAAGTCCCCATGCGTCTACTCCAATCTATGTGGTGTAGCTGTGCCTTGTAGATAAAAGTTGTTTTCCATGACGAGGGAGATCTCCCTATTCAATGACCTCACCCCTGGCTGGACAGATAAACTCCAAATCTTCCCCTTTTCCCAAGCTTCAAGTTCTCCTGTGCCAGGGCTCACTAAACTCTGTCCTCTAGAAAACTTGTACTCCAGACACATCAAAGGAAGTCTGTTTTGTTTTGTTTTTCTTATATACTGTCTTCCAGAATGATTCTGGGGTAAGAAATGAATCTGATTCCCCCCAACACACACACCCCAAAAAGTGTGTATGTGTACTGAAAGTACCATAAGGAATCTTACTACTTTGTACAATGATTGAACACTAACTTAGAAACATAAGAACAAGCCAGGCACTGGTGGCTTACACCTGTCATCCTAGCAACTCAGGAGGCTGACATCTGAGGATCACCGTTTGAAGCCAGCCTATGTAGAAAAGTCTATGAGACTCTTATCTCCAATTAAGTATCAAAAGGCTAGAAGTAGAGCTGTGGCTCAAGTGGTAGAGTACTAGCTTTGAGCAAAAAGTTACTAGACAGCACCCAGGTACTAAGTTCAAGCCCCAGGACTGACATACAAAAAATAAAAGCAAAAAGGGAAAAAAACAGAAGGAAGATCCAAGCTGGTCAAGGGGGTACACATCCATAATTCTGGCTCTTGGGAGATAAAGGCAGAAGGGTCGTGAGTTTGAAGTCAGCCTGGACTACATTGTGAAGTCACCTCGGTCTGTTCATAAACTTTGCTGTTCCCCGTGTCTCAGTGACCGCCCTTTCTGTAGGATCTAGCCATTTTGCTTAAATGGTATCGATCTCCTCTTTCCTCATCCCATCACCTCTTCGAGAATAACCACCTCAAGCTCAGTCTCACACACAGATCTGGGTCAATGGGCTTTGATTACCCTAACCCCTGGCACCCAAAGTCTCCTAGCAGATCCTGCTGGTGTTCCCCTCATCCACCCTGCCAGACACCCTTCTGTATTTCAGGATCTTCTTGTATTCCATGTTTTAGAAAACTTCCTGGTCGTGTCTCCATCTTCCTTTGTGTTCCCCTTGTATTCTGTCCCAGGTCTGCAGCTATGCTTAAAGAACCTTAGGACACTTACATGGGTCACACGTCTGCATCCCTCTACAACAGAATGGACTGTCCAAGAGAAAAACTTGAAGAACTCAGTAATAGTTCATTTGCATTCCCAAAGACTGGTTTGAATGACAGCAATTTGTTTGTACATTGTGGGGCGTGAACTCTGGGCCTGGGCACTGTCCTTAAGCTCTCAGCTCAAGGCAAGTGCTCTACCACCTTGAGTCACAGCATCACTTCAGGTTTTCTGGTGGTTAATTGGAGATAAGAATCTCATGGACTTTCCTTGTCCAGACTAGCTTTGAACTGTGATCCTCAGATCTCAGCCTCCTGAATAGCTAGGATTACAAGCATGAGCCACTGGTACCCAGCTAACAGTGAATTATTAATTGCTGGTTGGCATCAAAACAGTAAAAAAAATCTTGATATGCAAAAGCATCAATGCTTTTTTTATCCAGTTACTTTGGTACAGAAACCCTGGAAAGAATAGTCTAAGCACAATGTTTACAATCAGATTTTAGCTCAAAGTACAACTCCTCTTGGTTCAAGTGGCTGACAGTGACAAGGAAATTTAATCCATGCTTAGAAGAATGAGTGCAAAATGTATTGCACTTTCTGCCATGTTGTTTCTTCTCTTCCTCTTTGAATGTAAGAGCTCAAGAAGGGAGACCATTAGAAAATGTTCAGAGTGCCTTTGAGGATATCACCTGGGCTCACAGCTAAGCCAGTGTCTGTAAAGATCTGTGGATTGGGAGAACCGATGCAGAGAGTGTTTGTATTAGGTCTTATAACTGAATTTTTGATATGTATGTTCATGTTAGTCTGGGCAGTCTGATTGGTATAATATCATTTTTCATATGTAAGTTGACAGATTTGTAATCTAAAGCAGTAAGTGCATTACTTTTAATATACCCACTGGATACTGGTGACTCACATCTATAATCCCAGCTACTCAGGAGGCTGAGATCTGAGGATCATGCTTCAAGGTCAACCTGGACAGAAAAGTCTGTGAGACTTATTTCCAATTAACCAACAAAAAGCCAGAAGTAAAGCTGTGGCTCAAGTGATAGACTGCCAGTCTTGAGAGGTGAAAAAAGCCAAGTGAAAGTGTGAGGCCCTTAATTCAAGCTCTGGTACCAGTGTGTGTACATGCACAAACAAACACACACACACACACACACACACACACACACACACACACACACACGCATTCAATAAGAGCTGATATCATAATAGATTTTGAGTTGTAATTACAAAAATGATAGGTATAACTTAAAATTGGATGTAAATTCTAATGTTTGGATTCATTTGTTTTTAAGAAACAAAAGGAGTACAAGTCGTTATGTCGAAAATGAACTTTACAACTTTGGTGGGGGGGGGAGGAAACTTGGGGGGGCAGGTAGGGGGAATATGGGAAGGGATGGGAAGGGGAAACAAAGGAGGAGGCTACAATGCTTGATAAGAAATGTACTCATTATGTTGCCCATGTAATTGTAACCCCTCTGTACAGTATTTTCACAATAAAAAAAGAAACAAAAGGAATACTTTATTTTATCTAAACACAAATTGATTCAAGAAAATGTAATCCCTAAAATTTCCCTTTAAAAATCCTTCTTTTTTTCTACAGGGTCTAATTCCATTCCATTTCTATATAATGTGATCTGAACCTTATACACTGTAGAGCTAGTCTGCAAATAAGTCACAAGAGATGTAGCCAATTCTCTAGAGCAGGTATGGAAAAAGAAAAAAAAACCAACTCTAACCTTTTAAGGAAATGAAACCTATTTCTAGTGATAAGCCTCTTTCTATTTGTATCAGAACACAGTCTCAACCGCCAAAGAACAGAAAGTTATGAAATAATGAATAAAATACATGATATTGTAGGTGAGTCACTCAACTAAGCGCAGCTATAGGTCTGCTTAAAAGCCTTCCCTGTCTTATGTTTCCACCCTCTATAAACAAAGGATAGAAATAAATGCACCTGGGCATGAGTGAAAGGTTAACCATGAAAGGACTTTTTTTTCCTTGCAAAAACATCTGGGGGTAGTTTGGGAATGATAGGATGGAGTTAAATTGCTTTGTTTGAAGGAATTTACTTTCGAAAGTTAAAGCATTCAACTTCTAGGAAAATGTCGTAACATGGAAGTTGTACAGCAAAGAACCTGAGAAGAAGAAGCTGAATGAGAAAGATGGCTGAAGACAGATCACGCAGGAGTCCTGTCAATGAATTCCCTCCCCACTTCAATTTCATGGGAAAACCATTCCTCTCAGCCTTTAAATTTCCTTCTTTCTTTCTTTTTCTTTCTTTCTTTCTTTCTTTCTTTCTTTCTTTCTTTCTTTCTTTCTTTCTTTCTTTCTTTCTTTCTTTCTTTCTTTCTTCTTCCTTCCTTCCTTCCCTCCTCCTCCTCCTCCTCCTCCTCCTCCTCCTCCTCCTTCTTCTTCCTCTCTCTCTCTCTCTCTCTCTCTCTCTCTCTCTCTTTCTGCTGGTCCTGGGGCTTGAGCTCCAGGCATGGCATGGTCTTATTTGCTCAAGGCTAGCACTCTACTACTTGAGCCACAATTCCACTTTCAGCTTCTTTAGTACTTTAGTAGTCATAAAAGTCTCATGGACATTCCTGCCTGGGTTGGCTTTGAACCATGATCCTCAGATCTCAGCCTCCTGAGTAGCTAGGAGTCCAGGTGTAAGCTACTGGCACCCAACTTTACTATAATAATAATAATTATTATTATTATTATTAGCATTGTCATCATTATTTCCTTTGAACAGTTGTAAAAGGGGGTTTCCATTTAACATGTCCATGTATCATGACGTTGCGTCTTGATCAGTGCCATCATCCTTCCCTCCTATTTCTCCCAGCCCCACCCGTCTCCCCAAGTTTCCTGGTTCCATTTTCATAGATATGAGTTGATATCATGACTCTATTCACCACCCTTCGTCTCTCCATTCATCCATCTCCCACGCCCATGTGAAGATGTGAATCAGCTTCCTGGTGCTGATTTCGTTAAACTGTCTGCTAAATGTCCAAAAGGTTTACGCCATGGAATCTCGTACCTTCTAGACCATACTTAAAGCGGTGAGATTACATGCATACGCATACGGCCCTATTTTATTTTTATATACATCTATGCTTTAGATCTAACTTCCACATATGAGAAGAAACATGCATCCTTTGTCTCTCCGAGCCTGATTTCACTCCATATGTTTTTCAGGTCCATCCATTTCCTTCCAAATGACATGATATCATTCCTGTATACCAAGAACTCTTCTCATCCTCCCAAGTTGCAAAAGTGACAGAATGTAAAAGTGTAGTATGTAGTAGCTGGATAGTTAGCTCTTTTCCTAATATTTTGTAACTGTTTATTCTCCTTAGACTCTCGTATTTCTATCACTAATCATTTATGTCAGTGCCTCTGAATGGAGTAGAGAAGGAATTCCTTATGATGACAGCACAGTGACACAGCGCCTGTCTAGAAACACGAAATCACTCCGACAGTTTGACATATTTTATTAGTGCCACCACCTGAAAGTCATATGTAAAAGTGGACACGCAGACATGTACATATGTGTCCACTCTCTAAAGCATGGGTTTCAGTGTCACTAAATCGTTTTACTGATCTCAGCAGCAAACCCACATCTGAAGAAGTAAAATATTAAAACACGACCTTCTCATCTACTAAGTTGCAAAACTCTGGTATCATGCTTCAATTAGGGAATTTCAATAGTTACAGTCTCTGAATCTGAATGATTGGTTTTGTGCTCTTCCCTCGTGTGTGTGTGTGTGTGTGTGTGTGTGTGTGTGTGTGTGTGTGTGTGGCCTGAATTCTGGGCCTGGGCGCTGTCCCTCAGCTCTTCAGCAAAAGGCTAGCACTCTACCACTTGAACCACAATGCCACTTCCAGCTTTTTCTGCTTATGTGGTGCTGAGGAATTGAGCCCAGGGCCTCATGCATACAAGGCAAGCACAGAGTGATACTCATATCTCTCTACCAAACAGCTCCTCCCCTATGGTCCAAAGATAAATTACATTTGACTTTATTTAAAATCGTGTTTCTTTTCTTTTCTTTCCAGGCTTTTTCCCTACTTGGTTTGGATTTGAACCAGAATCCTCAGATCTCAGCCTCCTGATTTGCTAGAATTATAGGTGTGAGCCACTGGCACCCAGCTTAAAATCATTTTATTTTCCCCCCATACCAGTCCTCATCTTATAAAGCCATTCAACAAATGCAACATCAATTCCTTTGTCATCTAAAATGAAGTCTCCAATGTCCCTTCTTTTGATTACTGTCCATATCCTGCCAGCCTGGACAGTCTATGAGATTTTGTCTCCAATAAATTACAAAAAAAAAAAATCCAGAAGTGGATCTGTGGCTAGCTTTGAGGAAAAAAACAAAACAAAACAACAAGGTCAGTACCTAGACCCTAAACTCAAGCCCCAGGATCACCACCCTCTTCCTCCTCACCCCCCGCCAAAAAACAAGAAACAAAAAAGCTGGGGGCCATAACTCAAGTATTACAGCACTAAGATGTCTTAAACTCATAATTTTTATGATCTCATTCATGGTTTCCATAGTTTTCAATTGTTGCCATCCTGGAACCCATCTTCTTTTGCACCTAGATTTAATCCTGCCAATTGGCTTAACCTGTTATTTCATGCCTGAGCCCCAGGGGTAGTTTCTCTATTGACTAAGTCTGTGCAGTCATTGTATTTGGAACTATTGCAGAAGGATGGGGGTGGGGAAGTCCCTGGATAAAAGTGGGATGTGCACACAAAGTAATGTTTTGTTCATATCTTGTTTCAGTACCTAGAATGAATAATCTAAAGAGCATCTATCTAAGTGTTGTATCTCTTAATTCTTCACAATGTGTGAGCAGCAGGCCTGTCTATGATTCACGTGCAGTTTAAAGTGGGGAATGTTGAGCATTATCACAGGAACATTCCAAGAAACTTTATACAAGTACCAAGATATAAAATAATACAAGGAAGAAGGAAAGGATCAGACACCAGTGAAGAAACAGCTGCTACTTCCATTCCAGCTGTCTTGAAGGTGATGAGATTCCATAAGAAAACAAATAGCGTGGAGGAGAAACAAAGGCTGAGTCAACCTCAGGAAAACATCTGGAGTTTATTAGAAGAAAAAGTGCTTTGTAACGGATCCATTATAACAGATAAGGAAGGCAGTTCACGTAGCTAGAACTCAGGTAGTTTTCCCATTATCCTCGACACACATCCAATCATCTGGTATCACAAGTGATTCAAAGATATGTGCACTTTAAATTGCATTCTCTCTCTGATTATATGTTTTGTTTTTAGTGGCTGAGCATACTGAGGATTGAACCCAGGATCTTATGCATGCTAGGCAAGCACTTTACCACTGACCTACATCTCTAGCCTCAGGATTTGCTTCTCCATCCTTTCTTATACAACAAGTCAGCTGGTAGCACCAAATAATAAAAGATCTAAGGGCCAGAGAATAAATGAGACAAAACGAGGATAGATCTCTCCATATTTACTGAGGTTCTTTTTGACCAATTAAATGAAATATATAAACTATTCTCTAAGAGCTGGAGGTATGGCTTCAATGATAGAGTACCAAGCTTGAGCAAGAGAGCCAAATGAGGTTAAGAGTTTGAGTTCAATCCCTGGTGACTAGAACAAACAACAACAACGACAACAAAAAGCTCTCTGACCTTAAAAAAACTTACTGTATTTGGGAGGGGAAACTATATTTATGAAAAACATGAAATAAAATGACACTATATGATCAAGCACCAAATACATAAGCATTGAAAAATATAGAAAAAAGCATGCACACATACACTTAAAGGTGAATGTGTGTGCTTTTTTCTGTATTTTCAGTTCTTATCTATATACATACAGGTGCATTATATATAAACTTATGTGCACATATGCACCTATATGTATATATATATATATGCATGCACATACACGTGCATGTATACAAATGGGTACATATATGTATGTGTGTGCACATTAGTACTGGGTTTTGAACTCAGTGCCAGAGTCTCTCTCCTTTAGCTTTTTCACTGAAGGCTGATGCTCTACCACTTGAGTCACATCTCTACCTCCAGCTTTTTACTGATTAGTTGGAGTTAAGAGTCTCATGAGCTTTTCTGCTGGGGCTGGCTTTGAACTGTGATCCTCAGATCTCAGCCTCCTGAGTACATAGGATTACAGGTATGAGCCATCAGTTTCTGATAGTACTTATATTTTATTGTGGAAAGAATTCATGACAATGGGATTTGAACTAAAATTAAAAGGATGTTTTAAAAAAAAATCAATAGTTTTATAAGAAAAAAGATTTATTCTGGTGCTCTGTTCCTTTGGCATCCCTTAAAGTGGATGTTTGGGTTTGATTATCATACAAACCTCAACATACATATTTATTCATTCATCCACATGCTAAATAGTCACATAATCTTTTTCCTGAAATGCTTAAGGTAATTTGTTAAAATTCTCTGAAGCCACTAAGTCCAAATTATGTTTTTTTAAATTGTTATGTTGGAGATCAGTACACCAGTTTTCTCTGCCTGTCCCACCACAGCAGAAGATGCTGGCCCCTAACTCCACATCTTTCCAATATTTCACCACACACACACACACACACACACACACACACACACACACACACACACACACACACACACACACACACCCCAATTAAGTAATTTCTAAGCAATTTTCCCCATGAAGGATGAGGGTATTGAATGTTTTTCAGATAGAACTCTCCAGTTCTGTGCTTCTCTTTTGGACATTAGTTCAGGCTTATATTTGGTCCCTTTGTTTTCTGAAGATAGAGTCAGGTGCTGGTGGCTCACGCCTGTAATCCTAGCTACTCAGGAGACTGAGATCTGAGGATCTCAATTCAAAGCTAGCCTGGGCAGGAGAAGCTCATGAGATTATCTCTAATTAACCAGCAAAAATCTGAAAGTGGAGCTCAAGTGTCTTGAGCAAAAAAACTCAAAGACAGAGCTCAGGCCCTGAGTTCAAGCCCCAGGACCAGAACAAAAACAACAACAACAACAAAAAACCAACCATGAAAAAGACCAAATGGGTAAGGGATTTTTAAATAATATTAAAACCAAATTATACACACTATATTGAAAATCAAATACAGGGTTTATAACACTTTTCAAATTTAATGAAAAAAAATATTAGTTATAAGACCCAGATTTCAATGCTGTATTTTCTAAAATGCAGCCTTTCCCAGAGGTTGACTCTGTAAGAAAACAATCCTACAATGACATTTAGAATAATACTGTTGTTCATGGTCTTGTCATGTATATAGCATATATTCACATGTATCTCAAAACATAGATGTTAGAATTTAATTTTTTTCGGAATGGTTTGTTTTGCTTTGCTGCTCAGCTCGTTTGTTCTGTTGGCGTGCCACCGCTTGAGCTACGCCTCCAGCCCTGCTTTTCACTGGTTAAATGGAGATAGAGTTCTTCATCTGGCTTTGAACCATGATCTTCTGGGTTATGAATATCTAGGATTACAGATGCGAGCCATCATCACCCAGCTTAAAAACCCTGTAAGTAAATTTTAAAAGGCTTTAAGAAATAGTAATATCAAACACATTCCTTTTCTTTTCCTTCTCCTAGCAAAGTACAGTGCTTCATAGAAGTGAACAGGTAGGTCAGAAGATTGTGTTTGTTTTCATGAAGGAAATGGGTGATTTCCCTCTCGGAGATGATCTAAATCCATCATCTCTCAGTGATTTCTGTAAGAGGAAGAGAAACTAAGCTTATAAATCTTCTTAGATCAAGAGTCTGAGTAAAGAAATTAGATTTATTTTTAAAAAGCAATAAAATTTCAATCCAATCCATAGATTGTAAATGATTTGCAGTGTGTGTGTGTGTGTGTGTGTGTGTGTGTGTGCTAGTCTATCACATGACTTTTTCACTCAAGACCAGAGCTCTACCACTTGTACCACATTTCCAGTTGTTGTAAATGATAACACACACACACACACACACACATTATATTTGTCCATGCCAAGGAACTAACTCATTATTTAGAAAATTAATAAGGAAAGGAAAAGAATCACGCATTTAATTGAAAAAAAAAAAAAACAAGAAGAATCAGAAAATTCTGGATTTGCTACACCAAACCATGTTAAGCATGAAGAAAGGAGAATCTAGGGGTAGTAGACATTAATCAGTAACACGTGAGTATTTTATTTTCAAATACCTATGCCTGGAAATGGTAAGTTCAGGAAAAGCAAATCAAATTTAATCAAAATTACATTTTCAAGAAGTTTATTTTCTTTCTTCTTTTAAAATCTTGGCGGTACTGGGGTGTGAGCCTGGGGTCCTATGCTCACTAAGCAGGTGCCTTACCACTTGAGCTACACCCTACCCTTTGGCTTTAGTTATTTCTTCAAGTAGTGTTCTGCTTTATTATGTTTGTGTATTGCTCTGGTTGGTCTGGACTGAGGAGTCTTGTACTTATCCCTTGCAACTAGATTACAGGCTTGTGCTACCAATGCCAGCTTTTTTGTTGAGATGAGATCCAACTATCTTTTTACCCAGACTGGCTTCAAGCTGTAATCGTCCCAATGTGTACCTCCCTAGTAGCTGGAACTACAGGAGTGAGCCGCCATACTCAGAAAATATTCCTTCATATTTTTTTCTCAAATTAACAGAGAAATGATAAGACCATACATGGGCATTTTCTTTTACCTATTAGCTTCTTGACTTAAAATAGACTCTAGCCAAAAATGAACCTTAAAACCGTGTACTGTAAATCTTTCATTTTATAAATAGAGCAGTTGAAAGCCGGTTATTTTCAGTGATGTAGATAAGGTAACAACACAAAGTCAAATCAGACCAATTTGGTCTCCAGAGTCTCAGCTCAACCAGCGGCCTCCCTGAGCCTCTTGGATTTGTGTCATGTTACTACATGAGATCAAATTAAAAAAAAAAACATATATGGAGAATATGTGCCACAATTCTACCTTTTAAATACAATTCCCATTACATTAAAAAACAACAACAACAACAAAAATAAAAGTGCCCAGGTAGCCTGTCTGTTATTCTAGGGGACAGAGGACAGAGGATTTTAAGTTCAAGGCCAGCCTGGACATAGTAAAACCTTGTCTCACCACAAAAAAAAAAAAAAAGCATAGGATGAAGCCTCAGAAAAATCAGAAATTTTAGTAGGTGCCACTTCAGCATTAAGCTTACAAAGCACACAATAACCAGGTGCTGACACTCACACCTAACTTACTCAGGAAGCTGAGATCTGAGGATCAAATGTCAAAGCCAGCCAGGGTAGGAAATTCCATGAGCCTTTTATGTCCAATTAACCACCAAAAAAAGCCCAAAGTGGAATTGAGCCTGCTGGCACCATCACACTCAGCCCCATTTGCCTTCAGTGCAGAATACAAGTATCAACTTGTGTTCTCACCCTCAAAGGATCAGATGAAGTTTGTGAACTCTCCCTTGCCCCAAATGTGTGCTTGTCTTTCAATGGGTTTCAGCTATGACTCACTGAATTAAATATAGGGATCATGGCTAATCATTGAGGCACCAGTGGCTCACACCTGCAATCCTAGCTACTCAGGAGGCTCAGATCTAAGGATCCTGGTTCAAAGACAGCCCCGGCAGGGTCTATGAGACTCTTCCTTCCATTGAACCCCCAAAAATCCAGAAGTAAAGTTGTCTCAAGTGGTAGAGCACCACCTTGAGCAAAACAAACAAAAAACTCTCTGGGACAGCATGTGAGCCATGAGTTCCCGAGACTGGCACGTGTGCACACGCACATGCATGACCACACACACACACACACACACACACACACACACACACACACACACACAGAGTAAAGCTTTCATTGTACATCTAATTTGTGGGGAAGTCAAAAGAGGAATATTCCATTTCAGAACGATGCATGGGCAAAGTCGCAAAGACTTAAGTATGGATGCAGCATGTTCAGAAGAAAACAAAAACAAGCCCACTTCCCCACCCCCCACCCCTTCCCTAAGCAAACTGCTCCAGGAAGTGAGATAAAGAAAGAGCCTTAGAAACCTTAAAATGAGTTCCTCCTCTTTATTTTTTTTACTTATTTATTTATTTTTGAGACAGTGTCATTTTTTTCCTTAATATCCCCAGCTGGCCTTAACCTCACAATCCTTACTGTTGCCCTGAGTGCTGGGGACTCAAGCATGGGCTGCCACACCTGGCTCCAAAGGTGGTTCATTGGGTAAAGGGCTGGATTGGGAAAATATACCCCAGGAAAACCACACAACATCTGTAAAGAGGACATCATTTAATCCTAGATCCTCCCAGCCCTGAGTCAAAACCTCTGGAAGATGGCTTCCTTCCATGAAATCAGGTGAGACAATGCAGGGCTTCCTATTTTCTCCTTTCTATCTCTCTGTCCCTCTGTCTGCCTGTCTTTCTGTATGTCTGCATCTCTGTCTCTGTCTCAATCTCTCTCTCTCTCTGTCTCTCTCTCTGTTTTTCACAGTTATTCAAGAGTACTCTCTCTCTGTCTCTCTCTTTCTCTCTGTTTTTCATACTGTCATTCAAGAGCATCCTCCCTCCCTCCCTTCCTCCCTCTTTCCCTCTCTCTCTCTGTGTCTCTGTCTCTCTCTCTATCTCTCTCTCTCTCCTCTGCAAGTAAGGTGACATTTGACTTGTTTTGATTTACCTGAGCGGGACGTGATGAGGAATATAAGGGAATGAATGTCATAAGGGCATCATCCTTCATTGAACTTGTGTCTGTGCTCAGCTCCTGTGGGAAGCTGATGGGGTTCAGGGAACCTAGGTGACAAGAAGCCATTGGAAACGGTGGCCTGGGGTGGGGTGAGGGAATGGGGATGGTGGGCGGCTGGGTGCTAAACTTCCTTTCCCTGCCTGCCACCTCTGCCTGAGGACGAAATCGTTCCCATTTCCCTTTCCACATCTGGAAGGCAGGCGGAGAAGGAGGAGAAACCTGAAATGGATCACTGCGTCTGCACATCCTTCAGCAGTCAATAAACGTAATGCGATATGGACTCGATCCCATCTAAGAAGTCACGCCGCGTGTGGCCCCAGGGAAAATGTCCAGTTTCCATGCTCGGCCTTCACACGGTTCATCTTTCATGCTCGTTTGATCTTGACTGATAACAATAACTCTCCATTGTTTGAAAAGTTAAAAAAACAAAACAAAACACCCAGGACTTTACTATGTCGTCATTTTGTTTGGGAAAGGAAAATAACAAACAGCCTTCTATAGCAATCATATCTTCTAAGTTGGAAGGCCAGGTCAGGGAGAGGCTTGAAATGCTCACCACTCTTTGCCAAAAGTCGGCTTGGCAGCACCGGTCCCCTGACTATGCAAAGATCAAGGTCCTTATTTACTTAGCAGGAACAATTTATTTTCTTTTATATTTCCTACGCATTTGCAGGGATTTCTTCTCTTCGTGATGATCTCCATATGCTGTTTCCAATTAAAGGGTGATGGGGGTTCTTAGGCCTGAAGGAGCAACATTCTGAAACCATTAAGCGCCCCCACACATACCCAGAGGGAGACCCCAGGGGTCAGGCGCCCCAACAATGGCATCCACGACTCAAAGCTCTGACTTCAGAAAATCTACTTAAAGAAAATTAGGATAACCACAAACGTGATCATGGTAATTTTAAAAAGGATCCTTGAATGGTTTCTGTGCATTAAGTCATTTACATATATTATTTCTAACTAAGAACAAGTCTCTTGAGACTTACCTGTTGGCACAATCCCTGCTTCATAAAAGAGGAAACTGAAGCAGAGAAACTAATGAGTTAAAGAGTCCATTCTCTCCAAATGGCAGCACAAACAGCAACCTGCAAGGAAGTCTTTGTAGATGTACTATTTATAAAAATCTACACTATTTTCAAGTGGGAAATTCATTTGATTTGTATATAATGTCAGGGTCCATCATCTCAAATGGATTTAACTATATCACAAAGCAATCTCCTGGAGACACTTTGTGAAAGTTTATATTTATCAAGAATGAAAAGTTGTGTCAGCCACCAGTGGCTCACGTCTATAATCCTAGGTAATCAGGAGGCCGAGATCTGAGGATCACAGTTCAAAGCCAGCCCTGACAAGAAAGTCCATGAGACTTTCTGAGCTGGGGCTGAAGTGATACAGCACCAGCCTTGAATGACAACAGGTAAGGGACAGTTTCAGGCCGCACGTTCAAGCCCCAGTCCCAGCACACACACAAAAAAACAATTAATTAATCAAGTAATCAAGTAATTAAAAATTGCACCACAGGAAATAATCATCACAAGTTACTTTGTCTAGATTTGTGCTCTTAATTTTTCATTTCTATATTTGAGCTAAAGAATGTGAAACTTGGGATAAGAGAGTTGTTTTCTCCTCTAAGAAGAAAAATAAAATAGAGAAGATGCTGAAAAACCTCTTAACTTCCAGATTCCTGAGTGAAGGTAATAGTCTCAATGCACAAAACTTTGCAGTCTTACAAAGTATATTATTATTATTATTATTATTTGATTCTTTGGATTTCAGATTCCTTACCTGTACAAATGAGTAATATTCCAATAGTTTTTCACTTGCAAAAACATCAGCAAATTTATCTCATATAATATGCTACAAATGATAAAAAACTGAGGCTCAGAAAAATGCATTCAAACTTAGCAGTCCTGAAATGCTTTTATATCTTCAGTAAGTCAGTTTCCAAATAATACCAAAAAACTGTCACCTTATTTTTAAGGAAAATTCAAAATGAACGACACTAGAAAATATAGTATTTTTCTTTGCTCTGGGTCTGACATTGAGGTCAGCATAGACAGGATCTAGTTATCAAATTCTCCTCAACACTCTTTAAATTCTTTTTTCTCTCACTGGAGAACCTATTTTAAAGAGAGAAGAAATATTACTTTAATATTATTTTTAACTAAACTTCTCTGTAAGAGACAGGGTAATCACTCATCTAAACCAAGTTTTCTACAGACTCTTCAGTAGGCTGCTTCATTATGAAAAGTTGAAATGGATGAATAGGAAAACCACAGTTCAAATTGTAATCTTAAGGCAGTATGTTAATTGGTTCATGATGGGAAAAATAACCACATGGCCAGGCTTCCTATGGGAGAGATTTTTTCTTCCCCACTGCCCCCTATTGTAAAAAACAAGAATTCTGCTGGGTGCCAGAGGCTCACACCTGTAATCCTAGCTACTCAGGAAGCTAAGATCTGAGGATGATGGTTCAAAGCCAGCCTGGGCAGTAAAGTCCATGAGACTCTCATCTCCAGTTAATCATCAGAAAACCAGAAATGGTGTTGTGGCTCAAGTAGTAGAGTTGCTAGCCTTGAGCAAAAGAGCTTAGGGAGAGTGAGTGCCCAGGTCCAAAGTTCAAACCCCAGGACTGGCACAAAAAAAAAAAGAAGGAAATTGCTGCAGGATGACATATATCATTTAATTTTATAAAAGCTCACATTTAAACAATATTAAAACCTTTTAAATATGAAGAACAACCTGGAAACGCTGATATATCGTACTAGAATTTGTACCTCTGAGTTCAAAGGTATTTTTTCAAATCCTTAAAAGAATTGTGGAACTTCAAGATGGTTCACAGTTCTATGTAACAGACAAGGAATATTATAATCTTGTTCAATTCTTCCACCATGAAAAAGTGGCTCTCAGCCATTGGCCACCTGGCATGTAGTTTAAAACAATAAATATGTGTCTCCTAATCGCAAATTGCTTTTGAACAACTTTTAAAAACGAAATGGATGGACCAGAGAGAATGCTGTGAAAAGAACATTTCTATAATTAGATGATAGTTTGGACTGAAAATTACATAAGTGTAGTATTCTTTTCTCATTATTTAGAGAATTCTCTGCAATCAAACTCACGTAGATAAGTCCCTAGCATATTTCATATGGCGCATTATCCCTGAACAGGTGAAAAAACAATCAGGCTTAATGTTTCTACACTAATATGGCTATTAAAAGAAATCAAAGATACCCCACACACACACACATTGAACAGCAAGTTGTATTACTGTTGCAGGACCTGGCACCATGTTTTCATTACCTGGAATAAAAACATTCTAGAATAATATTATACACAGTTCTGATAAAGCCCACTCATGATTACATGTCCTATCACAGGTCTGAAGCGTTCTACATGCACAGATCTGTGCCACAGTTTGGTCCCATGACTGTAACGCTAGACAAGATAACATAAAAGGCATTGATTAGGGCCTGATCCTATTTTTCCATCAGAAGACCCATAGGAAGTTAAGACTCAGTTCTGTAAAGAGATGCACATTCTTACAATAAGCTAGACAACCCAGAACTAAAGCTACCCATTTCTAGATGCTATGACTTGAATGTCCTCTTCAAAACTTAGTGCTAGTGCAGGTGCCAGTGGGTCACACTTGTAATCCTAGCTACTCAGAAAGCTGAGATCTGAGGATTATGGTTCAAAGCCAGCCCGGGCAGGAAAGTCCGTGAGACTCTTATCTCCAATAAACCACTAGAAAACCAGAAGTGGCGCTGTGGCTCAAGTGGTAGAGCACTAGCCTTAAGCACAAAAGCTCAGGAACAGCACCCGGTCCCTGAGATCAAGCCCTAGGACTGGCACAAAAAAAAGTGGGGTGGGGGAGTATTAGTTTGAACCTTAACTGCCACTCTGAGCCCACTGTGAGGTGGGACCTTGATGAGGTCATAGGTTATTGTTCTCTTAAATGGGTCCAGTCTGTTTTCATGAGAATGGGCTAATCATCTCAGAGTGACTTTGTAATGAAATCAAGCATAGTCTCTTGCTTTTGTCCTTTGGCTCTCTATGCTGTCTTGTATGTGACATTCTCTATCATGATATGACACAGTCAAAAAGCCCTCGCCACATGTCCAAACCTTGATATTGGGCTTTATAATCTCCAGAATGATGAGAAGTAAATGTGTTTAGGAATAACCCATTCTGTATCCTAGTCCGTAGAGCAACATAAAAAGCACAAGTCAACAGCCAGCTGGATTTTGACAAAGGTGCCAAGAAGACAAGCGGGAAAGGATTGCATCCTTATAAAGTATTAGCAAGACTGTAATGTTCATACACAGGAGAATAAAGCGAGACTGTTAACCCTTATCATATAGAAAAATCAATCCAAGACAGATTAGACTTAATTGTAAGACCTGAAACTGGAGAACTGCCAGAAGAAACACTGGGAGAAAGCTCCATGACAATGGTGTCTGGATATGATCTCAAAAACACATGTAACAAATAAACAAAATAAAATGACAAATGGGATTACAAACTCTTCACTGCCATAGAATGAGATCATCTGCAAAATGCAAGAGCATTTGCAAGTGCCTCATCTGACAAGGGATTAACATTCAAGACCTGTGAGAAACTCAATCTCAAAACAAAGAAAACAACTCAGTTGAAAATTGGGCAAGAGATGTGAATAAAGATTTCTCAAAAGAAGACTACAAATGCCCAACATGAATGGGGAGGGGCATATAATATCTATAAATTATCAGGGAAATGCATATCAAAACCTCAATGAAAATCACTGCCTCTGAATTAAGATGATTGCTATAAAGAAGATGAACAGGTCGGGGCTGGTGGCTCAGACCTGTAATCTTAGCTACTCAGGAATTTGAGATCTGAAGATCAAGCCCAGGCAGACAAACCTCAGAGATTTAGATCTGCAATTAACCACCAAAAAGTTGGAAGTGGAGATGGGGCTCAAATGGCAGAGCACCAGCCTTGAGCAGGAATAGTCAGTTGAGAGCATGAGCCCCAGTGGCAGCACATAAAAGTAAAAAGATGAAAGGTAGCTACCGTTGGTGGGAATGTAGAGAAAAGAGACTCTTCCTATTCCATTGGCAACGATGAGACTAGTCTACCTATGCAACAAAACAGCATGGGGGTTCTTCAAAGAACAACAACAAAAAAAATAGAATTATCAGGCAGGATCTGGTTCTTATGTCAGTAACCCTACCTACTCAGGAGGCTGATAGCTGAAGATCATGGTTCCCAGCCCAGGCAGGGAAGTTCATGAGACTCTTATCTCCAATTAACCACCAAAAAGCAGGAAGTGGCAGTATGGCTTAAGTGGTAGAGTGCTAACTTTGAGCAAAAAACAGCTCAAGGTCAGAACCCAGGTCTTTTTGTTCAAGTGGCAGGACTGGCACACACACACACACACACACACACACACACACACACACACACACACAGAGTCTCATATAATTTCACAATCCCACTGCTGGAAATGCACCCAAAGGAAGTAAAATCAGCATATCTACACTCCCGTATTCCTGACCACAATATTTACAATAGCCACAACAGGGAATCAAAAGTGTCTTTCAAGAAGTGAGTAGATAAAGACAACATGACCTATACACAAAATGGAATATTATCAACCTATAAATGTGGTTGGAAAACATTATGTTAAGTGCAATAAGCCAGAGAGAAAAAAAATACCATATAATGCCACTTGCGTGTGAAATCTAAAGCAGTTCACATCATACAGAGAGAGGGTCAGTGGTTGGCAGAGCCCAGAGTGGCTATATGGGAGAGATTTGAGAGACTTTAGTCACTAGATGTGTAGTTATGGATAAACAGGTGCAGTTAACTCATGAGATCTATTGTATAACATGGTGACTGTAGTTATTGGTGATATATTTTCCTTTATTATTTTATTTTGAAGGTATAACAGAGACTGTATTCTTGTCAGTGCATGGTTTGAGTACATCTTTAAAACTGTGCATAAGAAGAACAAGAGGAAATGATGTTAATTTTTTCAATGAGTTGTACAGTACAAAAAAAAGGTACTCAACATAATTAGTAAGTATTGAAAACCTCAGAGAATTGTTGCTATGTTCATTTTTTTAATCTTGAAAGCATTGTCCTTTCAATTTCTATATCTTTGGTTTAAAAATGTGTTGTTTTCATAATGACTCAAGTTTGGTGACAGCAACAAGAATGTGAGAAATTGTCATATCCACATGTTCATTCCTGGCCCCTTGGTGTTGAACCCTTAGTGCTTCTTTCCTAATATTTTTGATCACAAGTATCTAATTCTGTGTTTAGTAAGTGTGTGTGTGTGTGTGTGTGTGTGTGTGACAGAGAGAGAGTGTGTCCTGGGGTTTAATCTCAAGGCCTGGGTGCTTTCTCTGAGCTTTTTTGCTCAAAGTAACACACTACCACTTGAGCCACAGTTCCACATCTGGCATTTTGGTAGTTAACTGGAGATAAAAGTCTCACAGACTTTCCTATCCAAGCTAGCTTCTCAGACTCTTGAATAGCTAGTGTTACAGGCATGAATTACCAGATCCTGGCAACAATTGCTGATATATATATTTTAAAAAAACTCAAAGAGAATAATGTTGTGATGTCACCACAAAATATAAACTACATAAAGTAACACAGCTGTACTTCAGCTATACAGCCATTTCATAATTTTTACATACTTCCAAACATGTTGTAAGTAATGACTTATGCATACATAAAAAATAGTTGTCAATTTAAAATACATTAATAAATACAAGAGGATGTGGGCACTATATGAAAATGTGACATTTGTGTGTCTGAGTCTGGCTTATTTTAAAAGGTGGTCTCTAGTGCCATTCATTTTCCTGAAAATAATGTAATTTCATTCTTTATGGAACAAGGATTTATGAGTAAAACCTCATTGCTTATGTATACCATTTTTTTATCCATTTCATCAGTTGATGAACCCCTAGGTTGATCCCATAATTCGGCCATTGGGAATAGTGTTGCATTGAATGGATGTGCAGATGTCTCTATTATACCTTGATTATGTTCCCTCTGATATATTCCCAGAAGTAGTATAAACAGGATCACATGCTAGTTCTATTTTTAGCTTATTGGAAAACTCTTCACACAGATTTTCATAGTGGCTGAACCAAGAAATATTCCCACCAACAGTGCAAGAAGTTTCCCTTGTCTCTACATGCCCACCAGCATTTGTCATTTGTATTCTGGATGAGGAACTCTCTGACTGGGGTGAGATGGAATTAAGGTTTGCACCTCTTGATGTCTAATGAGGTTAACATTTTTCACGTGTTTATTGACCACTGATACTTTTTTGGAGAACTTGGCAATTCATTTGTCCATCTATTTATTAGGTTATTTGTCCTTTCTGTATTTCAAATCTTTGAGTTATTTGTGGATATAAATCACTTGTCACATAGACTTTCTTCCATTCTATGATATGGTGAATCTTGTAAAAAGTAAAACAAATTAAAAAAGAAAAAAGAAATACTATGTTCAGAAAACAAAATAAGGGGCTGAGAAGGTGGCTCAGTAGTAGAGCGCTTGCCTTGCATACATGAGGCCCTGGGTTCGATTCCTCAGCACTACATAAGCAAAAACAAAAAAAAAAGCCGGAAGTGGCGCTGTGGCTCAAGTGGTAGAGAGCTAGCCTTGAGCTGAAGAGCTGAGGGACAGCGCCCAGGCCCAGAGTTCAGGCCCCACGGCCAGACCCAAAAAAAAAAAAGAAAGAAAGAAAGAAAAAAAGAATGCTACTTTCTAGTCTGTTTTTATTTTATTTCTTCAATTATTTATTCTGAAAAGTTTTGAATACTCTGATTTAACCTTCATTTACATGGTAAGGCACTTAATGTCAGAATGTGAAGAGTAGATTTTGTTTAAAGAATGAAAAATGTCTCTCCATCACAGTCAATTTGGACAGCTGTCATTTAGGTGACTAGTCAAACTACACTAGACTCCAAAGAAATATGCAGTCATTGGAGCACAAACATCAGAGCCAGATTTTCTCCACTGTCCTAACTATGGCTTGAGGAAGTCACCTAATTTTTCTGTGCTTATAAAAGAGGGACTTTAAAGCCAGCTGCTAGTAGCTACTCAGGAGGCTGAGATATGAGGATCACAGTTCAAAGCCAGCCTGGCAGGAAAGTCTGTGAGACTCTTATCTCCAACAAACTATACAGAAAAAGCTGCAAATGGCACTGTGTCTCAGGAAGTGCTAGCCTTGAGCACAAAGAAGCCCAGTGGCAGTGTCCAGGCCCTTAGTTCAAATCTCAAAACCAGCAAAAAAAAAGGACCTTAAATGAGGATGACCTCAGATTTTATGTAAAAGATGATTGGAAAAATACCCGGTACACAGTAAACATCAGATACAAGTTTTTTGAGTGAAATTATCTTCAGGAGGTATAATAACAGGTAATCAGATACTTTTGAGGGGGGAAATCCAGTATTATAACAGCTCTGCTGGGAAGAACAATCTGTGTCCTAAAAAGGTAATATTCAAGCCAGGTAAATGTGTGTGTGTGTGTGTGTGTGTGTGTGTGTGTGTGTGTGTGTGTGTGTGTGTGTGTGTGTGAGGAAGGATGAAGGATGAAGGAAGAGATATTGCCTAGGTTTAATCAGATAAAACACAAAGCCATAGTCACAATATGGAAAGCTTATCCATTGTTTACCAGAGATCTATACCATTTTCAAAGGCAAGAGGAGAAGTTAGTTGTAGGTCAGTGGAATTATCAAAACCAAAGACCTATGGAGAAGAAAACATCAGTTGTCTTATAATGTAGAAGTGCAATTTTTCTTTTCATTCACAATGCTTCAAATGACAGTTCTGCCACATATCTAACATTTCTATCTCGCACTGGATTTTTACTTTAAGGTAAGAAAAACGTGCCAACCACATGCCAAAGGATTTCTCAGACTTTGGGAATCTGGCCAATTCTGCTTTTATAAAATAAATCGGAAAAACAAAAACCTTCAAGTATGCTATGTGTCAATCTACTTATCATCTGTATATCATCAATCATCTACCTATCCATCCACTCTTCTTTCCTTCCAACCGCCCACTTATCTACCTATCTATTTACCTACCTACCTACTTACCTATATATCTTCTCACTGAAGCAACCAAACAACTCCCTAAAAGGGAACATCAGTGTGAGCTTGTTTACTCTTTAGAATTTTTAAACCAATTCACAAATTCTCCCAATTCCTCTTACAAGAACTTCACAGTATTTAGCTTCATCATTAATCCATTCAAACAGACACAATAACTATCTTAGAGTCTAGATATTTTTCAAGTTTATTTAAAAATAAATCCCCCCCCAGTCTTGAACCTATAATATTTTCCCTCAGTCCCATTGAAAGAATGTTTTGGAGCTGGGAAGTGGCGGCTCATGCCTGTAATCCTAGCTACTCAAGAGGCTGAGATCTGAGGATCCCGGTTCAAAGCCAAACTGGACATGAAGTCCACGTGAGATTCTTATCTCCAATTAACCACCCAAAAACCATAAGTGGCACTGTGGCTCAAGTGGTAGAGTGTTAACCTTGAGCACAAAGAAGCTCAAGAACAGCGCCCAGGCCCTGAGTTCAAGCTCCACAAGTGACACACACAAAAAAGTGTTTTGTTGTTAACTTTTTGTGTGCCAGTCCTGGAGCTGGAACTCAGGGAGTGGGTGTTATGCCTAGGCTTTTGCCATTCCAGGCTGATATTCTACTACTTGAATCACAACTCCACTTACAACTTTGGGGGTAGTTCATTGGAGATAAGAATCTCACATATTTTCCCATCCGGGCTGGTTTTGAATCATGATCCTCAAATCTCAGCCTCCAAGTCAAGGTGACCAGCTCAATGTTTTTGAGAATAATCTTAGATTTGATGAGATGTTATTAAGTTGGTTTTTTTTAAAGCTGAGGTCATTGAATTTTTAGCAATACTAAGTGATACTTCATTCTATTTTCTCTCTGTCTCTTTCCCTCTTTTTTCTGTTTCCCTCTCTCTTTCTCTCTCACACACACAAGAATTGAGGTAAACATTCAGATACTCTCCTAGTGCTTTTTTTTTAAACCTATAACTTTATAATCTAACAGACTAGAGAATTATATAATGTAAGGGATTGGGGTTAGTGAAGATTGAACCCAAGGTCTTGCACTTGCCAAGCATCTACTCTACTATTAAGCTATATACCAAGCTCTGACAAACTACAAAATTAAACACCTAGACACTTTAATAACAATCTTTTAAGACCCATAAATATATTACCTGGGTGTTTTAGGCAAGATGGTTTAGGGGGAATACAAGGCTAAATTATTTGACCCTCACACAGCCTAACAACCTCTCTAAATCCTGGCAATAAGAGAGGCCACCAACAGAGAAATGTCTCCACAGGAACCTCCCTAGCAATTTGCTTCGGTTCTTCAAAGAATCACACAAGGTGGTTCTACTCTGAAATCAGCATATTTGCACGGTCTGGAGCAATGCATTTACTCTCCTTCTACTCTGTTCTTCAGGCCTGGTTATCAATGAGCCACTGTAGCAAAACCTCTTCTGTTTCCACATTTCAATTAGCAGGCAAGGGATGCCAAATGGTATAGTCTTTGAATTGTAGAGTACTTGAGCAAGACTGAACTTCATAGGATATACAGTTCTAGTTTCTTCCTTAATATTCTCCTTTCCCACCCTGGGTAAAATTCTTTCTCCGTTCTTTCTTTCTTTCTTCCTTCCTTCCTTCCTTCCTTCCTTTCCTTCCCTCCTTCCTTCCTTCCTTCCCTTCCTTCCTTCCTTCCTTCCTTCCTTCCTTCCTTCCTTCCTTCCTTCCTTCCTTCCTTCCCTTCCTTCCTTCCTTCCTTCCTTCCTTCCTTCCTTCTTTCTTTCTTTTCTTTCTTTCTTTCTTCCTTTCTCTCTCTTTCTCTCTGTATCTTCCTCTCGCTTGCTCGCTCTTTCCCTCTCTCTTTCCTTCTACACACACACACACGCACACACACACGCACACACACACACACACACACAGAGTAGCAGCAGCTAGCAGCAGCAGCTGAGACAAGATCTGAGATTTGCCTACAGCCAGGCAGCAAGTTAGATCAGAGCTGGAATTAGAACCCAAATCTCAGTAACTGGAGCCAGCCAACCAACTGCTATTCTAGACTCAGAACTAAGTCTGCTTCAGTCTCTGACTTCTCTTAATAATGAATTCGGCTTTCACATTTTATCTCAAGTGGCTTGCTATGGAGTCCTTAAAAAAAAAATTCAGAGAGGCCACCTTTTTGATCCTTTCATTGCTCTACCAGTTCCAAATAGAAGACTACAAGTCTCTTTTCTTTTTTTTCCTCCTCATCTAAAATTAGTGATAGAACTAAAGATCTCTGCAAAACTTTCTGGCTCAAACCCCCTGCTTTCCCTTCCTTTTTTTGGGGGGGGGGGGGGGGTTACAACAGTCGTAGGGCCTGAATTCTGGGCCTGGGCACTGTCCCTCAGCTCTTCAGCTCAAGGCTAGCGTTCTAACACTTGAGCCACAGCTCCACTTCCGGCTTTATTTCTTTTTGCTTATGTGGTGCTGAGGAATCGAACCCAGGGCGTGAGGCATGCAAGGCAAGCGCTCTACCACTGAGCCACCTTCCCAGCCCCCTGCTTTCCCTTTCTATATCCCCTTTCATTCTTGATGTCCACTAGGTGGCAAGCTTCTACCAGCACATATCAAAGGTTCTCTAATGGATGCCTGAGAAACTTTTCTTTTACTTCTAAGTAAAAGCCAAAGAGCAAGAACAGCTATAAAGTCAGTGACCCACATATTTCATCAAGATCTGATTCATTGCTAATATAAGGTTTTTTTTAAAAAAAAGGATGCTAATCTCTTATGCTGTCCCTCCAAAAGTCTTTCACACATTGCTCCCATTTATTCTAAAAGCAGGTAACCGTTTGCATATTTGCATATCTTTTAAAATGTATTGTAGCTGAATGCCAATTAGAAAACAGCAAGTCATCTTCGGCCTATAGATAGTGCACTGAGCAGAGAAATGATAAAACGTTTCAGTTGTTCAGTGCATGAGGGAGCTAGCCCCAGTATCTGTGACTTAACGTGGAGCTTGTGATACACAGAACGGAGACACACAGTTGCTTGGCTTTTTGCATTCCCCTTCAAATCCTTAAAAGGCTATTATTCTTTGAAAGGCCATTCTTTTAAATAGACTTTATGACATTTCATCATACTTTTAAAAGTCGTTGCCCAAAATTGGTCTTTTCGCGCATGCAGGATAAGCAATGTCCCTTACCAACACTTTTATTGGAGGCCTCAAAATATCTAAGTTATACTGAACGGAGTGCCCCCCCCCCAAAAAAAAAAGTGACACAGCAAGAACTCAAGGGAATATTCTAATAGTGCCTGCAAGATACTTCCCAGTGTCCGGCGGGCTCATGGAAGATGATAAAGGGCCTTCTTCAGCTAAAAAAAAAAATATCACCCCCTCTCCCACCCATCCCATCCCCCCCATCCAACATGTTTCTGCAGCTAACCCACATCCTAAATAAACTCAGTCTGTGGCACTCAAAGCAAATGAATCCATGGATTTGCATATTTGGAAAGCCAGCAGCAGGTCGGGGTTCTGCCCGTCCGCCCAGCTCCAGGCGATGCTCACCCCTCTTTCTGGTCCTTCTTACCTTAGCAACTTGTAGAGGCTGCTTCTGTTCCTTGCCCCCCTGGAGCCGGAAGCCCCAGGGCGCCCCTCCAGTCATGGAAATGCAAATAAAATCCCCGGTGCCCATGGTGCTCCCCCGGGGAGGGGTCTCGGGAAGCCTGGCTGCGGTGGAGGCTGAGCCCTACCCCCCACCCCCCACCTCCACCTCCGGGAGCTGGCTGGCACGCAGGGCAGCCACGCGGGACCGGGGCGCACGGAGAGTGCCCAGCGCGCGCTCCGCGGCGGTGAAATCGCGCGGCTAAGACGGCGCGGGGCCGGGCGTCGGGGGCACTCCCCGCGTGCGGGACTCGGCCCACTCCGGCGTCACACTTAGCTCAGCCCACCACGCCGGGGGGGGGAAAGGCGAGCGCAGTCACACCCGAGCCCAAGTCCCCATTTTGGGTCAAGATGGGCTTGGAGAGGGAGGGGTGGTGGCCAGGGCAAGGAAGGGCGAGCACCGTTTCTTTGGCTTTTGCAGCTGGAATGCCGGCACTTGAAAGAGGGATCGGATCTGTCTATAAATAGGGAGAGGACACGGGGAGGTTCTCAACGCGGTGCCACGCGCGAGGTCCTAAAATACGAGCTCCGAGGACGCGCCCGGGACGGGGGGGACCGGTTCACCCCAATAAATATTTGGAGATTTTCCACATTGATGAATGAAAGCGACCGAGAGGAAGAGAAAGTGATCCGAGATGGTTATTTTTCTATCTTCAGCCTGCAGAATTAATCACATAAGGGGGGGGGGCACAATCATTTTACACACACACACACAGAGTTCCCACTCTGAAAAAGTACTTCTCAGAACTAGAATAAGTGTTTAGAGAAGAAAGAAGGGATGGAGGGGGGTTAAGAGAGGGAGAGAAAAAGGAAGATTGAAGAAAAGGAGAGGAATAAAGAATAAAAGACAGAGACAAAAGTCAGACAGAGACACAAAGACGGAGGTTTGGGCAAGGTTTGGGGTAAATTAAATTTAAACGTGTTTCATTTTATTCCATTCTGCTGATCTTCAAAACTGAATGTGAATCCCACGGTCAGCCAATTGCATATGATGTTACTAGAAGTCTCTTATTTTTATAATTTCTGACATCAAATGTTCTGAATCTGAGTGATCCAATAGGAAAATACATTTTATACGGGTTCCAAATATTTTAACATCTCAAATCTGAATACAAGCTACCAAAAATAAACAAAAGGGCCATTTTGATTTCCACGTAACAGTTCTATTTTTCATAACATTCATCCATGTAAAAATATACTAAATAAAGGGCCTCAGGCCAGGCGCTGGTGCCTAATGCCTTTAAGCCCAGCTACTCAGGAGACTGAGATAAGAGGATCAAAGTTCAAAGGCAGCCTGGGAAGTAACATCCACAAGGGACTCTTAGCCCCAATTTAAAAAAAAAAAAAAAAGCCAGAAGTAGAGCTGTACATGAAGTGCTAGAGTGCCAGCCAGCCTGGAGTTACAAAACTATGGGACAACGCCTAGACCCTGAGTTCAAGCTCCAGCACTGGCGTGCATGTGTGTGCTTGCACACACACACACACACACACACACACACACAACACACACACACACAATAAAGGGGCTGGGAATGTGGCTTAGTGGTAAAATGGTTGCCTAGCATGCAGGAAGCCCTGGATTCGATTCCTCAGTGCTACATAAGCAGAAAAAGCCAGAAGTGGAATAGTGACTCAAGTGGTAGAGTACTAGCCTTGTGCAAAAGAAGTTCAGGGACAGTGCCGAGGCCCTGAGTTCAAGCCCCAGGACTGGCAAAATAACTAACTAAATAAATAAATAACAGTGCCTGGAAAAGTTGGAATTATAGGTGGTACCAGATCAAAGAGATGCCCAGACAGGCTGCCTGTGTTAATCCTGTCCAGACCCTGTTCCTCAGAAGCCAGGCATGGTACCTGGTCTCATGAGCATTTCATCCCTAGCATACTTATTCTAGGGAGATGAACCCGGTGATTGTTGGACCTCTGGAAGGTAGGAGGGCCAGACACTCCGCATTTGGTTCTGTTCAGGAAGGTAAATTTAGATAAGAAAGAATGTTTGCAATGTAAGCTTTCTTCAACCGGTCTCTTTTCAAGAAATGGAGACAAAGGACAAAGAGTGAACCAATGCAACAGTGATACTCACAAAACTATGTTGGAAATGAACTTTACAACTGGGGGAGGGATGGGAGTGGGAGTGGGGGGGGATGGAAGAAAAACGAGGGAGGGGGTAACAATGTTGAACAAGAAATGTACTCATTGCTTTAAATTAAAAAGAAAAAAGAAACAGCAGAGGGTGTGGGTATATTTTGAGCTACTTATAAACTGTTATTGCAAAGAATCGCCTTATGTAAATACAGTTTACCCTATTCAAGCTATCCAATCCCAAGCAGACTGTGAACCTGAACTCAACCAATCAGAGCAGAGGGGCAGGGCCTCTGCCTTTGGATAAATAGAGCAGCCTGCCTGCCCTGTGTGCTCCTTTGCCAGATTTCTGGCTGATGGTGCACCATTCTGCAGAAGTAAATTTTGCCTTGCTGAGACCAAAAAATAAAATTTAATATCTCTCTGTCTCTCCCTGTCTCTCTCTCTGTGTCTCTGTCTCTCTCTGTGTCTGTCTGTCTCTCTCTCTCTTTCAATCTCTCCCCTTCCTTTCTTTCTTTGTGGTGCCAGTCCTGGGGTTGAAGCCGAGGCCTGGGCATCATTTCTGAGCTTTTTTGCCCAAGGCTAGGGGACCACTTGAACCACAGCTGCACTTTGGGCTTTTGTGGCTAATTGAACGTAAGAGTCTCACAGATTTTCCTGCTCAGGCTGGCTTTGAGTCTCAATCCTCAGATCTCAGGCTTCTGATTAGCTAGGATTATAAGTGTGAGCCACTGGCAGCCCAGCTCTCTCCATTCTTCCTTTAAAAATTTATGCTATGATGATATAATAAAATATGAGCTCAGAAAACAAAAATAAGTAAAAAGTAACTTGTTCCTGCATTCTTTTTTAAAAATATTTTTACTGTTATTATAAAGCTGATACACAGTTACCTCCATCAGGCAATGCGTGAATTTCCTTTTGGACAATGTCACCTCTTCTCTTGCTCTCTCCCAGTTTTTCCCTCTCATCCCCACCCACAAGCTGTACAGCTCATTTTCAACATAGTGTCCAGTGAGGACCACTGCTGCAATTGTTTACCCTTTATCCATGTCTGTGTCCCCTCCTGACCCTCCCAAAGGCATGGAATAAATGAGACAAAAAGAAAAGAAAATGAAAACTGCACCAAAGAAAATAACCTTGTTTCCATTTGCTGAAGTTCATTTCAATAAATCTTATGTTGTGTGATCAGAGGCACATAGGCATGGCACCTTTGTGTCCTACTTTCCTTGCTTTCTGCCTCCTCCCTCAGGCTAGACTAGCTTCTATCCTCACTACAGGGGAAGCTGAAAGCAAAGCCACCATTGAAATGCCTCCTGGTTTGGGGGGGGGGGGGTCACTCTTGATACTGACCTTGTTCTTCTTACATAGTTTTCTCCCTTTGACTCTAGGAGTCAACAAGCTCTTGATTTTTTCCTCTTGTCTTTCTAGTCCCTTCAGCCCGCTCTTCTTTCAGCATTCCTTTGAAGTCTGGCTGGTTCCCCTTGTTTTGCTCATGTCACACCTTATAGGTGGGTTCTCTTAACTCACCCTGAAGAACAGTCCCTTGCAATCTCAGACCACTTGCCCGAACCCTAAGCCAATATACTCAGCTGCCTGGCAAAACTGTTTCTAAGACATGAATTGATCACAGACACCTAAACCTCCAGCAGGTATGGTGGTATTTTCCTGTAATCCAGCTATGCAAAAGGTGGAAATAGGAGTATCGAAGTCCAACACTGGCCTGGCCAAAATGTCCATCTTTATCTGACAACATAAACGAAGGCAAAAAGTACTTGCTTCTCTTCAATTTCTGACTTCAATGGTATCCTAAAGGTTGGACCTGGGCTAACCATCTTGTGAGCCAGCCTGAGGTTGCTAGATTCTGCCTCTCAGTGCATCCACAGCAACAGCTCTCCACTTCCAGGCCTCCTACTGTGCAAGGACAAATAGCCTGTATTTATTTGTTCAAAGTGCTATGGACTGTGTTTGTTTCTTGCATCCAGCACAGTCTTACTACTAGATCCAGTCAGCCTCTTTTTTTCTATTTGAGAAGTTCTTTCAGGTGGAACAAGGGAATCAAAAACACAGTAACTTGGAAATGGAGGTGTGGCTCAAGTGGAAGAGTAGCAGCCTTGAGTCAACAAAGCCAAGTGAGCACATGATGCCCCAATTCTAGGACACACACACACACACACACAAACACACACACACACACAAACACATGCACGCACATACAATTTGCAATAATTTATTCACTATTTAATCAACAAGGAACTTGATGGCATTTTATTTACACTGAAAGTACCAGACTAGGTAGTTTGTAGGGTCTCTCCTCTATTGCTATTTAGCCTAGCCCTAGATCCTAAGTGGTAGGGCCAGGATTTGAACTCTGAACATTTTTTCTGTCTGAATTAAAAGTACTGTGTGTGTGAGTGTGCGTGTGTGTGTGTGTGTGTGTGTGTGTGTGTGTTCTGGGGCCGTGTACATGTAAGCGTACACTCTTCCCTTCTATCCTGAGCCTTAACATATCTATTCCCTTTTTTGTGTGTGTGTGTGTGTGTGTGTGTGTGTGTGTGTGTGTGTGTGTGTGTGTGTGTGTATTTGTGTGCCAGTACTTGAACTCAGGGTCTAAGCACTGTCCTTAAGCTACTTTGCTCAAGACTAGCACAGCTCCACTTTCAGCTTTTTGCTGGCTATTCAGAGATTAGAGTCTAGAGACTTTCCTGCCTGGACAGGCTTCAAATTGAGATCCTCACATCTCTGTCTCCTGAGTAGCTGAGATTATAGGCATGAGCCTCTGACACCCAGTTCTACAATAAATATTTATTTATGTATTTGGGTGCTAGGGTTTGAACTCAGGGTCTTAATGTGCATTCAGCTTGCCTGTTTGGCTTGGTACTCTACCACTTGAACCATGCCTAGTCCTGGTTCATATATTTCAGTGTTGATGGATATATCAGAGTTAATCATTAAATAAGTAAGTCAAACCGTGGTAGTATCTATGAGAATGCTAGTAGAGTGAAAGGATGGGGCAGAGGATCCCTGGCTGGGGTTAGGAAAGTCCTGCTATGGGCTGGGAAGATGAAGACAGAGGCTCAGGTGCTGTGTGGGGCTAGCACCCAAGAGCCTGGAGTAAGGCCTGCTAGCAGACGGGAAAACAAAGCAAGTCAGAGACACTAAAAGTAACAGAGTCTGAATCATGAATTCAAGGTGAGGAATGGTTAGCTATGGGAGGGCGGGGACAATGGGAAGTGGGAGGCAGGAAATGTCATCTGTGGAAAAAAAAGTTTTTCTTTTTACTTTATTCTAGGAGCCTTTGAAGATTTTAAATAGAAGGGGGGGGGGTGGACAAGAAAAATACTGTATTTTAGACATTTTATCCTGGCTGGAGAGTGAAAAGGGAATTAGAGAATGGAGACAGACATGGGCCTGGAGTGGAGCTGAGTTGTGAGGTTGTTGTGACCCCAGGCTAGGGACAAAAGTGATTGTGACAGTGGAAAAAAGAGTAAAATGTCACTCATTTCGAAGTCTGTTCTATAGTTTGTTTTGCTGGTCCTGCAGCTTGAACTCAGGGCCTGGGCTCTGTCCCTAAGCTCTTTTGCTCAATGCAAAATGTACTCTCACACTTGAGCCATAGCTCCACTTCCAGCTTTTTGAGTCATTTATTGGAGATAAGAGTCTCCTGGACTTTCCTGCCCCAGCTGGCTTTGAACCGTGATCCTCAGATCTCAGCCTCTTGAGTAGCTAGGATTACAGTGTGAACCACAGGCACAGGGCTGTCCTATAGTTCTTAATGGATAATTGCAAACAGGAAATAGCCTAAGAGAATACCTAAGGAATACATTAAGTCCTAGAGACAAGATATCAATGATTAAGGGTGGGCATTTTGACACAAAAGCAAAAACAAAACAAAAACACCTCAGTGCTACCAAAATAAATAGATAAACAAACAAGGATTGGTATTCTGCCAGACACTGGTGTTTCACATTTGTAATCCTAGCTACTCAGGACGCAGAGATCTGAGGGTCACAGCTCAGAGCCTGTCCAGCCTCTTATCTCCAATTCACCAGCAGGAAAGCTGTGGCTCAAGTGGTAGAGTGCCACCTTTGAATGAAGAAGCTGAGGGACAGTGCTCAGGCCCTGAGTTCAAGTTCTAATGCCAGCACACCCACACACACCGGAGAGGATCCTTCATATCCATCCCAGGGGACCACAAGGAGGCAGGCAGGCACAGGAGAAAGACTATTATAAGGAGCCATATTCCCCCCAGAGAGGGAGCACATGGCACCCTTCACTATCAAGGTAGTAGGAGGGTCTGAGGGTAGGAGTGCGGTAGATGGGAGTTTAGGTTGGTCTGGGTGGAGAGAGGGAGGGACCAGCTATAATATGGCAGGAACTTCAGGGCTGGGAGGAGCTCAGGTGGGTTTACAACACCCCCACACACAAATTGCTTATAAGATCTAAGCCAAACCTAAACCTGTATTCCCCTTTGGGCCCTCCAGCCTTCCTGCTGGAGGAAGGTGGCATCTGCCCTGTTCCCAGGTATTGACAAACGAAGCCTTCCTGGTCATTAAAAGGACTTTAAAGGGACTTTATGTGTTATTTACATTTAGGTTCTAAAGAAAACACTCTGTACAGAAATCTATGCAATATATAATTTGTCCAGATTAGTTTTCATTTGGGGAAAGGAGTTCTGAAGTATCTATGCAGTGTACAGAAATCTATGCAATATATAATTTGTTCAGGTTAGTTTTCATTTGGGGAAAGGAGTTCTGAAGTATCTATGCAGTTTTTACACATCAATTGAAACAGAGAACTATTGGGAAACTATGCTATATGGTAGTGGAAAAGAAAAGCTCCCTCAGTCTTTGGAGGGAATAACTTTCAAAAACTTAAATGGCTAAGTTTACTTGGTGCAGTTAAGAATTAAACTCGTCAATTTTAACATTGCTGTTACATCTGAAATAAACTTATACAATGTTCTGGTAGTGATCTGTGATAGACAGACAGATAGATAGATAGATAGATAGATAGATAGATAGATAGATAGATAGATAGATAGATAGATAGATAGATAGATAGATAGATATAGATACATATAGATATATATGTGAGGAAAAAACCCTGAATTGTGCTAAATCCTACAGTGTACAACTATACATAGTCATTGTCTACCATTTTGCTATTTTCATAGCTCTCTAAGATCTAAATCAAAAGCTCATAAAAAGCAGTCCTGGTAATGCAGATTTATTGGAACTTGATAAATTGCACAATGCCTTGTAGCATGATCCCAGTGAAAGAAAAAGTAAAGTCCTAAGAAATAATTTTTTTAAAAAAGCTTGCAAGCAACTTATGGCATTCACTAGTATGCTTATGAGAGTTCAGTTTGAATAAATCACCAAAAAAAAACCCCCACAGATTATCTCAAAATACCCAGAGCATAAAAATTTCATTGTCATAAAGCCTGTTCTGTAAAAATGTGATGATCATGTGCAGATATGAGGGTGTGGCTGGATATTTTAGGACAATGAAGATGGAGTTAAATAAACAATAGGAAAATAATTTTATAGACTGGAGGTGTAGATTAAGTGATAGAATGCCTGCTTCACAAGCACAAAGCCCTGACTTCAAACCCCATTTACTGATGAAAGAAACTGCAGTTAAGCATTTTATTTTTCCAAAAGATTCAAGATTATTTGCAAATTTCCAGGAATAAAATGACATTGTTATTACTCATAATGTCTATAGACATTTATGCTAATTCATAGTTTTAGTAAAAAGCATTGTATATTTTGTGTTTTAGGTAACTGTCAAATATCTAAAACAGAAAATGTAAAGATAACAAAAAAATATAGTGTCAGTGAATTGTTGTAGGTAAGATTTACATGGTAGCTTCTATATTTTTAAACAAACAAGTCCATTTAACCTGCATAGGTCATGTATTATTTGGAACTGTTTATAAATTATGCTCCCCAAGTCAGAATTGACATTTACAGTTTTGAAAAAATATATATTTTGTTGTCATTATTTCCTCTTCTAAACAGTGATGTGGGCTGGGCACCGGTGGTTCATGCTTGTCATCCTAGCTACTCAGGAGGCCGAGATCTGAGGATCACAGTTCCAAGGCAGCCTGGACAGAAAAGTCCCAATGAGACTCTTATCTCCAATAAACTACTCAAAAAACCTGGAAGTGGTGCTGTAGCTCAAGAGTGTTAGCCTTGACCACTAAGAAGCTCAGAGACAGTGCCCAGGCCCTGAGTTAAAGCCCCCGCCCTCAAAAAAAAAAAAAAGAATAAAAATAAAGTGATGCAAGATGCATCACTTTCCTATGTATATAGGAAAAAATAGTATCCCAGGAAAAAAACAACATGATCTTTAAAAAAAAAAATCACTGTTTATGGAAATGTCATGATTAAAACCCTCACTATGTACAGTTTATCATAGGCCAATTAAAATATTTAATTAAAAATAAAGCTAGGTGCTAATGACCCATGCTTATAATCCTAGATCCTCAAGAAGCTAAGATCTGAGGATCCTGGTTCGAAGCCAGCCCAGGCAAGGGAGTCCATGAGACTTTTATCTCCAATTAACCACCAAAACAAAGAACAAAAACAAAAAAATAACCCAGAAGTGGAGCTGTGGCTCAAATGATAGAATGCCAGCCTTGAGCAAAAAAAAAAAAGCTCAGGGACAATGCCTAGATCCTGAGTTCTAACCTCAGAACCAGCACATGCACTCATGCACGTGTACACACACACACACACACACACACACACACACACACCACCGACTATGGTAATAGCTAACCTTTGGAACATTCTGCTTGGATTTAATTATAGGCAGCAGAACTTTATCCCAAGTGCTAAAACACACATGTACAGATCCTCAACATGACCGTCACCTGTTGGCCTATGAGGGCCTGACGGGACGGGGATATTTGTGTGATTTCCTGGAATGCCTGTGAGGGAGATGGCATCTGAGCAGGTGTGGGAGCCAGGCCGCGTTCCAGGGGGGAGGGCATGAGGGCATGAGCGTGGAAGAAGGACACCCTCAGCCCACCCCCACAAGCCTTTCCCCTGCCCTCAGCCTAAATGAGGTTTGCAAAGAAAGTCCTGCTACAGCTGGTGGTTTACCATTATTCTGCACCAAGGTTCACAGAGATAGAGGGACACTCACCAGCAACAATTGCTTTTATTTTTTTTTTTCCTTGCAGGCATTTTTTTTTTAAATCTATTGCTATCTAGGTGATGTGCAGATGGCTTACAATTATATAAGTCAGGTAAAGAGTACATTTCTTTTTGTTTTTGTTTTTGGTTGGCCGTGGGGCTTGAACTCTGGGCCTGGGCGCTGTCCCTCAGCTCTTCAGCTCAAGGTGAGTGCTCTACCACTTGAGCCACAGCGCCACTTCCAGTTTTTCTGGTGGTTATTGGAGATAGGAGTCTCACGGTCTCTCCTGCCCGGGCTGGCTTTGAACCGCAATCCTCAGATTTAAGCCTCCTGAGTAGCTAGGATTACAGGCGTGAGCCACCAGAGCCCGGCTTACATTTCTTTTTGGACAATGTCATCCCTTCCCACTCTCTCTTCCCCTCTCACCCCCATCGACAAGTTGTATAGTTCATTTTCCACAGTGTCTAGTACTACTGCTGCATTGTTCACCCTTTGTCTCTCCGTTTCTGTGCCCATTACCCTCCCAAAAGATAGAAAAATGAACAAACAAGACATAAGGAAAAGAAAACAAAAACAACAACAAAGAAAAACCTCTTGTTTCCTTTTCCTGGAGGTGATTTCAGGAAATATTATTTTTTAATTTAATTTTTTTTATTGTGAGAATACCATACAGAGGAGTTACAATTACATGGGCAAGCGAATGAGTACATTTCTTATCCAGCATTGTAGCCTCCTCTTTGTTTCTCCTTCCCATCCCTTCCCATAATCCCTCCACCTCCCCCCATCCGGACCTCCCCCCACCTCACCCAAAGCTGTGAAGTTTGTTTTTCGACATAATGACTTGTACATCTCATTGTTGCAATGGATCCACCTGTATCCCTAGTTAAACAATTTGTTTTTTCCCTTCCCCTCCATAAATTATACCAACATCAAATACAGTGAAAGCATGGGTTATACCATGGGGGAGAGACATACAAAGCAACATAGAAATCATCCTATAAATGTGTTAGAAACAATTGCATAAAAGAAAAAAAACACTTGAATACTTATCTTGGGGTTCATTCCCCTAACATCAACTTATCTGACCCACATAGAGCTCCCCTATGACCCAGCAATCCCACTTTTGGGCATTTACCCAAATGATCACAAACAAGACCACACTAAAGCTACCAGCACGACTATGCTTATTGCAATATTATTTACCATAGCTAAGATATGGAACCAACCCAGATGTTCCTCAGTAGATGAATGGGTCAAGAAAATGTGGTAAATATACACAATGGAATTCTATGCCTCCATCAGAAAGAATGACATTGCCCCATTTGTTAGGAAATGGAAAGACTTGGAAAAAATTAAATTAAGTGAAATAAGTCAGGTCCAAAGAAACATAGGTCCCATGGTTTCCTATATTTGCAATAACTAGTATATGTCTGAGTCAAGCAGGAAATATTATTTTGTATGATCAGATGCAAATATGTATTGGGTCTTTGTGATCCTCTCCTAACAATATTTTCCTTGGGTCTCACTGTGTTTGAATACTTAGAGACCTGCATAATTTATCATGTCTCAGTGTATTTTTTTAGCCATCCAGTGTGTTTACTTGTAGATTTATAAGCACGTTCTAGCTACCATAAACAAGGGAAATCATGCAATGTATGTTTCTTTGGGTCTGGTTTATTTCACGTCATATAACTTTTTTCCAAGTCTTCCCATTTCCTTACAAATGGTACAAAACCACTCTGATGGATGAGTAGAATTTCATTGTGTATATTATATCACATTTTCTTGATCCATTCATTCACTGGGGTCATCTGGGCTGATTCCATATGTTAGCTAGGGTAAATAATGCTGTGATGAACATGGTCACGCTAAAGCTACCAACACAACAGCTACTTTTTCATAAAGCCCAGGGCACGAGGGAATGGACTGCTTGTGCCTGAGCTGCCAAAACAAAGGACCACGTGTGTGGTTTAAGAACAGCATTTCACTTTCTCATGGTTTGGGTGGATTCTAAGGCCAAGATACTAGCAGGCTTAGGTTTGGGGGGAGTTGCTTCCCCCTATGGCTCTCTCCTTGGTTTGTACTGGCTACATCTGCCTTCACATAGCCTTCTCTGTCTGTCTTAACATCTTACTACAAGGAGATCAGTCCTATTGGAATAGGGCTTGCTCTAAAGACCTCAGTTTACCTTAACTACCTCTTTAAAGATCAATCTTTAAATACGCTGTCATGGTGAGGGTTAGAACTTCAGCATATGAATTTGGGGAGATAAAATACAAACCAGAACAGGGATGTGTAGTACAAAAATAGTCAACTTGCCGTTGTCCTTCCCAAGTGCAAAAATACATAACATTTAGATGACGGGATAATTTTTCAGACTGTGATCATTTTGTTTGTTCTTCAGATACATCCCTGGGTCCCATACTAAACAAGTAGTCACGCTCTTATAATTTCCTTCCCTCAGGGACTTTTGCTGAGAGAGAAGATAGTAAAAGGAGTGTTTAATGTGGTAAGGTCTAACCTCCATGAAATAATTATTCAGAGTGTCTCAGATTGGTGAGACAGATGGAAGAGCCCCTAAGAGAAGCAATGGAGGCTCTAGGTCCTAAGAAGCATTGTGTTTAGTCTTGTACCACCCCCCCCCAAGTGTTATAAACCTCCATGTTGCTGGCAAGGACATAAGGGCAAAGCCCCAGAGGGAAATACACCAAGACCAGGTTCCCACTCCTGACAAGATTCTTCAGCATAGCTCAGTGTCAACACTATACAGTTCAGGCATGAGGGAGAGTAAACCACAGATGAGCCAACCTCCTGCTGAAACCCGAAGAACTCTGCAAATCTGGTGTCTTACTGAGTGTGCTCAGGCTATTAAAGAAGTCCACAGCCTGTATGGCTTAAACAACAAACATTTCTTTCTTGAAATTCAGGTCTCTAGAAGTCTAAGGTCAGAGTGCTGGCTTAGCCAGGGCCTGGTGAGGAATCTTCTTGGTTTGCAAATGGCTGTTGTTTCCTTGTCTTCTCACAGAGTGAGCAAGAAATTATTTCTTTTCCTGGGCGCTGGTGACTCACATCTGAAAATCCTAGCTGCTCAGGAGGCTGAGATCTGAGGATCATGGCTTGAAGCCAGCCATGACAGAGAAGTCCATGAGACTCTTATCTCTAATGAACTACCAGAAAGCTGGAAGTAGAGTTGTGTTTCAACTGGTAGAGTGCTAGCCTTGAGTGACAAAGCTCAGGGGCAGCACTCAGGCCCCAAGTTGAAGTCCCAGGTCTGGCACATGCACGTGTGTTCACACGTGCGCAAGCACACACACACACACACACACACACACACACACACACACACACACAGTGGAAACTAACAGGGAAATAAGTCAGAGAGAGAGATGGGAAAGAGCCATGAAAGTAATACAAACAAGGTCTTGAGAAAAAGCCTCCTTGGGCTGACACACACATTGCCAAGAGACAATTATGTGAAAAGCAGAAGGAAGGGGAGAAGGCGGCATTAAAACACTATATGCTCTATCATACAAAGAACACATGAAGGCTAATGTGATTACAGCATGGTAGGCTCACCCCCTTTTCAAAGAAGGCTCTGGCCTCCGCAACCTTTATTTCCTGGACCCCTTCTGAAATACCAGCGTGTGTTTACATACTCACATGCCTGTGTTCACTCTGACAAAGGAAAAATGCGTACAACAAATTAGGTTGGCATCAACTCCAAGTTCTCCTCTAAGAGGAGGTAACATGGCCAGGAATATGTTTTGGAATTTAGCTGAGGAGAAGAGTTAGAGATGTGTTCACTCTGTAGATACGATTGTCAAACACATATACATTATCACCAGTTGTCCCCACGAAGGAATGTTTTTCAGGCATTCCCTCACACTATGTCAACCCACCTGCTGTGGAAACTCCTCAGGGCCAGGGGAAAGCCTCGGGATGGCACCCACCCAGTGTAAGCAGGCAGGACATGAGGAAAAGTAGAAATTAAGAGGGCAAGAGTTCCTGGCAGTCCAGGGGAAAAAAGGCGTCCAATCTCCAAACACAAGGATTGCTGCTGCTGAGTGTGCTTAGTCAGGAAAATGCTGGATAAATAGGCTAGATAGCATGAGAAACAGTTTGTCAGCATTCTTACAACGATGTGAGCACAAACCTGCATGTATGCTACACTGACTGCATCTGAATGGAGAAATCATATTGGAATACTAATTTTGATTAACCAGGGGGAAAAGTTTAATATAAAGAAAGTAATAATCCAAAAAATTATGATTATATAATCAATCAAAACCCAGGGGGGAAGTATCAAATGGGCAATCAAAAATTTATAACACTCTCTCTTTCTCTCTCTCTCTTTCTCTCTGCTCATCCTGGGCCTTGAACTCAGGGCCTGGGCACTTGAGCCTTTTTTTTCTCAAATGCAGCACTCACAGCTCAACTTTCAACTTTTTGGTGGTAAAGTGGAGGTAAGTTTCTCATGGATTTTCCTGCCCAGGATGGCTTTGGACCTTGATCCTTAGATATTAGCCTCTTGAGTAGCTACAGGTATGAGCCACCAGCATCCAGCTTAAAACACCATCTGGTATTTTTTTTTCTTTTAACTTCTAGGTTTTGATTTTTTTTTTTTTTGCTCATTGTAAATACTCTCTCTTGTGCCTAATTTTACAATTTGTATGGTTTTGTTTAAAAGGCTATACGCTTCCATCACTAACATTTTAACATTCAGATCCCACAAAACAGATACCACTCCTGCCAAGTCTATTTATAATAAAGAAGGTCCACAGTAGGGAAATCAAGTAAAAATGAAAATGCTTCACTGAAGTGCAAAAGGAGCTACAATTCAATGATAGGACTTGTTTTGGCACAAAGCCAATGTAAAACATCTAACATTGTGTCACATGCACTATTTTATTGGTTGCTCATAGGACCTTAAAGAAGTAGAAAAATGTCATTATACTCTTGGACACAGCTGTGAAATAAGCCTAGCAGCTGTGGCTAGAATTCCATTTCTTCTTTCTCCATCTCTAGCTTCTAGCATGGCGCTTAAAGCCATAAAGAAGCTTAAAAATAATGTTCTGCTAAATCAATGGTCCCATCTCCCAGTGTTGAGTTTTCTCCACAGTCCTGCACAGCCAGGCTCAATAGAACTGTAAAACCAGAAAGGGCTTGGGGGATCTTTATCTGTGATCTTGAACTTCAAATATGGCAAGTGGACCAATTTATTTTAGACCCAGGACTCTGAGTTACCTTCAAACAATCATACAGTGGCAAACACACATAGAATGAAAGTAGCATTAAACATATGAAACACATATGAAAAAGCAGACTTAAACTAACATATTAACCCAGCCCAGGCAGGAAAGTCCATGAGACTAATATATCTAAATAATCACCAGAAAACTGGAAGTGGCACTGTGGCCCAAAGTGGTAGAGTGCTAGCCTTGAGTGCAAAAGCTCAGATAGTACCTAGGCCCTGAGGTCAAATCCCATGTCTGACAAAAAAAAAAGAGAAAATCTGTCACTGTGACATGAAGCTAAAGACAAGAAAGGTTGGTTGGTTACTTTCTAGTAATTACGGTGGTTGGTAGTTTGGGAGCCCTGACACATATCACATAGTCTTAAATAATTTATACTCTTCATTGCTTAATCTTTATAACCCTGTGAGATAGATTTTGTTACATCTTGTTTTATAGATGGTCAATCTGAAGCTTTGGGCTTTATTTACAGATCTCAACTTTTGTTGGCAACAAAAGAAAAATAGCTACAGGCTTTAGTGGTTCTCCCCCTATAATCCTAGCTACTCAGCGGGCTGAGATCTGAGGGTTGCAGTTCAAAGCCTACCCAGGCAGGAAAGTTTGTGAGACTCTTATTTCCAATTAAGCATCAAAAAGCTGGAAATGGAACTGGGGCTCAAAGTGGTAGAGCACTAGCCTTGAACAAAAATGTTCAGGAACAGCACTCAGGCTCTGAGTTCAAGCCCCATAACTAATGAAAGAAAGAAAGAGAGAGAGAGAAATAAAAATAGAGAGAAAGAAAGAGAAAGTAAAGTAACAAGAAACATAATATTTACTTTTCTAATAGTTTTCCTCTTGGCAATCCTGAAGTTCTTAGGAGAATGACACATCACACAGTGTGTACCATTTGCTAAACTAACTCTGGGGAGAGACGAAAACAGGCAGTCCAGTCACCCAGGCCTCTGGGGATCATCCAGGCCTCTGGGGGTCACCCAGGAGTCAGTGAGCCAATCTCCAGCATCTCCTAACCACATCAATGGCACACAGAAAGGTCTAGGGAAGTTACTGGGCCATTTCCCTGGCAACACATTCAGGGGATTTTTCTCTGTTTTATTTTCCAGACCTTTGCCAAGTCTGGCCTTAAAGACTCCAAGGGATAACATGTCCTTCCCTTTTTTCTTCTTCTTCTTAACTTGAGTAATTTATGATGTCATTATTTCCTGGCTCTGACCACCAAGAACACTTTCCTCCATCCCTATTCTAGCTTTTATCTCCTTATTCCTATCTCTTCATTCCTCTGTGTGTGTGTGTGTGTGTGTGTGTGTGTGTGTGTGTGTGTGTGTATGTGTTAGTGCCTGTCCTCAGGTTTCAACTAAGGCTTGGGCACTGTCCTGAGTTTGTTTTGCTCAAGGCTAATACTCTACCACTGGAGCCACAGTTCTACTACCGGATTTTTGTACTTTATTGGAGATAAGAGTCTCACCAGTCTCCTTCAAACTACGATCCTCAAATCTCAACCTCCTGAGTAGCTAGAATCACAGGAGTGAACCACCGGTGCCCAGCTTTCTTTATTCCTTTTTAGTGCTGATACTAGTCATGATACTGATTGGGAAGGGGGCTGCTTGTGTAAAAAATTCCTTCTCGGTATTGGTTTAATGAGGGAGAATGATGAAAGAGGTAACATTGACCAACATGCTCATGAACTAACATGTTGAGTTGAAACCCCTTTTACAGTGACTTAACAGTTATAAAATTATAGTAATAATAAAGTTTATTTTTAAATCCCTCTCTTTTTTGTCTCTTCTAGTGCCAATCCTGGTACTTGAACTCACGACCTTGGTGCTGTCCCTGAGCTTTTTATGCTCAAGGATAGCGCTCTACCACTTGAGTCACATAGCTCCACTTCCAGATTTATTCTTTTTTAAAATTTTATTTTATTTCTTTTTCTTCTCTTTTCTTTTTGGTGTGTAATTGGAGATAAGACTCTCACAGATTAGGCTGTGAATTTCATGAGTTTTCATGCCTTGGCTGGCTTCCTGTGAATTATGAGTTTCATGTCTGAGCTTGCTTCAAATTGCGACCTTCAGCTCTCAGCTTCCTGAGCAGATAGGATTAGAGACACATGAGCCAGCCGTGCCTGGCCTTCTTTTCCTTTTATCTCAAAAGTAGATTTGTGTTTTCAAAATGTTGAAGTTTTATTTGAGGAAAATCATTCATTCTGCTAGATATCTCTAGAAGTTCAAGGAAATTAGCTGGGCACACTGGTTCAAGCCTATAATCCCAGAACTTAGGAGCAGAGGCAAAGAAATCACAAATTCTAAAGAATCCCAGGGAGCCTGAAGCCACACTGGGCTATATGACCTAATCTTCAGATAGGTAGATAGATAGATGATAGATAAATAGACAGACAGAATAAGCTTTTTAAAGATACTCATATAACATTAGCCTGAATGAAAATTTGTACAAATTCAGTATTTAAACATGTGACATAATTAGGTATTGATGGCTCATGCTTGTAATCCTAGCTACTCAGGAGGGTGAAATCTGAGGATTGTGATCCAAAGCTTACCCAGACAAGAAAGTTCTTGATATTCTTCTCTCCAATTGACCACTAAAAGGCCAGAAGTGAAGCTGTGGCTCATCTGGTAGAGCACCAGCCCTGAGCAAAATATCTTAGGGACAGTGCCCAGGCCCTGAGTTCAAGCCTCAGAACCGACAAAGAAAAAAAGTAACGTTATACTATTATTATTATTATATATACTATATATTATATATATACTATTATTATATATACTATTATATTATTATTATACTATTATTATAGTTTAAATCAAATGTGAGATATGGCAAATCTATTGTTTCTGATACATTTCATTTAATGCTTTTTTAATTTAAAAAAGCCAGTAATTGGAGCTGGGAAGGTGGCAGTGGTAGAGCGATTGCCTTGCATGCATGAGGCCCTGGGTTCGATTCCTCAGTACCACATAAGCAAAAAGAAAAAAGCCAGAAGTGGTGTTGTGGCTCAAGTGGTAGAGTGCTAGCCTTGAGCTGAAGAGCTGAGGGACAGCTCCCAGGCCCCAGAGTTCAGGCCCCACAACTGGACCCCCCCCCAAAAAAAAGCCAGTAATTTCCCAAATCTAGACAAGTGATTTGCAAAGCTATAACACCTAGGCAAAGTATATTTATGGAGACAGAATATTTTTAAAGTGTTTCATTTTTTAAGTACTCAAAATCCATCAGTTATTGCATAGAACTTTCAGACAAGAATCTACTTCTCCTTACAAGATCCTCTATTAACTGAGTAGGTGTTTTCTTTTGTTTTTTGTTTGTTCTAAGTCAGGGGCGAAGGCAAGTAGATCAGGTCACTGCAATTCTTTCCCCCTATAAATACATACTTTTATTCTAAGTTAACCTGATGGGGCTTGGCTTCAACAGAGGGCAATTTTAGTCCAAAAGCAAAACTCAGATAACGATCATTAAAACTGATTTTACTTCACTTCCCCCCCCCCCAAAAGTCCATGCTATCCTGCCTTCCTAGTAAATGAAATCCAGATGTTTGGATGCTGGAAGATCCTGCCTTTCATGCTCGGTAAAGCAGAGGCATGCTTTCTAGTTCCAGTGACTAGAGCCATTGGCCATTCATTTGAAATACAAACCCTTCAGTTTCTTCTCAGAACAGTTGTGCAAGATTATCAATAGCTTTTAGGAGCCAAACAAATAAATAATAGAGACCCCTAAGGTACAAGAGTAACTCAAAACCATAAAATAACACAGATTCAAAATTACAAGTAATTTTGTCCAAAATCTGATACTCTTTGTAGTACAGTAAATTATATTTCCTTTCCTCCCTTATGGCCATACTGGGGTTTGAACTCAGAGCCTTGTATTTGCTAGGCAAGTGTGCTTAATACTTGGAGCCATGCCTCCAACATTCTAAGTATACTTTTGTGACATAAGTAGTGAATGACAAATTCACATTACTATGTAATATTAATGTGATGTAATGTAATGTAATATCAAGATGTAAAATTCAGTACATTACCTAAAGACGTTCATGATTAAGGATTAGTAGAACAACTCATTAATAAAAAATATAAGATTTTCAATCCAGGCATTAGTGGCTCACACCTGTCATACTACTACTCAGTAGGCTGAGGTAGAAGAATCTGGTTTCAACAGCAGCCCAGGAAGAAAAATTTAAAAATTAACCAGTAAAAAAGTCAGACGTGGTATTGTGGCTCAAATGGTAGAGCACCAACCTTGATTGGGAAAGCAAAGCAAGAGCACAACACCATGAGTTCAAATCTCAGTACCAACACACACACACACACACACACACACACACACACACACACACACACACACAAATATTTCCTGTGTCAACCTACAGACAAATGCTGTATTGCTAGACAAACTGGAAAAGATTAATTTAATCTAAGGACAATTAATTCCCCAAAGCACTGAGCTAATACATTATTTCCCTTCTTTCATGAGCCCATTTGTGACATAGAAGTGTACTGATTACTGACCTATACCTTACTTCTGCCAATAAGGAGAAAGAAAAATTACTTATTTCAAGGTAAATTTGCTTCTGAAAGAAGCTAGATAGAAACTAGATGGAAGACTTTTTTCTTTTGGTCTTGGGGCTTGAACTCTGGGCCTGGGTGTTGTCCCTCAGCTCTTCAACTCAAGGCTAGTGCTCTACCATTTGAACCATAGCACCTCTTCCATTTTTCTGAGTGGTTTGTTGGAGATAAGAGTCTCATGGCCTTTCCTGCCTGAGCTGGCTTTGAACCAGGATCCTCAGACCTCAGCCTCCTGAGTAGCTAGGATTACAGGCATGAGGCACTGGCACCCGGCTAGATGGAAGATATTGTTATCACTAAATATGAAGTTATCACATACAGTAAAGATAAATTATATTCTCCCAATAAATGTCCAAGGAACCTGTAAAGTGCATAATACCAAAAAGATTGAAGTAGATGGCTATCTGCTCACATCTGTAATTCTAGCTACTAAGGAGGCTGAGATATGAGGATCAAGGTTCAAAGCTAGCCCAGGCAGAAAAATCTGTGTGAATCATCTCTCCCAATTAATTAGCAAAAAGCTTGAAGTTGAGCAGTGGCTAAAGCGGTGGAGCACCAGCCTTGAGTGTAAAGCTAAGGAACAATACTACCCGGGCCTGAGTTCAAGCCCCAGTATTGGCATGCACACACATACACACTCACACATGCAATCCATGAGGAGAAATGACTGAACAACCATTTTTAATAAGTGTACTATAAGTGTGTTGTTTGGTTCATCTATGTAGGCATGACTGATTTGTACTACAGAATTTATTAATATTGTTTCCTCCTTGTAATGAATAATACATTTTTACAACATAGATAAGAAAGGTTAGTCTGTGAAATAAAGGAGAAAAAAATAACTAATAGGAACAGAAAGGGACTGGCGAACAGGCAACAGCTGGACTTAGCCCCTGGGTTGCAATTTGCTGACCTTTCAATCAGACTACAGAAAAAAAAAATAGTGGAACAGAATAAATGAACTTTAAAAATGCAATTCATCTGATGTCAGATATTAAGGATCCCAACTTTTAGCAGACCAAAAAATCCTAGGGAGAATTAACAAAAAGGCAGATAGTATTTTAAAATTTGTTAGACAATACCAGAAGTGCTGAGCTAATTCTGGAAGTGGGGGAGGGGAAAGGGGACACCAAGATTCCAGAGAAGAGAAAAGCAACTGAGAATCTGGGCTTTGCCTCATTGTGGAGAACAGAGAATGAGCAAATCTCTGTGGCTCTCTTGGTCCAGAATAGAGCAGAGGCTCTCGGCCAATGGTAATTGAGCCTCTGGAGATATGTGACAAATGTCTGTGACATGTTTGATTGTCAAAGTGCAGAGGTACAGATTCCCACTGGCATTTAGGGATAGAAGCCAGAGAGGCAGCTGATACACAAAATAGTTTCATCCCTCAGGTATGCATTATGAAGCCCCAAATGTCAACAGCACCATGCTTCAAAAACCACTAGAGAGATACACAATCCGGAGACTTAAAAACACAAACACACACTTAGTAAATGCCATGTAATTCTCATTCGTACTTTGGGTCAGGTTTGTTTTCCACAAATCATTTTGATATATACTTAACAGCCTAATAATGGAGAGCTGAAGATACCAGTTTAGCCTGGGCAGGAAAGTCCATGAGACTCTTAATCTCCAGTTAACAACCAAAAAGCTGGAAGTGGAGTTGTAGCTCAAGTGGTAGAGTGTGAGCCTTGAGTGGAAAAAATTAAGGAATAGCACAAGGCCCTGAGTTCAAGCCCAGTACTGCACCCCCCATCTCACGCCCCCCCTCCACTGTACACAGAGGAACATACTACAAATACTCCCCTCCTTTCTCCTCTACACATTACTTTTTCCATAACTTCTCCTATTCTTTTCAATCCTTAAGACACTGTCCTTTTAACCTTACTTCATTGTTGGTGGGAATGTAAACTTGTTCAACCACTCTGGAAAGCAGTATGGAGGTTCCTCAAAAGACTTCATATAGAGCTCCCCTATGACCCAGCAATCCCACTTTTGGGCATTTACCCAAATGTTTACAAAGAAGACCACACTAAAGCTACCAGCACAACTATGTTTATTGCAGCATTATTTACCATAGCTAAGATATGGAACCAACCCAGATGCCCCTCAGTAGATGAATGGATCAAGAAAATGTGGTATATATACACAATGGAATTCTATGCCTCCATCAGAAAGAATGACATTGCCCCATTTGTTAGGAAATGGAAAAACTTGGAACAAATTATATTAAGTGAAGTAAGCCAGGCCCAAAGAAACATAGGTCCCATGGTTTCCCTTATTTGCAATATCTAGTATATGTATGAGTCAAGCGGAAAAGGTCAGATAATGTGATGTCAGGAAAATGAACCCTTAGATATGTATTTTAATATTTTTTCTTTCATGCATGTGTTTCTAACGCATTTATAATATTATCTCTTTGTTGCTTTGTATGTCCCTCCCCCACAGTATAACCCCTGCCTTCACTATATTTGATGTCAGTATAACTTGTGGAGGAGATGGGGAAAAACCAGTTGTTTAAGGATACAGGTGGACCTGTTGCAACAATGAGAAGTACAAGTTGACATGTCCAAAATGAGCTTTACAACGTCGGTGCAGGGGGGGGAAGGGGGGGAAGGAGAAGGATTGGGATTGGGGGGGAGGGGCAGGCTGGGAAGGGATGTGAAGGGTAAACAAAGGAGGAGGCTGCAATGCTTGGTAAGAAATGTACGCATTATCCTGCCCATGTAATTGTAACCCCTCTGTACAGTATGCTCACAAATAAAATAAAATTAAATTAAAAATAAATAAAAAAAAGACACTGTCCTTTTTACCAAGAATAAATGGCTCAAACTTCTGTCCTTTATTTTTTTTTATATTTTTTATTGTAAAGATACTGTACAGAAGGGGTTACAGTTACATGAGTAAGGTAATGAGTACATTTCCTGTTGAGCATTGTTACCTCCTCCTTTGTTTTCCCCCTACCATCCCTTCCCTCTCCAACTCCTTCCCCCCCCCCCCCCTTTGTAAAGCTCTGTTTTCAACATAGTGTCTTGTACATCTCATTGTTACAGGTCAATCTGTTATCTTTTCAGCATTTTGTTATTTCCCTTCTCCCCAAATTAGAAAAATGTATATACAAGATGCAGGACATCAGAATCAAATACAGTCACAACGGAGGTTATAGCATAGGGAGAAGAACATACAAAAGAAACCAAAAGAAATCACATAGTCCATTAAAAACAATGGCAACAAAGAAAAAAACCGCTTGTGTCTATATCTTGGGGTTCATTCCACTTAGGGTCATTTTATATGGTCATATGTACATAGCTTTTGATCTTTTCTGCTTGTCTGGTACTTTGTTGTTTTTAAATCACCTTTTCTTAACCCTTTCTTAGTTATTCTCCCATCTCTAGCCTTCTTTTTGTTGCTACAGTTTTGAAAAAGTAATCCCCAGGCACTGCATCTACTTCTACTTGTGATTTAGATTCTGCTTGTGGATTGTCTGCAAATTCCTTCCTAGCCAATTCCTAATCATGAAACAAAAGGTCTTCTTCAGCCACATACCTAATGCTGTTTAATAACCTGTGTCATCCGGTGACATCTTCCTGGTGCTTGTTCATCTTCCTCCCTCTGGTCCCATCTGTCAATAGAGGGCGCTAGAGGCAGCCTGTGTGGCCAGAAAAGGATGGCCAACTTGCTCTTACCTTTTCCAGTTCCTGTGGCGTTCTTGTCAGTTCTAATGGCAGCAGTTGATTGCAGTTTGCATCTATTCCAACACCTCCAGAAACCATCTCATTTCAGCACAGCCTGCCAGGGACCAGCATGAGCTAACCCTGCTTCAGAAGTCTGGCCTGATCCCAGGAAACAACACCTCCAGGTTTCCAAGTTCCACCAAATCCACCTTCTTCCTTTTCCATCCTTACATCTCTGTGTTGGAGTTGGAGAGGTTTATTCCTAATGGGTTACGGCGACGCTGCTTGGAGGTTCCTATTTGTGTTTTCAATTTTTAAGAACAACAACAGTAATACATAGGATAACTAATATTATATTCATTGTGTTTATTCCACAGGATGGTAAAATAATCTGCTTTTTAAAAAATCACCTAAGATAAATTGTTTTTTTGTGTGTATGCCAGTTCTGGGGCTTAAACTGAAGGACTGCTCTACCATTTGAGCCATGGCTCTACTTCAGCTATTTTGGCAGTTTAGTGGAGATTAAAAGTCTCACAGACTTTCCTGCCTGGGGTTAGCTTTGAACTGTGATCCTGAGTAGCTAGAATTACAGGTATGAGTTACTGGCACCAGCTTCTGTTGGCTTTTGAAATCACTAGAAATGACAACAATCGATATTATTTTACATCATAGTAAAAAAAATTTTTTTGCCAGTCCTGGGGTTTGAACTCAGGGCTTGGGCACTGTCCCTGAGCTTCTTTTGCTCAAGTCTAGCATTCTACCACTTGAGCCACAGCACCACTTCCAGCTTTTTGTGTTTATGTGGTTCTGAGGGATTGAACCCAGGGCTTCATGCATACTAGGCACTCTACCACTAAGCAACATTCCCAACCCCTATAATAGAGATTTTGAGAGGGTTTTTTTTCTCCACCAAACCCAAACTTCTAGTTTTCCTTTTTAACATGGATGGTCAATCATTATCAGTCTATTCATATTGTAATCACATTTTCCAACTCCTAAATTTTATTTCCACTGTCTTTTCTACCTGTAACTTTGTGTGAAAAGGGCAACCTATACATGCTGGTATGTGTCTTTTAATGTTCTTATTTACTTATTCTTTGGTTTTGCCAGTCTTAGTCATATTCACCCATGACAAATACAACAGGTTGCTACTGAGATGTCCTTTTTTGTTTGTTTCTACTGAATTATGAAGCAAGCTATGCCTTTCTTGAAGGGGCAGCTTTATCATTTCAAAAGCTGATTTCAGCCATCCCTTTCTGACAATTTAAGTATGCTTTCACCCTGTGCGGATGTGCTACGTAGGGATTGGCTCTCTGCATCACATGGCCATAGAATTCTAGAATAATCATAGAGTCATCAAAAAGAATAACACAAATGCCAGAGTTGGAAAATGTCTTACAGTTCATTCTCCCCAAATCTTTCATTCCCCAGATAGGCAAGGCTCAGAGACTCAAAAGGATTTTGCAAGATCTAAGGCTGCAACCTTGATCTTTGGCTCTGCACTCAGTGTTTTCCCCTGATTCCTCCTCATCCTCTCTACATTGTCTGTACTGCATTTTCATTCTAAAGCCTCCTTTAAGACTTAGGCAAACTTTAGATTATAACTGCATTTCAGGAGGATATTTCTCTTTTTTTCTTAATAAGTTTTTTTTATTGTGAAAATACCATACAGAGGGGTTTCTTATCAAGCATTGTTGCCTCCTCCTTTGTTTCCCCCTTACCATCCCTGCCCTCCCATTCCCCCGTCCCCCCCCTCCAATCAAAGTTGTAAAGTTCATTTTTTGACATAACATCTTGTACATCTCTTTGTTGCAATGGGTCTACCTGCATTCCTATTTAAACAATTTGTTTTTTCCCTTCCCCTCCACAAATTATACCAACATCAAATACAGTGAAAACAGGGGTTATACCATGGGGGAGGGACATACAAAGCAACAAAAAAAAATCACCTTATAAATACGTTAGAAACAATCGCAAGAAAGAAAAAACATTTGAGTCCTTATCTTCAGGTTCATTTCGTCTAACATCAACTTATCTGACTGTTTCTGCTTGTTTCAAACATATGCTAGTAACTGCAAATAAGGGAAACCATGGGACCTATGTTTTTTTGGGCCTGGATTACTTCACTTAATATAATTTTTTCCAAGTCTTTCTATTTCCTAACAAATGGGGCAATGTCATTCTTTCTGATGGAGGCATAGAATTCCATTGTATATATACCACATTTTCGTGATCCATTTATCTACTGAGGGGCATCTGGATTGGCTCCATATCTTAGCTATGGTAAAAAATGCTGCAGTAAACATAGTTGTGCTGGTAGCTTTAGTATGGTCTTGTTTGTGATCATTTGGGTAAATGCCCAAAAGTGGGGATTGCTGGGTCATAGGGGAGCTCTATGTGGAGGAACCTCCATACTACTTTCCAAAGTGGTTGAACAAGTTTACACTCCCACCAATGAAATAGGGTTCCCTTCTGCACATCCCCTCCAGCATCTGTTATTAGAGTTCTTGATTTTAGCCATTCTAACTGGGACGAGGTGGTATCTCAATGTTGTTTTGATTTGCATTTCTTTTATGGCTAGGGAGGTTGAGCATTTCTTCATGTGTCTATTAGACATTCTTACTTCCTCTTCAGAGAAGTTTCTCTTTATTCTTTAGCCCACTCATTTATTGGGCAGTTGTTTCTTTGAAGATTTGTTGTTGGGGGATTTAATTTTTTGAATTCCAGGTATATTTTAGATATGAGACCCTTGTCTGTTGTATGGCTAGTGAAGATTGTCTCCCAATCTGTGGTCTTTCTATTGATCTTTCTAGCTGTGTCCTTTGCCATGCAGAAGCTCTGCAACTTCATGCAATCCTATTTGTCCAATCTTTCTTTGATTTGTTGTGTTTCTGGGTCTCTATTAAGAAAATTTCAGCCTGTGCTAAGGAGACCTAGGGTTTCTCCTATTCTTTCCTGTAATGTTTTCAGAGTGTCTGCTTTGACTTTGAGGTCTTTGATCCATTTGGAGTTGATTCTGGTGCAGGGTGATATAGAAGGATCTAGCTTTAGTTTTCTACAAGTGATTATCCAATTTTGCCAGCACCATTTACTGAAGAGGCTGTCTTTCTTCCATTCTATTTTTTTAGCTTCAGGAGGATATTTTGAAGCCAATTTTAAACAACAGAATAAGTTCACATATGCTATATTTATAATTCATATATTAAATTGCTTTAAGATCATGCTCTATGCTCCCACTCACATACATATAGGTACAAACAGAGCCAAGGGGAGCAAAGAGAAGATTTTTATTCATGGTTTTGTTAGCCAAAAATAGAAAAGAAAGACAGAAGAGGGAAAGGAGAAGATGACATGGGAAGACAACAGAAGGGAAGGGAAGGGAAGGGAAGGGAAGGGAAGGGAAGGGAAGGGAAGGGAAGGGAAGGGAAGGGGAAAACTCTTCTATCTTTGGCTTATCCTAATCCTGTACAATCCTTGCGTGCCAGGAAAATTGGCTCTCAGCTTCTGCCTTTCTTGGCTCTTTGTCTTCTCTCTGTGGCTTGGATCCATTATTCCAAGCAATCCAAAGAGAGGTGCGAACCTGTTTTTGTAGCATGATGTGGAGTTGTAGCCGCAGGTTCCTCTGTCTCCAGATTGCATCTGTACAGCTCCATCTTCACACAAAACAAGAACAAAGTGGCTCTAAATGGGGGCAGAAATTGAAAAATCAAACTGTCCTTTCTGGATGGAAAGATTTGAGCATTTACGCTCTCTGAGAGGGGCGATAGCGTCTGTGCTATCTCTGAAGTTGAAGCGATCTTTTCTATTTCAATCTATTATTAATAGATATCGTTCTTTGTCTCACCATAGTGTTTCAAGTCATTTGTTATCCTATCACACTGGCTATATGGCTTACAACAACAAAGAACATTGGAACATTGGGAACGTTGTGTGTGTGTGTGTGTGTGTGCGCGTGTGTGTGTGCGTGTGTGTGTGTGTGTGTGTGTGTGTGTGTGTGTTGATGGAGACCAAACAACCCAGGGGTTGTTGCATGCTCAACAAATACCCTACCACCAAGCTACCTTCCTAACACCCACCCAATACATACTTTTTAAATAGTAGAATTAGAAGTTCAGGTCATTAGAAATCCAGTGCCATGTGAGGAGAAGATGAATCATTTAACTAAAGATAAGAGTGTCTCATTAAAAAAAGATCTTATTAATATATATTTTAGGAGCAAATGGGGGTTCATTGTCATATTTCCATCTATCCATATAATGTACCCCAATCAAATTCACCCCCTCCATCTCTTGTCCTCACCCCAACCCTACTTACAACAATTTCATCAGGTTTCATTGTTCTATTTTCCTTCCTTTCTCCTTCTCTTTCTTTCCTTCTTTCTCCTTCCCTCTCTCCCTCCTTCCTTCCTTCCTTTCGTTCTTTCATTTTCTTTTCTTTTCTTTCTTCCTGCTTTTCTTTCTTTCTCTCTGTGTGTGTATGCGTGCGCCAGTATTAAGACTTGAACTTAGAGCCTTTGCTTAGCTTTCTGGTTCCAGTGTTTTATTAATTGAGCCATGCCTCTGGCTTTTTGGTGGTTTGTTTGAGAAAAGAGACTCTCAGGCTGGCTTTGAACTTTGATCCTTAGATCTCAGCCTCCTAGGACTACAGATGTGAGCTACCTGTGCCCAGATCATTGCTGTACTTTCATACGTGCATATAAAGTACTTCAGCCATGTTCACCCTCTTTCCCCCTCCCTTTGGAACCTGCTTGCCAACGTAGCTCATTTCACCAACTTCTGATCTTTCTTATCTTGGTGTAACAGTTTTCCTTCCTCTCCAATGCCTTTGAGGAATCCCAATCTATCTACCCAATCTCATTCCTCTGCTCAGTCTTCTAGAAGCCCCTGTGGCCACTGTCCTGGACTCTGAGCACCCCTGGGTGCTTTGTGTCCCTTCTCCTCATTCTCCTGTTCACACTGTGCTTGCTGCTCTTCCCCCTCCTCAGGCCTCAGCACAGCTGCCATCTCCATCAGGGAAAGTTTGCTCACTTCCCAAGTCTGAGCTCTGTTTCCCTTCTTAGACAATCTCATCTCTTCATAGGATGTTAATCAAATGTATTATAATTGAGGTCTTAGGAGACCAAACCTTTCATGGAAAGGGCCAAGTCATATATATTTTAGGTTTGAAAGGCCTTGAGATTTCTGTAACAACTCTGTGATTGTTACAGATCTTGGGAGGCTGAGATCTGAGGATCATGGTTTGAAGCCAACCATAATCTCTGAGATGCTTATGGACAAGCAGGAAGTGGAGGTGTGACTCAAATGGTATAGGACCATCCTTGAGAGACATAGCTAAAGAACAGTGCCCAGGCCTTGAATTCAAGTCTTAGTTCTAGAACAAAAAAGGAAAGAAAAGAGATGAAAAGGAAATTACAGATTTCTGTATCTACTCTGCCATTAGATGCAAAAGCAATCACAGAGAATGACTATAAAAAAAAGCATGGCTATGATCTAAGAAAGCTTTAATGATGGATTTTTAAATTTCTTTTCCATTTTTTTGGTTTTGTTTTGTTTTTTGGTACGAAGCCAGGATTTGAACTCAATACCTGCCACTTTCACTGATTGGCTAATGTTCTACCAACTGAGCCATGCTTCCAATCACTTAATTTCCATTTCGTATAACAGTAATATGTTCCAATGTACTTGTTTTTTTAAAACAGCCATACACAGAATAATATATATGTGGCTAAGATCTATCTATCTCTCTATCTATCTATCTATCTATCTATCTTAGCTGAGGTTGCTATAAAATACAGGTAAGTGGTCCAGATGCTGCTCTGGTATGCCAATCCCTGTATAATTCTACAAACTATTAACAGCCAAGGTGAATCTGAGCTGATGTTGTATCCACGTTACACAGCATATTATCTAACTTAAAGGAAGTGCTTGATGAAGTTGCTGAGTGGTAAAACTTTCCCAGCAGTGAGGCCTTGGGCTGCAAGCCTGAGTGAAGTTGAGATGGCAGTGTGGTGGATTCCTGCCCAGTCTGCGCTGTAAGTGATGTAGTGTCCTCAGAACAAGATATTAAACACCTGATTCTAGGAGCATCTTGACATTGGGCCTTGAACTTGAACTCTATCATTACCATAATCAGTTGCTATTCAAGTTAGTTTATGGTCTCTCCTTAGCTCCCATTAGAAGGAAACTCAAGTATTATCAGGAAATTTTTCTTTCATATAGTCTGTTTTCATAATTAATTTTTCTGCTTTTTGTTTGCTTTAGAGAACAAAAAGACCCTAGAGAACACAAAACTCTAGCCCATGGGCTTTTCCCCATATCTCAGCTTTCAAGCAGGATGCAGTTACCTGAATATCGTTAACTATAGGGACTGTTGGAGACTTGGCAACAGGGTAGGTTAAAATAAGGAAGGTCAAAACCCAAGGTGAGTCTCAAGCCTGTGAAGGCCAGTAGCCCAAACACCGGAATAAGGCCGGAAGTCAGGCAATCATGTAAGTGGTAAGCACCTGGGACCAGAAGAAAGAGCAAGACAACGAAAAGGACCTGCGATTAGAAACTCCAGTCACTGATAGGGCTACATAGGTCATCACTGTTTTTGTTACTTGACTATGAGGCAATCTGAAGAGAAACAATTAATAACAGCAAACAAAAGAGAAGAAATGGATACAGATGGAAAAAAAAAACTACTGAAACATTCTAGAATAGGAAGTACTAACTTCCAACTGGCTGTAAGACTAGTAGACCATTTGCACAGGTGCATGTGTATATGTGTGTGTGTGTGTGTGTACGTGTGTGTGTGCTGGTCCTGGAGCTTGAACTCAGGGCCTGCGTGCTGTCCCTGAGCATTGGTGCTCAAAGCTAGCACTTTACCACTTGAGCCACAGTTCCACTTCTGGGTTTTTGCTTGGCCAACTGGACGTAAGAGTCTCAGGAACTGCCTGGGCTAGTTTTGAACTGCAATCTTTAGATCTTGGCCTCCTGAGTTGCTAGAATTACAGGTGTGAGCACTGGTACCCTGCATGAGTAGGCCATTTATGGTCCGTTTCCTAACTCTTAGAAGCTTTTATATTATAAATCTATTATATTAATTATATTATTAACCTATTGTTATGTTATCAATCTAGTATGTTATAAATCATATTGTTATTAACCTATTAAATGGTTACATTGAGCATAGACATCACTGAATATGGAGTTAAATATTCTTACTTCTACAGACCCTTACAGATTTAATGTTTAGAAATTCAAAGTTATTTTGAGAACCAAAAGCACAAATGGTTTTTCCTGATCTCAGGCACGTATGGTCCCCAAGCAAGGAGGATGCATTTACAAATCAAGTTTAGGAATGTTAGAGGTAACTTGCCAACCAGCTGGGATCACACCATTGTGCCTGTTTCTGGCTGTCTTTTCTCTCTACATTTGTGTCATAGCCGTCACGGTCTTTGAGCTATTGACATGGAAACTTTTCTCTTTCCTCTTGTAAACTGTACTGTAGGTCAGAATTTCTGAAACCACCAACCACAAAACGTTTTCATCCTATAGGTATGTAGATTGTAAGAACCAATTTAAAACAAAATCCTCAGTGTGGATTTTTAACCCTGGCCAAATGTGGAAGCCACACCCTGTCTATGGTTTAGAAAGCACATCCTACCATAAAGGCTGCTAAGAGTTGGGAAAAAGACCATAAATTGTACCCATGCAAATGATGTAACACTTCAGACATGGGTGTCCCCACACTCTGACCCAGGTATTGATCCTTAGCAATCACTGAGAGGTGAATAAGTGATTAGAAGCTTGAATCTTCAGGAGAGTGCAAGGGAAAGAGAGAAAGACAGAGACAGAGACAGAGAGAGGGAGAGAGAGAAAAACAGAAAGAGACAGTGTCAGAGACAGAAAAAGAAAGAGAAGAAGGGGGAGAAGGGTCTGACATTATCCATTGGTGGATTTACTTATTTATTTAGGCAGTGGGACTTGAACTTGGGGCTTTCTATTCTTGCTTGACTTTTCCCACTTACTTCCAGCCATTTCCCAGTTAATTGGAGATTAAGTTTTACAGACTGTGGCTTCAAAATGTGATCCTCAGATCTCAGCCTTCTGAGCAGCAAAGATTATAGGCGTGAGGCACTGGTGCCAGCTTTGGATTCATACTTTGATGGAAATACTTGGAGATCATGGAAACTTCTTATCTGGAAAAAGTAGGCTACTGGGGGAGGAGGAGAATGCCCTTCTTTGTCTCTTTTCTTCTTGCCTGTCAGGAAATGAGCAACGTTTCTTTGCCCTGTCCTTTTGACACATTATGTTCTCCTGTGTCAAAAGCCCATGTGATTAAGCAAGTTGTGAACCAAAATAAAATATTCTTCTTTTAAATTGTTTCTCTCAGGTAGCTGTCACAAAACAAAAACAAATCTAACACAAGCGACTTAATCCCTGAACAAGCCAGGCACTGGTGGCTCACGCCTGTAAGCCTAGCTATGCAGAAGGCTGAGATCTGAGGATGGAGGTTCGAAGCCAGCCCTGGGAAAGTCCATGAGACTCTATTTCTAATTAAATGCCAAAGAACTGGAAATGGCTCTATGGCTTAAAGTGGGTACAGCGATAGCCTTAACCTAAAAGGGCTCGGATAGCGCTCAGACCCTGAGTTCGAGCCCCAGGAAGACAAAAACAAAACAAAACCAAACAAACAACAAACCCTGAACATCTCAGAAAAGTTCCTCAGCAACCACCTTATCTCGACAGTTCATCAGGAAAAAAAGCATTTGTTCAGGAGCTTTGTTTTTCTGGTAGTCCAAAAGAAGGTACTTGATGAATACAGAATTACTAATCTGGCTTTATTCTGTAAACTTGGGCCAAGTGTTAGGCTATCTTTCTCTTCCAAACGTGGAGTGGGTTGAAGGTCCGGATTTTAGAGCAAGATAGGTGAAATTCTCACACAGGTTGCCCTTAGTTCCCAAACTTCCCTCTGCACACTTAAGAGAGAGATCTATTTGGGGGTGGAATCAGGCGTTGGATTTCACAGACAAGGAGACGGTCTGGGCGTCCCCTTCCCGACTCTCGGTGGGGAGGTTCCCCCCCCCCCCCCCCCCGTTCTGCAGGTCACCAGGGGCGTCCCTGCCCTGCGCAGACACCGCCGGAGGCCACCGGCCAGACCCGCCGTCAGGCTCCACTCTCCGCCACGTCCAGACGGTGTGTTTCCCGCGGGCGTGGCCGGAGCCGCACCGCAGACGCCCCGGGATTCGGACACTGCGCTTAAAGGGCCGAACCCGCGACCTGTTGAATGAAGGGAAGAATGAATGGGCTCTGCGCGCGCTCCTCTGCGTCCCTCCGAGCGCCTGACACCTGGCTGGAGGCGCAGACAGAACAAAGGACCGCAGCGAGAGGGGAAAAGGATCAAATTAAATGTAAAAAAAGAAAAAAAAAAAGAACCGGAAAAAGGCGAAAAGAGCAAAGCAGCGGGGTAGGTGCGGCGGGCAAGCGCCCCGGGAGCCACGACCACGCCCACCACAGCCCTCACGCCCTCACGCGCCTCTGGCCACGCCCCCCGGCAGGCGTCGCCACGCCTCTCCGCCCCTCGCCACGCCCCCTCCTAGTCCGTGCGCCTGCGCAGACGGGCGCGCGGCGACTGGTCCATGCCCTGGCCGGGAGCGCGCGGCGGAGGGTTTGACGTGGCAGTTCCCAGCCCGGTTGCAAGTCGGCGCGCACCGGGCCGGGGCGGCGAGGGCGCGGCGGGGGCCGGGTCGGCGGGGGCCGCCCGCACCGGGAGCGGAGACGCGGGCTCCGGGAAGGCCAGCGCCGTGCGGAACCAGGTAAAGCCGGCGGGGGGCGGACGCGCTCGGGCGGGCGCCCGCTCCTCAGGAGCCGCTGGACGGGCCGCGGAGCCCGGTCCGGTGTCCGGTGTCCGGTGCCCGGCCCGGTGTCCGGTGTCCTGTGCCCGTCGGGGGGGCGCGTGGCGGTGGACGAGCGTCTGGCGCTCACCCGTGAGGGGCGGCATCCGCGGATCCCGCACTTTGCTGCGGGGCCCGGGGACATCGCTGTCCGCCCTTCCGCCGCGCCCCGGACGCCGGGTCCCGGGGGAGCCCCGCATCCCCCCCCCCCGTCACCTTCGTGTCCGTGGCGCGGGGGGGGGCTCCACGGTGACGCGGCCGCCGGGACTTTTAAGCTCTGGACACCCCGACGGCGGGACCGATTTGGGGGAGTCGGAGCGAGGAGCCGGGCGGGAGGGGCGCCGGTGGCCCGAGTCGCGGGGTGACAGTGGGCCTGGGGGGGGTGGGAGGGGGGCCTCCGGGATCCGCAGCGGATCTCCCCAGGTTTTCTCGATCCCGGGCCTGCTCATGCCAAGTGGCTTTCTGCCATGTCGCCGCCTGAAGCTGAGTCAGGTTTCTACAACTTGGTGCTGCTGTCTGAGGAAGTTTGACGTGGCAACCGGGGTTGCGTCAGGAAGCACATTCCTGCCAGGACCGGGAAGGGGACCCGGCGGCCTCTGCTCTGCCTCGCAGGGACCGTCATCTCCTTCCTTCCCTCCTTCCTTCCTTCCTTCCTTCCTTCCTTCCTTCCTTCCTTCCTTCCTTCCTTCCTTCCTTCCTTCCTTCCTTCCCTCCTTCCTTCCCTCCTTCCCTCCCGTCAGTCACTCAGCAACAGGCCGCTGTGTGGGTGTGTGTGCTCAGGCTTGACCAAAGCTCAGGCTGCCACGTCTCTCTCTCCCAAGTGGGGGGAGGGAAAGTGTGGTCAGGAACACATCCGAGGCCTCTGCCTGCCACTCTCCTCTCCTCAAGAGACGAAGCTACCCCCTAAGCTTTTGAAACATAGTTTCCTAGGAAAATGAAAACCCAGGCTAGGACATATGGCATATATATATATATATATATATATATATACACACACACGCGCGCACACACACACACACACACATATGAGTGTTGTTTCCTTAAGACTGGAAGGATTCCAAGTCTTAGCAGGTAGCTTCCATCTTCCCCTTCAAAGCCAGCAAATAAAAGAACAAAAGGAAGAATATGCCCATGCTAGGTGAAGAGAAACTGGAAGAGAACTGTAAAATCTGTGTTTGTTTTGTATCTCAAAAGCATTTTGGAGGTTTCATTCGTATTTCTTAAAGAGAGAACTAAAGCTTAGAAAGGTTTTTCAAATATTTCTTGTCACACAGCTATTATCTGGTCTGGAATGAAAACCCACTTGTCTTTCAGTGGGATTCAAAGCACTCCCTTTTGTTATTGAATTTAAAAAATACTTCCATGGAATTTCTCATATGAAAATCTAGAGGAAAAAAATAAAAATTGATAACTGATTTCTGAATAGACTCAAGATGAGAATTTTACTCATGTGTGCCTACACAAATGTGAAATTACCCCTTTTACCTAATGCCTTAAGTACAGATGTGCATGTTCTTAGAGGTATGATAGCAAATGGTGTCAGAAAGAAATTATGTCATATTTGAGAAAGCACCAGTAATGCTCATGCTTGGCTTAGTCTAATTAAGACTCATAGAGTAAGGCCAGTATCAATCTTATTTCTGGATATATTTGCTGGACTATGATTTCTCTTTGTCCTAACTACTAGGTTAAAATGATTAATGAGAAGAGCAATGAAAAGATACAAATCACGAAACATCTGGTTTTATAATTGGTAGTTTTGGTGGTCAGTTGAATGGTATGATGTGCTATGGGTTGAAAATGTGGCCCTGGATGCTAAAAGTACAAAAGTAGTAGAACTTTTGTGTTGGGCTCTGTGTGAAACATTATGGGCTTCTATTATTCAGGAGAATTTTCCATAGGACCACCCGAGTTCCCTTTTAGGAGGCAATATTGCATTGTATGGTATGGAACTACAGTAGTACATGATATTTGAATGTTTCCCCTAAGCCATCCTAAGTATGTATTTGTATTTTCAATAGCATGATGTAACTGAAACCCTCTGACTACATGGCTTTCTGTTCTTCTCTTGCAGGGCTCTTCTGCAGAACTATCCTGTGGAATGACACTTCCATAATGAGTCAACAAGGTTATGTGGCCACACCCCCCTATTCTCAGTCCCAGCCTGGAATGGGCCTTTCTCCCCCTCATTATGGACACTATGGAGATCCTTCTCACGCACCATCTCCACCAGGTGAAGTATGGCATTTTGACCCGAGTGTGATAGTGCAGGTCTCAGCCCAGACGCATGAGATGCTCTGAAAAGAGGGACTATGAAGGGTCAGTGGTGGTTATATGATACCATGCCTTGAGATGATGGGATTTGTTTGAAATGGCTTTCAAAGTAGAACTCAACAACACTAGTTGGCTTATTGAGTGGAGTATAAGTTTGGGTTTTAAATGTGGAATAAAGAAGAAGCTGGGCACCAGTGACTCATACATGTAATTATAGCTCCTCAAGAGGCTGAGATCGGAAGATCACAGTTTCCAGCCCAGGCAGAAAAGTTATTGAGTCTCTTAACTCCAATTAGCCTGAAAAAAGTGGAAGTAGAGCCATGGCTCAAGTGGTAGAGCACCAGCCTTGAGTGAAAATGCTAAGGGACTTTTTCCTAGGCTCTGAGTTCAAGCCCCAGTAGCAGCATGTGTGCACACACATGCACATGTACATACATACACTGAGTGTTCCATTTGCACCATTAGACTTGTTCTTGCTGGTATATGTTACATATTCTGGTGGTTTGTATAATAGTATAAAATCAATTTTGTGATTAGAAAATATGGTTAAATTTGGGCACTAATGATTGTTCCTTGACAATAATAACAAGAAGAGCATGGCTTTGCTGGAAAAACATTATTGAATATTAATTTCGTAGAACATGGTACCCAGCATTATGGGAAAAGAGGTGGTATTGTGGATTGACAAATCCTGTTCTCATGATTATTGCCCTAGCCACCTACCCTCCCCCCGCCCCTGCCCCCCCGCACCCCCTCAGAGGGCTGTCCTGAGGATTCTGCAAGACTGGGGCAAAGCTAATTATTGCTCATTTTAGGTATGAGGGCAACTATATTTCCTAAGTGTTTGAGTATGGCAGCACCTGGACTTCTTAGAGAATACTGGGAAATTCAATTCTAATCCTCAAGGTGGGGAAACTGATAGACTCCTGTTTCCTACTGGATCTAGAAAGGCAGATGACAAGTCTTACGGGGAAGATTGGCCCTGTATAAATTATATGTATTCTGTGTATCATAATAATCTGTGGTGGAAATGGCGTGTGCACAAATCAGTGAATCACATAAATGAGTGAGTAACTCAACCCTGAGGTTCTTTGGAACTGACTCAGGTACTAGGATCCTGGACAGTTAGAAAGCATGTATGGAGTCCAGTCAGTGACAGGAGGAGAGCCCAGTGGGATGCTTGAAGTTAATGATCATGCTATGAAAAGATGCTATGAGATTCTGAATTTCCCATGTGACATAAATTAGTCTTCCTCAGATTTTGAAAGATGTTTAAATTATCTCCCTGTTTGACTCAGGGCCTCTCATTCTCACTCTTCCTTAGCTTTTTCACTTATGGGATGGGTAGCTCTTTACCAGTTGAGCCACCCCTCTGCTTCCAGCATTTTGCTGATTAATGGAGATAAAAGTCTTTTGGATTTGCCTACTCTAGCTGGTTTCCAGTCTTAATCCTCCTGTCTCAGCCTCCTGAATAGTTGTGAGCTCTCAGTGCCTCCTAGGTCATTCTTCTTGTCTAGAACCATTCTTCTTGTCTCACCCAGGACATTCATCATTCTGCCTTTCTGAATCCTGTAGAAAACATTAACTCTTTTTCCAGTGTATCTCTGTATAATGATATTATGAACTATTTTCCTTGCATCAAAAACTGGTCCAAATCAGTTTCATCAGTTATCCTATTTTTATCCTCATACTGTGCTAAACAGTAGATTATTAGCAGTCTTTTTGTAGATAGGAAAACAATGTCTAGTATAATATAACTAATTCCAGGTCACAGAGCTGTAATCTACAGGAGCTGGGATTTATAATCAAGTCCCTCAGAAAAGCAATCAACAAACTCTCTTTTACACCTGAGCATGAGACTCAATGTTACTCGTTTTATCTCTCTTCTATGTCATTTTCTTAAGAGAGAACACAGTCTCTCCACCCTCTCCTCTCCATTCTTCCCTGCAGCACTCGGTATAGTTCACAATCCATAGCTCACATAGATCCACCCTTTTCTTTCCTCCTCAGGAATGATGGTGACCCCCTATGCTGGAAGCAGTAGACGCTGCTCTTGTATTTGATGTTGTTTACGGCTCTCATTTTTACAAAACCCCTTTCACTTTCATTCTGTTGCTTTCTGGACGTTTCTTTTGAAGAAGCCTTCTTCTACCTGACTATTCAGTTCTATCTTCAGTTCTATCTGCAGGTTTCCCACTAAACTGTGTCATGTGATCTGAAGTACCTATCTCTTAGATCTGCTTCTGGAGCCCTGTGATCTCTCCTCAGTTCGAGACAAATCTCCATTGCATACTTGTGGACTCAGACATGTCAAACTCTAATTCTAAGCAATTCAACCTTCTTTCACTGGAAACTATTTTTCTGACATTTTCTGTCACATATTAGCTTCATTTACTTCATGGTCTATTCTAAAATTCCTCACTATTAGAATAAATAAATAAACAAAAATCCTCTCTTTGTTTTGGTTTTTGGTTTTGTTTGTTTGTTTGGTCATGGCTAGAACTCAGGGCCTGGGTACTGTCCCTAAGCTCTTTTACTCAAGGATAGTACTCTTTAACTTTGAGCCACAGCACCACTTCTAGTTTTCTGGTGGTTAATTGGAGATAAGAGCCTCACAGACTTTTTGGCCCTGGCTGGCTTTGAACTGTGATCCTCAGATCTCAGCCTCCTGGGTAGCTAGGATTACAAGCATGAGCTACCTGTGCCCGGCTAATCCTCTACTTTTTACCCTTTTATCTAACTGGTCCTCCAAACCCTTATGGAACCATTGAAACATCTTCCCCACTTCCTCCATTTCCCCTCAGTCTTTTTTGTTCAGTCTACCTCCTCTTACCTGGACCACTAACTGCACTCACCACTAATCCCCTGTCCAGTGCACCTTTCTGCACCCCATCAACTCTAGAGCCAGAGTGGTTTGTGTAGCACATTAATCCAGTTTAGACTCTGCGTAAAACCTTTTATCGGGTCCATTGCTCCTATTTTATATTCTAAGCTCTTTAGGCCTTCATTTCTAGGATTTCTTCCCACCACGCCCCTCCCTCCCCCTTCCCGGCCCAGTTCATCTGCCCCATTCCCATACTGGTTACTATTCCCTAGATGTCATGTGGTTGTCCTTTGCGGGCTGTTTCATGCCTGCTGCCTCTGCACTTACCTGCCTCCTTATGGGCACCTCTACAGACTTTTATTTTTTCGTTTTTTGCCAATTGTGGGGCTTGAACTCTGGGCTTCATGCTCTTCTTTGGCTATTTTACTAAAGGCTGATGCTTTAGCATTTGAGACATAGCTCTACTTCCAGCTTTTTTTCTGGATAATTGGAGGTAAGAGTCTCCTAGACTCTGCCTGGGCTGGCTTTGAACCTCAGTCTTCAGATCTCAGCCTCCGGAGTACCCAGGATTACTGGCAAGAGCCACCAGAGCATAACATCTCTATAAACGGTTTTAGTCTTCTCTGACCATCTTTTTCCTCACGCCTACTTCTATCTCCTTTCTCCCTAAAGCAGTACAGGCCTTTATACTAGTACCACCCTGCCAGCACAGCTGTGCCAGGGGCTAGGTTGAGGTAGCTCAGTGTTAGAGTGTTTGCCTAGCATGCACAAGACTCTCTAAATTGGATGCACCTAGTCACACAAATAAATAAAACATATCAAACAAAGACATACTCAAATATGCCTAAAGCAGAAAAAGTACTTACATGTTTGCTTAAAAGTGTCTTAAAACATTTTTAAAACATATATTTAGAAGATACATTTTTAATGTGGCACATAAAAATGGTATATATTTAGCCTGCACATGTTGTTTTGAAATATGTACACCTTATGGAAAACTGACTCTGGCTCTATGTAAATATCCATCCCATGAAGTGAATGGCAAGCTGCAGGATTAATCTGCAGAATTCTGCTGTTTGCCAGGAGGGATGTTTTCAAAGCTTGTCCCTGATGACTGAATCTTTAGTGCTTTAATTTAAACCTCTTTTCTCCTATTCATTTCTCATATGGGCAATCAAACTATCATCCTCTGTATAAGCTTTCTGTAACTTATGCCATTGTCCAGCCTTTATTTCTGTGTCATAGGTAACTTAGTACTTTAATATCTTGATATTGTTAGGTTTTTGGTGCTGGACATGACCTTATTTCTTCTCTGCAGGACCTTATTCTACTCAGGACCTTATTTATTCTAGGCAAGGCCTCTACCACTGAGTTACATCCCCAACCCAGATATCTTAGTCTTTTGTCACTGTGAGTCTTTTTGTCTAGCTTTTTTTGTAGGTCTTTCCAACAGACCTACAGTGTGGTTTCTTGAGTATCATTCTATCATAGTGGCCAGTGCTAACCCTTGCCTTACATTTCTAGCATACTCATCTCTCCATGAATGCCTATTGGCTGTGGTTTTATAATTCTTGTGCTATGTGGTACAGTAACCCATTTCACAGTTTTATCTAGTGAGCAAATACTTGTGATATAACAACAAATAAAATAAATCTACTCTCCATCCTTTGAGTACTTAATTATGTAAAGGACAATACATTAAGTAACCTGACCATTACATTCATACAGGAAGTGGAAGGTCCTGGGGAAGCATGGGGCAGGGTAACTAACCAGAAGTTTGTGGAGAGACAGAGAATCTTCCCATAAGGAATAACCTGGACGATGACTGAGAGTCAGCCTCTCAGATTGAGAGGTAGCTTGCCAGGGCTAAGAAGACATGGAGAATGGCTGGGTGGAGAGTATGGACAAAGAGAGCTGCACCTTGAGGAAGAGGTGGACCATGCCAAAGACTTTAGACTCAAATAGTGGGGCATAATCCTTAGCTAGGAAGGGTTCCAACACAGTGTACGTTGTAGAAAGAGTTACACTGTGCATTCAGAAGTAGGGTGGGTGCACTGCTCTCTGGAGCAGCAGTTTCTTAGTTTCTACACCATCCATATCTGGGGCCAACTCATTGTGTGCGTATGTGTACCAGTACTGAAGTCTGAACACATGGGCAGGACACTTTTGCTTAACTTTTGCTCACTCAAGGATGGTGCTCTACCATTTGAACCACACCTCCACTTCCAAGTTTTTTTCCTGCTGGTTAATTGGAGATAAGAATCTTATGTACTTTTCTTTCTTGAGATCCTTAGAACTCAGCCTAAGTAGGTAGGATTACAAACATGAGCCACCAGTGCCTGGCTATGACATGGTTTTGATCAGAGTTCATTTGCTGATAACAGATTCCTTTGTAATGGAAAGGGTTTGGTTAAAGGGTATCAAGCACAAACAGAATATTGAACTTAGGACTTTGTGGTCCATAGAGATGTCCTACCCACATAGGACCATCCTGCCATCTGTTACTACCTTTCTAGTCCCAGAACATATAGAGATTGTGTTGTTTTGCACAGTAATCTGTAATGTAGAAGAGGGAACTTGCAGGACCATTGGAAAGGCAAGGCTGATGGACATAGAATTGGTGTTAAGGAATCCAGTCCATACTTTCTTCACTGTATTAAAGACAACTTTGTGATCTCCCACACTTTTCTCTTGGCAGTAAGCATGGTGACTTCATTCTCTCTCCATGACATCCCTTCCTGCTAAGATTCCCCTACTGTTCTGATTCTCTTTATGTTTGTTTTCTTTTGAAAATGCGAGTAACACAGCCAGGGAAACACTGCTGACTCTGCAGGTAACAGTGATACAGCTTCTATCTGTCCAGGGACAATTCCCGTGGCACTCTAGACTTTGTAGTCTGACCCCAGCCAGTCTGGACAATTTCTTCTCTGCTTACTTTTGCTATAGTCTCTCTAGGCAGTTCCTCCCCACCCCCTGCCCCCAGACTTTGATCTTCCAGGCTGTCTCAGTCAAGCTGTACCCCTCATCCTGTCTACTATTTAGAACATACCTGCTTGTCCTCAGGATGCAGCCCAAGCAATCCTCCCCCTCTTTTTGTGCCAGTCCTGAGGCTTGATCTCAGGGCTTGGCTAGCACTGTACTTGAGACACAGCTTCACTTCTGGCTTTTTGGGTAGTTAATTGGAGATAAGAGTCTCAAAGACTTTCCTGCCTGGGCTGCCTTCAAACCACAATCCTCAGATCTCAGCCTCCTGAGTAGTTAGAATCACAGGTATGAGCCACCAGTGCCTGGCTTGTTTTGGTTTCTTATAGTGCCTAGTAATCTACTATGGTAGATTTTTCTGCTGTTGTCTAAAACAATGTTTTACAAAGGAAAAATACAAATGTATATATTAATATATATATATATATATGTGTGTGAGTGATTTGTTAGAATATAAATCCTTAAAAATCAACAAGGGAAGGCAGAGAGCAGGGTCAGGAGAGAGAAACAATTGTAAATGCTTTTGGCATAGGGGACATTATTGTGGTAACACAGAGTTGCAAACATGGCTCTAGAATGCAGAGTGTCTTGTGAGAGTGTCAGATATGAGGTCAGCCATTCAGACTCAGGTCTGTGTGATTGCCACTCCTATGTTTTTCTCATGTTTCTGAGTTTAAGTTTCAGAAATTACATAAAGCTCTTATATATGATAGTAATTTTAGGTAGGCACTGGTGGGTGACTCATACTTGTAATCCTAGCTGCTCAGGAGGCTGAGATTTGAGGATCCAGGTGTGAAGCCGGTCTAGGCAGACAAATCCAAGAGACTCTTATCTCCAATTAACTAGCAAAATACTGGAAGTACAAAGTGGAGGATACTGGAAATGGCTTCATTGGTAGATCACCAGCCTTGAGTGAATAAGCCTAAGGAAGAGCTGAAGACCCTGAGTACAAGCCCCAGCATGGGCACCAAAAATTTAAAAAAAAAAATAAATGGACCAGGCTGGAGCAGGAGCAACCATGAGAGTAAGTAGAGCAAACAGAATTGTGTTTTTGTCTTTTTTTTCCTTCTTAGAGGCTAAAGGGACCTCACTGTTACTGACAAGAGAGGAAACTGTGTGCTCAGTCAAAGCTTCTTTCCCAGTACACATGGGACTTTGAATCCCTGTAACCCAAGCCTGCTGATCTTTCTAACCTCCCACCATTGCCCAGAAGAAAGGAGAGAGATGCTGGAAACCTCTTAAGGGTCAATGGAAGAGATGCTCGTGACAGAAGATGTTGCCAGGATCATCAGTTAACTGCAGATGATCCAGCTTGAGCCATGCCCAGATGTTTATCACCTGACTATGTGGGAATTGCAGAGTGCTCAAGGATGTGCTTAGGGATTGCTGGGGAACTAGACACTACCTTCCAGTCAGTCTCCTGGTACTGTAACTCAAAGCCTTTCCAGTGGTCCCGCTAGCCTGCCTGGCATTTATCACTGTGCGATCTCATGATCTACCATTGGCAAAGGTTACTGCCTCCATTTCAGTTTGTGTTTGGGGGTTTTAAGATGATTCTTTTTTTGTGTTGCTGGGACTTGAACTCAAGGCTTCATATTTGCTCTGCAGGTCCTCTACAAATTAAGCCACACCTTCAGCCCTTTTCACTGTGGTTACTTTTCAGAGAAGTTCTTGCTGTTTTTTTCCTCTGGGCCAACCAATTTATATATTCCACAGTCATTAGGGTAATGAGTGGATGGCCATGCCCATCCTTTTCTGTTGAGGTGGGGGCCTCATGACCAGGCTAACATAGAACCACGACCCTCCTCATCTGATCCCAGCATTTCACATAGTGGGGGTGACAGGGTTGAGCCACCGGAGCCCAGCTCTTTCCTCCTCTTTGTCATTATTAGGATCACATAGCTATGCCAGAGCCTGGCACCAGCAGGCCTGTGGGTAATGGTTGAAGCAAGTTGGAAGGACATCTTGTCCCAGCCCATTTGTTCTCCTTTTCCTTTATCCATGATGCGTCTTTGTTTAATGGCTGTTTGCTCCTTCCTTCCTTCCTTCCTTCCTTCCTTCCTTCCTTCCTTCCTTCCTTCCTTCCTTCCTTCCTTCCTTCCTTTTTCTTTTACTTTCTTTTTTTGTGCTGGTCCTAGGGCTTGAACTCAAGGCCTGGACACTTCTCTGAGCTTTTGTGCTCTATTTTGTGCTCTATGGAGCTACAGCTCCATTTCTGTCTTTTTAGTAGTTAAGTGGAGACAAGAGTCTCATGGACTTTCCTGCCTGGGCTGGCTTGGAACCACAATCCTCAGAGCTCAGCCTCCTGAGTAGCTAGGATTACAGGCATGAGCCTCTGACACCTGACTGTCTGTTTGCTTTCTAACATGCTTCTAAACCCATGCCCTTCTCTTTCAGGTATGGTTAAGCCAGCTGGGCCTTTGGGGGCCACCAACCCTGGGGCAGTGCTACCTCCAGGTGCTCCACCTCCTGGACCACACCAGTTTGGCCAGAACGGAGCTCATGCTTCAGGCCAACCTCCCCAGAGGTGAGCGAAGTAATTATCACTCCTTATCTGAATATTATTCCATACTGTCCCAGAAATACCTTCTAAACTTCCACATTTGTTGATTGACTGTTTTACCTCTTCAAGATAGCCATATCTTGAACAGATCTACTGGACTCCTGCCCTAGGAAACAAAGCAATTAGAAAAATTAGGAGGAAAGTATTAGTAAATACAAATGTATGGATATAGTAGTCTAGTTTATATTTAAAAACATATAAAAATGACTTGTGTCAATACTGTTCATTTTGGTTTGTGGTTATACTCAATTATTTCAAAATGTTGTGTTTATCTCTTTAATTCCTTCAGATGGCACTAATTTATATTCCTCATATCCTATATTCTTAGAGTCCTTTACAGATCTCAGCTCAATGCTAGTGAGAGCTTACTAAGTCATTTTCAGTAAACTCAGATTGAGATGGTTGATGTGGAGGACATCCAGATGTCCAGCAAGAGTTTGATTGACAGGGATGTTGTAAAAGCAATGGGAGAACTCCACCTATGTATGTTTGTATTTGTAACTAAGAAAGAGGGAAGTTAAGAGGCTGGCCCCAGAGAAACCGAGGTGTAAGATGCTAGAAACAGAGCCTGCATCCCACAGGGACTGTCACCCGGGGCGGAGCCAGCACTGTACCTTCCCCATTGGAAAGTCTGTCATTGTTTGTCCTAGGAGCATTCTCCACTAACCACACAGTAGCTCCAGGCAGCATTTACCCTGGAGCCTCTCCAAGGATTATCTGCAGTTTTATCCGAGGTGGTTGGGATGGAGGAGTGACAGGCTGGAATCACTCTGTAGTGTGACCCAGGCCCTGGACACAGTGAAGCTGTCCAGCTGTTCTTCAAGGACTCGGTTGTTCTTCTAATATGAAAACTCCTGGAGGATTTTTGTAAAATACCAAATTTAGCTGTCCTCTGGGCATTTGAATTTAGCACTTCCTAGTCTTGGTGGTGGTAACACTGCAGGCTCCGCCAGGACACAGAGGGCATGGATAGTTTGGTGGAAGTGATTGTGGTTTGATCACAGAGCAAGAAATCAAAGGGTGTTAGCTGTAAGCTGAAACAGTTGACCACCTTTGGATGGCAAAAGGGAAGATCCTAGAGTCCTCTTCTGCCCCCTGCACAAACCAACATTGATGTTGGCGAGGTCCCTTGTCTTTATTTGTAAAATGTGGCAACCAGAAGAAAGGAAAGAGGGTCTGGGAAAAGTTCATTGAGAACTTCCTGCCATCTCAGATTAAAAGAAAAGAGAAATGTGGAGCTGGGTGCTAGTGGCTCATGCCTGTAATCCTAGCTGTACTCGGAGACTGAGATCTGAAAATTGCCATTGAAAGCTAGCCTAGGCATACCAATCTCAGACGGCTCATATTTTCAATTAACTAGTGAAGAGTCAGATGGAGAGGCATGGTTCAAATGGTAGAGTACCAGCCAGTGAAGAAAAGCTGAATGAAGTGTGAGGTCCTGAGTTCAAGCCCCAGCGCTGTCATATTCTCTCTCTCTCTGTCTCTCTCTCTCTGTGTCTCTCTCTCTGTCTCACACACACACACACACACACACACACACACACACACACACACACACACACACACAGTCATTTACTTTAGGACATTATAGAATGTTACGCTAGCACTCCCTCAAGCTCCTATTTGCTGTGTTTCTGGTTAGCGTTATTTTTTCATACTTGACTTTATCTGATGTCATTTTGTCCATCTTAGCCCAGAGAGCAGTAGGTGCACCACATATATAAACCATGTAGCCTTGGGGTGTCACATCTCCCATTTAGGTCTTTATAGGTGTATTTGATGATTTTTTGTGATGAAGTCTCCTCATAACATCTTTCTCAGAATGTGTTATATTGTTACTCAGTGCATTCTAGCACTTTGCCTGTGTGTCATGGTTGGCTCAGCAGAGTGGTAGCAGTAATATGTGGTTGAGAGGATTTTGATGATTGTGCCTACAAAGTGCCTTGCGTAATACACAACGCCTATTACAGCACCTGGGCTGAGTTCATGTTAATAGTTAGCATTCCTTAGCTATGGAAACCCTATCAATGGATGGAAAGTCCATGGCCTTACAGCTCAGTCCGGTCGCTTGGGACAGCTCAGTTGTAGAATCTGCTTATGTTGTAGCTGTAGGGTAGCACAGATGGCTCTAGCCTTCCTTCTTCCTCTCAATCACTTGGTACAGCTAGAATTCTGACCTGATGGTTAGAAGTGGGTTTGAAAAATGAGTAAGTTATGGGAAAAAAAGTCAAGTATTTCAGGCCAAGCCTCCATGGGTGCCTGTCACCTTGCCCTCAGGGGACACGTTTCAGCAGGTATAGTACAGTGCTAGAGCAAAGGGCCCGGTGACTGTGCTGGGGAGTCACCCTGTCTGATAGCCAGGGCGTCAGAGCAGGGCTGTGTACAGCCAGCCCGCCTGCCTGCATTCCCTCCTTCCTTCCTTCTCTCCTTCCTTCCTTACCTTCCTCCTTCCTTCTCTCCTTCCCTTCCTTCCTTCCCTCCTCCCCTTTTGCGGTGTTGGAATTGGGGCAACTCAGAAGAGCCTTACACTCTTGTTTTCTTCCACTCAAGGGCACTTGAGCTAACACCTTCACTTCCAACATCGCTTTTTTTTGCTTTCAAATTATAAGGAAATAGTTAGCTAATTGTAAGTGATCCATTTTAACCAAGAAATAGTGACTTGGAAGAGTCTAGGTTCCCAGCTTCCCAAATTGCAGCTAGCAGCTGTGAAATTACCAGGATTTTTTTTGCAACAGAAAAGGAAGGAACAATGAAAAACAGTTGTTTCCTCCCTTCCCTTCCTCTTTCTCTCCTTCCTTCTCTCCCTCTCCCCCTTTCTCTTTCCTCTTTTCTTTCTTCTTTCTCTCCTTCCCACTTCCCTTCCTTCTTTCTGCCCTTAAGGTGAAAGGGCAAAAGGGCTAAATGCCCACTTTTACCCTCATCCCATTATGAAGGAGGCTTCAGACCCCACCTCCTAAAACTGTCACAGTGGAAACGCTTGAGTTAACGGATGGGATGTTCAAGTCACACAAGCATCTTGTCTGCAGTAGTAATAAATTTAAGCAAATCCTTCATTTCTTTCCAAGTTTATTTCAGACTTTAAAATGGGAAATGTTTGAAGTTGAACATAATAGAGATAATAATCTGACACAAAGGTTTAAGCTTAAATTGAGACTCAATTTTCATGTTTTATTACTCATTTGGTAGTAATATTTACTGACTTCTTTTGATGTTGATTCTGTTCTTTTCTGGCATTCAGTGAAATCATAAAATAGACTTGAAAGTTGGGCACTGGTGGCTCATGCTTGTAATACTCTACTCAGGAGGCTGAAATCTGAGCATGATGGTTTGAAGCTAGCCCTGGCAGGAAAGTCCATGACTCGTTATTGCCAATTCACCACCCCAAAACTGGAAGTGGACCTGTCACTTAAAGTGACCTTGAACAAAAAAGCTCAAGGACAGCCCCCCAAGACCTGAGTTCAATCCCCATGACTGACAAAAGAAAAATTGTGTGTGTGTGTGTGTGTGTGTGTGTGTGTGTGTGTGTGAATATCAGCCCCCAACCAACCCTGATGCCTAATGTTAATCACATTATGTTTACAGTAGGAAAGAGGTTTTATTCTATTCTGCCTGCTGCTTACTTTTACAGTTTGACAGCTGGGAGCTATTGAATTAAGAATCTTCACTGTAATCACACTCGAAGCCTGGGGGTTATCTGTGGGGAAAACTGGATTCTTGTCTAAACTTTTGACACCTATGGCTCAACATTAACCAAATTTGTAGAGTAATAGAACTGGAATGGTGGACACAGTTTATATGCAAAACAAGAAGAAACACATGAGCAAGTTCTAATCTTAGCAAAGGTAGAGCATGATGAAATTTCTAGGCTAAAACAAACCAAAAAACTAGATGCCACTGGCTCACGCCTATAATCCTAGCTACTCAGGAGCCTGAGATCTGAGGCTCTCAGTTCAAAACCAGCCTGGGCAGGAAAGTCCAAGAGCTGTTATCTCTAATTAACCACCAAAAAGCCAGAAGGAGAGCTGTGGTTCAAGTGATAGAACACTAGCCTTGAGCAAAAAAGCTCAGAGATAACACCCAAGCTGTAAATTCAAGCCCTAGTATCAGCACAAAACAAACAAACAAAAAAACAACCCCCAGCCCACTCACTTCTCAGTATTGTTTTTCAGGGAATGTTTTACTTGCTTCAGATTATAGTCCAAATGACATTCATTTGAGTGTAAGCAGAATGGTCTTACGATACAACCACAAAGCATTTAAAGTTGTGTGTGTATGTGTGTGTGTGTGTGTGTGAGTGTGTGTGTTATCAGTTGTAGGGCTTGAACTCAAGGCCTAGATGCTGTTCCTGGACTCTTTTGCTCAAAGCTAGCACACTACCACTTTGAGCCACAGTGCCACCTCCAGTTTTCTGGTGCTTAATTGGAAATAAGATTCTCGTGGACTTTCCTGCCTAGACTGGCTTTGAACTGTAATACTCAGATCTCAGCCTTCTGAGTAGCTAGGATTACAGGTGTGAGCCACCAACACCTAGCTTTGGTTTGTGTGTGTGTGTGTGTGTGTGTGTGTGTGTGTTGTTCAAAGCTAGTGTGCTGACACTTGAGCCATACCTCTGTGGCTTTTTGCTGGTTAACTGGAGATAAAGAGTCTCATAGACTTTTTTTTTTGCCTAGGCTGGCTTTGAATTGGGATCACCAGATCTCAGCCTCTAGTAGCTAAGATTACAGGTATGAGAGCCTGGCAGCATTTAGCTTTCTTGATGTCTGTTTTATCAGTCATTATGTTTTATATATACAAAGTTGTGGTGGGCTCAGATTGATTTCTAAAGCCAACTCTGTTTCACAGTAGAAATTCTCTTTTCCTTCTACCTTGACATACTGAGCATGAGCTACATATCAGTTGGTGTCCCATGATGACTTTGAGCTCATAGCAAGATCAGACATGTGGCATGTGGTACTGAATGCCCCATAACAATGTTCTTCTTTGGTTTCATAAGTTACTGACATTTATTGTATGTGATTTGCCTTAGAAATCTGATGATATTCTTTCCCCACATCTTTCTTAATCTCTCTTAGATTTCCAGGCCCTCCACCTGTCAACAATGTGGCACCTTCTTATGCACCATACCAGCCCTCCACACAGCCATCTTATCTGCCTCCTGAGGCCACTTCGTCTGTCACCCATCTAGGCACTCAGCTCAGTGCTATGCAGATCAACAACTATGGTAACGACTGTATTGTTAGTGTTCAGTGATTGCTGTTGGTGTATGAGTGGTTTTGTATGTGTGTGTATGTGTGTGTGTGAGAGAGAGAGAGAGAGAGACAAACAGACAGATAGACAGACAGAGACAGACACAGAGACACAGAGACAGAAACAGAGACATTTGATCTCAAACCCAGGGCCTCATACATGGTAGACAAGCATTCTCCCATTGATATACACGTAATCCCAAACCTTATGAGTATTTTTTTCCTTTGATACTATTTTTTTAATTGTCTTTAAGTAGTTGTACAAAGGAGTTTCAGTTCATCATGTCAGTTGATGAGTACCATGCGTCTTGACCAATGCCACTCTTTCATTATTTCTTATGATTATTTTTAATAAGAAAGATTTTCTTTGTTTTTCAAATAGATGTAACTCTGGGATGCCATGTTGAGAGACTGTTTTAGACATTTTGTGTATATGTGGGGGACTGTCATTGTTGGTCCTGGGGCTTGAACTCAGTGCCTGGGCACTGTCCTCTTCCTTCTTTTGCTCAAGTTAGTGCTTTATCACTTGAGCCATGGCTCCCCTTCTGGGTTTTTGGTAGTTAATTGAAGATAAGAGTCTCCCAGACTTTCCTGGGTTGGCTTTGAACTGTGATCCTCAGATCTCAGATTCCTGTGTAGCTAAGATTACAGGCATGAGCCACTGGCTTCCAGCCATTTTGGATATTTGTTTTTGTCAGTCGTGGGGCTTGAACCTGGGGCCTGGGCACTATCCCTGTGCTCTTTTGCTCAAGGCTAGTGCTTTACCACTTTGAGCCACAGCACTGTTTCTGGTTTTCTGGTGGTTAATTGGAGATGAGTCTCTCAGACTTTTCTGCCTAGGGACCTACCCTTCCAAGTTGCCAGGATTACAGGCATGAGCCACCAGTGACCAGCCATGGACATTTTTATATAACTGAGTTGCATTATGCATGACTGTAAATAACTTTTCCTGGTCACTTTCTTCAAGGTAATTAAAGAACTGTTAGAATACCTTACATTCTATGCTAGAATGAATAAAAACATGCTTGTTTTACAACTGAACATAATAATGGAATTATTTTAAGAAATGCAGGGATAGTTTCAAGAAAGTGTTGTTTCTTGTAGTTACCCTAAAATGAAAATATGCTTCAGAGTGTTTTTTACTTCTGTGTTTACAGCTTTGGAAAAATCAAGTCTCAGAGGTCTTGAGGCAGAGAAGAATAGTTTGAGTGCTGAGCTCAGTTATCAGTAGCAATGCTTTGTATTGTAGGAGTCAGAGAAATCTCCACTTCATATCTTCAGAATAAGCTATTTTCCTAGGAATTAGAGAACTCTCCACTGCATAACCTCAGAGTCAGCTATTTTCCTAGAAATATCCACTGTGTAACCTCAATCAGCTCTTTTCCTTAGATTTTTAGGAATATTATAAAAATCTCCTGAAGTACTACCTATTTTTATACTCTACTGATTTCAAAATGGATAAGCTTAAAAGAGCAACTCAACTTTGCTTAATCCAAGTGAAAGAAATACAGCTTGGTTTTCCAACCATTTCTAATGGGATTGGAAAGCGTATCTTTTCTAGTGACTTCCATATGTTCCTAAAGTTCATTGATCAGAATGCAAATAACTGATGGAAGGTGTAAGTTCCTTGAACAAAATTTGTGATAGTATTACTTTCTAGATTTTGTGCTAGATGGCACTAGATACAGATAACTAAACTAATATGTATTTTATTTTATTTATTTATTTTTTGGTCGGTTGTGGGGCTTGAACTCTGGGCCTGGGCAACTAAACTAATATGTAGATCATATAAAGTTAATTCAGCTGAGTTAAAAATTCCCCTAATAAGTCTTTGACTAAAATTGTGCTTTTTAAATATTCCATTTGCAAATGGAACTAGAATAAACATGTTGAGTGAAATAAGCCAAGATCTTAGAGACAAACGTCACATGGTCTCCCTGATATGCGGATGTTAAATTCAAAACACAATGAAATATGACAAAGTAAACAGGACTCAGGAAACAAAGGACCTTTTCTTAATTTGTCACATCGTTTTTAGATGACTATGTTCTTGACTCCACATATGGTATATACATGTGCATATCTGAGGAAACTAGGAGGAGGGCACAGAATCAGAGGGAAACGTGAAAAATACACCAGAAGGGCCCATCAGCTGCACTGGACATTGATGAAAGTGAACTAAGCAACTCAAGGGCAGCAATGAGAGGGAGGGAATGAGAGAGAAAGAGGGAACAGCTTACACTAAACAAAAGGAAAAAATGTACATACCACCCGACTTGGAAGGAAGAGTTGTATTGTCAAAGTTTGTGGTGTTTACAAGCTTTATTGACCATGATAATGACAATTCGCCTTGTGAAGGTTAAAGTGTGTTTGTGACTTTAGCTAGGTATCATTATCCCACAATATGGTGAAATTTATATAATCACTTCATCTCAGTAAAGAAATTTAAAAAACTTTCCCACTTGCATAAAATGCCACAAATAACATTCATATTTTATTCTGAGTGAAAATTTCAACCTGTGGCCAAAAGCAAAAAGAAGAAGAAGAACAACAAAAACCAACAGGGCTGGGAAGGTGGCTCAGTGGTAGAGCGCTTGCCTTGCACGCTTGAGGCCCTGGGTTCGATTCCTCAACACCATATAAGCAGGAAAAAAAAGCCGGAAGTGGCACTGTGGCTCAAGTGGTAGAGTGCTAGCCTTGAGCTGAAGAGCAGAGGGACAGCGCCCAGGCCCAGAGTTCAGGCCCCATGACTGGAATTCCCCCCCACCCCCCCAAAAAAAAAGTAGCCAGGTGGCAGAGGCTTACACCTATAATCCTAGCTAGTTAGAAGACTGAGATCTGAGGATCATAGTTCAGCCAGCCCAGGCAAGAAAGTCTATGAGACTCATAATTCCAATTAATCAGTAAAAAGCCAGAAGTGGAAGTGTAGCTCAAGTGCTAGAATGCTAGCCTTGAATGAAAAAGCTAAGGGACAGTGTCCAGGCCTTGAGTTCAAGCCTCAGACAGACACAGACACACACACACACACACACACACACACACACACACACACACATACACACACACACACACACACACACACAAAATGATTTGCATGTCTGCCTTCTTGTTCATTTCCTAGAAATCAAATACTCAGTAAGCATCAGAGTTGAGAAATTGGGCATTGATTTGAGTGGTTCTTCTCTCTCCACAGCATCAGGCATGACTCCTCCCAGCCAGGGGTCCCCTGGACCTCTGTCAGCCACATCATTCCAGGGTCCCCCACGACCTCCACAGCCATCCATTCTACAGCCTGGCTCTCAAGTCCTGCCACCACCCCCCACTGTGCTGAATGGGCCTGGTGCCCCGCCTCTGCCTCCCACTGCGCACAGGCAGGAAGGGCTTCCTGGGCCTGTGCCTCTGAGTGCCCAGTACCAGCCTCCACCTCCACCAGGCCAGACCCTAGGTGCTGGCTATCCTCCACAGCAAGGTAAGGGCTGGGTGAAGGTGGGTAGAGGAAGGCCCTGGCTTACCTAGAGGAGCCAGAACTGGAAGGCTGGCTTTGAACCCATGTATGTCACTTACTTGTATGGAAAGGTAGTTTTTGAATAACTAGGGAAGTGCAAAGGAAAGAATTGAAGTGATTCACACTTCGCTTCTTGTCTTATTTGTTAGGATGAAAATAAATCATGGTTTAACCAGCCAGTATTGTCAGCATGAGTCTCATACTTTGGGATTTGATAACCATTTCTTCTTACTTTTTTCCCTCCTCCACACCCTCCCCGCAGCAGCCAACTATGGCCCCCAAATGGCAGGTGCACAGCTCTCTTACCTGGGAGGCTTCCCCACAGGCCCCTCACAGATGGCTGGACCCCCACAACCCCAGAAGAAGCTGGACCCTGACTCCATTCCCAGCCCGGTAAGAACTCCAATTCCTTCCTTACTCTCCTTCCCAAGAAACCATTTATTCACCCTTACCCGAAACATTGTTAGTATTTATCATGCCTGTGACTGAGCTTGAATGGGGCTGTTCAGTGCCTAGGCCTCTGGACCTGTAGGGTATCATGCTAGGGGCAGTGTTGCAAGGGGTCTTGGGAGAGAACTCTCCATATGATGGGGAAGCCGCAAGTCGTGGGGAAAGGGGACAAGTATAGTTGAGGGTGGAAGATTTGGGCTATTTTGCAAGTTATTATTTATCCTATATTTATTTGAATACAGACTTGAAGACTTAAGTGCCTAACAAACTTTATAACATTAGAAATTAAATTATCTAACTGCCTTATTGCAATAATATTTGTGATCTTTTGTTTTGTTTTGTTGGTACTGGGGTTGAACTTGGAGCCTTGTGCTTACTAGGCAGGCACTCTGCCACTTGAGCCACTGCATCACTCCTTAGTTGTATTGGTTCTTCCCATGGTAAAATCTTTCTTTATGCCTGGGCTAGCCTGGTCAGTGATCCAGCCTTTGTGCTTCCCCTTTAGCTGAGATAGCAGATGTATGCCACTGTTGAGATGCAGTCTTTCGAACTCCCCCCAGGTCCAACTCCCCACAGGGCTGACTTCCAGTTAGAATTCTCCAATCACTTCCTCCCAAGTAGCCAAGATGACTGGCTTGAGCCGGGTACAGGTGGTTGAGATCTGAGATCAGGAGGCTGAGATCTGAGGATCACAGTACAGTGACAGCTCAGAAAGGAAAGTTTGTGAAATTCCTATCTCCAGTTAACCACTATAAAGGCAGTGGTAGAGTGCTAGTTTTGGGACAGTGCCCAGACTCTGAGTTCAACTTCTAGGACTGGCACAAAAAGTAAACCACTGACTTGAGCCACCACCATGCCAGGATCTGGTCATTACTTTCATAGTTTAATTTTATTTGATTATTCCAGTTTAAAAATTAGGTGCTTCCAGTGACCTTACATTGATTTTGTATCTGTATGATTACCCCTGACATCTTCTAACACTCTGGGTCATGACCCTCATTCTCAGAAGTCTATGGTACCAGAGGACTTATGCCTTTTCTTACTGGTAAAATATGTTGCTTTCACCTCATCATTCTGATTTCATAGTGTGAGAGGTACCCTAAGGCTCCTAGACCTGTCCTTCTCTCCTCGTATCTGCTATTCAGGTCAAAACTACTGTAATGAACTTCAGTGCCACCCACATTCACAGAGAGCTTCTATAGAATTCGTGTTTCGTGTTCAGGCTGTTGTTTTAGACTTCCTGAGTTTTAATCTCTCAGAGAGGATCCTGATCACCTAGGCTGTCTAAGGGATTCCTAGGCACACCACCTGGGATCAGTGCTCTAGACAACACCTTCATTCTCTTGGCTTTAAATGAGGATATGGGTATTTCTAGTCCCAGACCTTCCCCTTAAAATCCAGATCCAATCTGATCTCATCATTTCTAGCATCTCACTAAAAATCTCTAAGTCATCGTTGATTCTTTCTTTTACATCTCACAAATGGTTCTATAACAAATTCTGTCCTATCCTCTCTGTTGACTGTTTTCCACACTACAGGGCTAGCTCAATGAATGAGGGCAAGAATTTGGTTGTATCCACTGCCACCTGGTTTATAGACCTACATTCATGTATTGGTTTAAGGAATGAAGGAAAGAATGATTATCAGCACAGAATCAGAAAGCAGTCTGTGCTGTGATTCAACATAGACCCTTTAGTCACATTCATGCAAATCAGTCCCATATTTATTTTTTATTGTAAAGTAATGAACTAACTATGCCAGATGGAGCTTGTTCCTATTTCCAAAACAACATGCTTTTGCTAATGACATAAACTCTTCATTTTGGAAAGAAAGATGCCATACTTCAATCCCAAGCCTAGATGATTTTTACAACCCTCTGGATGGTAATTTCAGCCACATTTTGGAAGTGAGGCACTGACAAAAATCAGGATTTGCCAGAACTCATCCTTACTGTCTGTCCTGTGTCTGGAGGATGCTCATTCAGAAGCTGCACTTGCTGATCCTCTTTCTGTCACCACTCCTGACCCTGCATAATTCTGCTTTGAGTAAGCCAGCCTTCCTTACTAAGGTTCGCATATCTTTATTTATTTCTCCTTTCTCCTTCTTCATTTATATCTTCCTTTATTTCTTCCCTGGAAATTATCTCTAAGTAATAGTACAAAGAGGTTTCAATTCAACATGTCAATTTATGTGCACAATGTCTATCACTGTCAACCTCTACATATTTCTCCCCTCTCCCCCATCTAATCTCAACCTCATCCACCAAGTTTCCTGTCTCCATTTCTCCATATGTACATCAAGTATTATGGCTGTATTCACTCACCCTTCCTCTCTCCATTTATCTGCCTCCATCCCCCTCCTCTTATATTCTTTTTTAAAAATACTTTTATCTAGGCTGGGAAGGGATGTGAAGGGTAAACAAAGGAGGAGGCTGCAATACTTGGTAAGAAATGTACGCATTATCCTGCCCATGTAATTGTAACCCCTCTGTACAGTATGTTCACAAATAAAATAAAATTAAATTAAAAAAAACAAAAAAAATAAATAAAAATACTTTTATCTTTAAGTAGTTGTACAGAGGAGTTGTCATTCAACAAAACAGGTTACTGATATAGTGCTTTCTTGATCAATGTCACCCTTTTCAACATTCTCACTCACCCCTCTCAACCTATCCCTTCCCTCACTTTGCCTAATGTTTAGGTTATGTATTGAATTTTTTGGCCATTTATCAAAGACACTTATGTATACAATGCATCTTGGTCTAGGTCATCCCTTCAACATCTCACCACCCCCTTCAACCCACCCCTTCCCTTATATTATTCAATTCTGTGGTTTATACGGTCAATTCTTGCCTGCATTCTCCCCCATTCCTCCTTCACGCTCTACCTGTCTCCCTGGCCCCACTCTCCCCTCTTGCAAGTACTCATTTCCTGGTACTTATTTTATTGGCCTTTGAACTTAGTCTTTTTAAAGAATTATACTATTTGGGCTCTCCATAGAGTCTATTATATTCTAGTTAATTCATTTGTAGCCAGTTGCATAACATCCAATTGGTTTATTTGTAGATTTATGGACACATTTTAGCTACCATAAATGAGAGAAACTATTTAACTTGTATTTCTACCCCCTTTGGACAAAACATGTTCCAGCTTCTTACTATTATTAATATTGTTAAACTGTTAGTTGTTCAAAGGAGTTATATCATGGAAACCCACCTCTACATATGCTATACATTTCCAACTCTCTTTTGTGAACTTCTATATTGTATTCATAGCAGATATGTGAAAATGATTCTAGAGACAAGTGTTCTGAAGAGAAAGCAGTCTATACCTTTTGGGAAGCATTGACATCCAAGCGTGACCATCTAAACTCTTTAGATACCCAGTCATAATAGAATTACTACTGAAATTTTGTTTTCTACTAGCATGCACGTGTTTCTAAAAAATGACTGGATCTGCTGTGTATTGCCTACTATGTTCTGCTTTAGTCCACTTTGCCAAGATAGAGCGTCATTTAACAATGTAATTACCACTTACTACATTGTTTCTTTGGGGATAAGTTTTGTAAACTTCAGATGGATAATTTACAAATAAACTTGGTGTGTGTGTGTGTGTGTGTGTGTGTGTGTGTGTGTGTGTGTGTGTGTGTGTGTGTATTTGTGTGCTGTTACTGGGGCTTGAACTCAGCTTTCTACTCTCACTTGATTTTTCCTTCAGGGCTGGCACTCTACTACTCTACCACTTGAGCCACACCTACACTTCTGACTTTTTATAAAGTGTTTAATTAGAGATAAGAGCCTCTCAAATTTGTCTTCCCTGGAAGATTTAGATTGCAATCTTTAGATCTCAGTCTCCTGAGTATCTAGGATTACAGGGGTAAGCCAATAGTGCCCAGCACGTCAAACAAACTTTTGAGAAGACCAAGTATTGAATCTACGACTTCAGTATGTTAGGCATATCTCTGAAAACCATGACTTTTACCTCAGATATTTGAGGTAGTTTTGTTGGTTGAAATGATTAATATAAAGCCTTCACTGATTTTGAATCAAGCTGATGAAACTTCTAGTCAAAATATAGAATGTAATTACAGTGTTTTGATTTTCCTGCCACCTCTTAGGTGGCCTGTGGTAACTTTTTGTCTTGCTGCAGTGATATTTGGCACACTTCCTATATCCTTAATTTAATAATCATTCAAGTTCTGTGAATTTTGGCAGACAGAAAAAAATATATATTTAAAGCCAGTCTGCATGTGTTGCAAACATTTTGAGAAACCAGTAAAGTTCAGTTATGTCTGGATTGGATGGGATGGACGGAAAAGGCAGAAGATACATTTTAGAATTTGGTGAAAGATAGTTTCTTTATGAATATCAAAATCTTCCCATCTTTTTATTCTTCTCTGGACATTGTTCTTATCCCCTCATACTTCTCCTTTCCCTTTTTTGCCTTCTTCCTCTTTCATATTTTTGTTTGCTTTGTTTTGATTTTCTTTTCTCCTTTTCTTCCTTTTCTCTTTTCTGATGAAAGAAATGAGGAGAGGGAGAAAGTAACAAGCAAGGTAATTATTAGACTTTCTTCTTTTATTCTACTTTTTTATTTGGCAGTCGTGTGTCTTGAACTCTGATCCTGGGCACTATCCCTCAGCTCTTTAGCTCAAGGCTAGCGCTCTACCACTTGAGCCACAGCACCACTTCTGGTTTTCTGAGTGGTTTATTGGAGTTAAGAGTCTCACAGACTTTTCCTGCCCAGACTGGCTTTGAATCATGATCCTCAGATCTCAGCTGTCTGAGTAACTGGGATTACAGGCATGAGCCACCAGTACCTGGCCCTTTTCTTTTTATCCATACTACCTTTTGTTCATAATTTTCATATCTCTAGACAGTTACAACAGTTTTTTAAGCCCTCACATTTCTTTGTCAATACATATTTATAGTACAAAGACATGTTTCTAACTGGGGACTTTGGCTCCCATTAATTTCTATGCATCAGGCAGAAATCTGCTTGGGAAACTATACTGTTCTTGTCTTTCAAGTGAGGAAGACCCGAAAGGCAAATTGAAGATCAGGAGAAATCTGGAAGAGAAATGTAAAGGCTTCTTTAGGTCATGTATTGTAGATAATCACTTCTGAATTTTTTTTAGTCCTCTAAAGATTTCTTTTTATTAAAATATCTTTTTAAAATCTTGTTTTAATTTCCTTTCCTATGAATTTTAAAAATTCATTTACTTATTTGTTGTATTTATTATTATTATTTTATTTATCACAATATTAGGGATAGAACTCAGAGCCTTGCACATGCTAGGCAAATACTCTCCCACTGAGCTATATCTCTAGCTCCCAGAATATTTTTTAAATGCTTACCTCTAGGCCCAATAATAAACTGGAGAAAAAGTTCTTCAAAGGGTAAGGATCAGAGCTCTGAGAACGAGAGAAAACAACTGGGAAACTAGTGATCTAAAATTTGGAAGTAAACAAACATGGAACTGAAGAAGACCTGGTAGGTCTCACTGAGAATCTGATATTGGGGTTGGAGGCATGGTTCAGTTGGTAGAGCCCTAGCCAATTAGTGAAAGCAGCAGGTACTGAGTTTGAATCCCAGTCGGACTCAACTCAAAAAGCCAAGAAAAGAGATTTTTTTTTTCTGTTCCTTGTGGGGCCTGAACTCTGGGCCCGGGCACTGGGCCTGAGCTCCTCAGCTCAAGACTAGCACTCTTCCACTTGAGCCACAACGCCACATACAGCTTTTTCTGCTTATGGAATCAAACCCAGGGTCTCATGCATGCAAGGTAAGCACTCTACCACTGAGCCACCTTCCCAGCCCCAGAAAAGAGAATTTTATATGAAAGGAAGTATGTGTGTGTGTTATGTGTATGTTGTGTATGCACATGTGTGTTATCTCTGTGTGTGAAGGAAGGAGGTGCGAAAGAATCAAGAAGAAACATGAGCAGCTGGTATTCGCTCCTCTTTGAGTGTTGACATGAGTCTTCACTTACTTTTAACTTGCCCTTGGTGTTCTGTTTCCCAGATCCAGGTGATTGAGGATGACAGAGCCACCAGAGGGGGACAAGTTTATACCACCAACATCAGAGGCCAGGTCCCTCCGATAGTCACTACAGATTGTGTGATACAAGACCAAGGTATTTCTCTATTTTCTTTAGGATTCCCATTAGTATATGTTAGTTGTACATGTAGAATTGTCACTTTAGTTGGCAAGTCTAGACAGAACATGGTCAGAGTAAGGTCATGTTTGACAAGGCTTCACCCCAGAAGTGGTATGCAGTTACTTACTCTTGTACCCTTGCCATGTGCAGAGGTATTGATCGAGGTGATTGTCACCCAAAGGTTTTACGCATTCCTGGTTTTTTTGCCTCATTGTTTGACATCTTTTATTAAATCTAAATACCTGTCTAGTATACGTACATTAAGCTACATTAAGACCCAATTTATTGAAAAATAATCATAGTAATTGAAACATCTATGTTATATCTTTAGTAGTACTCAGTGTCTTATAAGAAATGAACAGTGTCCCTAAAATACAGATGGAAGAGTTTTACAGGTTCATACATAAAACATGTCATTGTCTACCTTTGTAAATATGTACATGTCTCAGGGAAGGTTTGTTTCTAATCAAGTTCTGCATATGTCACTTTGAATGTTCCAGGAAATGCTAGTCCTCGCTACATCCGGTGTACCACATACTGTTTCCCGTGCACATCAGACATGGCAAAGCAGGCTCAGATCCCACTAGCAGCTGTCATCAAACCCTTTGCCACCATTCCATCAAATGAGGTATGACTGCATGGCACAGATACAATCATGTGCAGACTCCAAAATTCTTTTCTCATCTTTATTTCTTTTTTTTCTTTTATGGGTCCAATCATGGGGCCTGAACTCTGGGCCTGGGTGCTGTCCCTCAGCTCTTCAGCTCAAGGCTAGCACTCTACCACTTGAGCCACAGCGCCACTTCCGGCTTTTTTCTTTTTGCTTATGTGGTGCTGAGGAATTGAACCCAGGGCCTCAGGAATGCAAGGCAATTGCTCTACCACTGAGCCACCTTCCCAGCCCTCATCTTTATTTCTTATACAGTTATTTGGTATTAGGAACAGGAAGTTGGAAGGTGGTTATATTATGCAAAAACATCTGGTCATCCAATTCATTGGAACAGCATAAATCTCCTAAATTATGTTCTTTGGCATCTTGTCCACCAGTCATGGATGGACTGAGTCAATTTGTGATCTGTTGTAATGATGCATATATACAGAAACTTCAACAGGTCCTGTAGCATCAAACACATGATCTGTGGTGAAGCCTTTTTGCCCTAGGTGGTGTGTGTGTGTGTGTGTGTGTGTGTGTGTGTGTGTGTGTGTGTGTGTGTGTGTGTGTGTATGTATGTGTGTGTGTGTGTGTGTGTGTGTGTGTGTGTGTGTGTGTGTGTGTACAGTGAGAGAGAAAGGGGGGCGGGAGAGGGAAAAGGGATTGAACCAGGGCCTTAGTTAACACTAGGCAACTACTCTAGCACTTCAGTTATGTCCTACCCACCCACCCCCCCCCCCCCCCGGCCCTTTTTTTATATTTTGTTTTTAAGGTCTTCCTAACTTTTCTAAGGCTGGCATTGACCTTGAGATCCTTCCTGCCTCTGCCTCCTGAATAATTGGGATTGTAGTGCATGCCTGTAATCCCAACTGGGCCAGAGTGCTCATAAATTGGATGTGAGGGACATGAGGTGAATGACCTAGTTTCTTCCATCCCTCCTTCCTGTCCACTCTAGAGGATACCATGTTTGTATTCTCCAGAGGGTGCTGCAGTAAGATGCCATCTTAGTAGCAGAGTCAACAATGAGAAAACACTGAGTCTGCTAACTCTTTCATCCTGGATTTCCCAGCCCTCAGAACTTTGAGAAATATGTTTCTATTATTCACAGATGAAATAAAAGAAACACGAGATAAATAAATCTGCATATAGTTGACTTTGGAAAGATGTGCGCCACCATTTTAAATCTGCCGTGAGCATACCTTCCAGATACAGCCTACTTCCAGTGCTGCCATGCCTTTCCTAATGGTCCTGAGAGATGGATACTCATCCACACAGAGACACAGATATGGTAGCAGAGAAGCCAAACTGGAAATGGAAGAAAGGCTTCACTTCCAGCCTGGGCTTTCACTGTCACCCACTGCATATTCCCATCTGCTAGGCCGAACCACCCATGCTTCCCCTACACTCAGGCCAAAGCCCCAGTGGCTCCCCTCCCAACCTGACCCTTGGCCCTGTACCTACTGGTCCTGTGGGGAAGTCTGTTCTAGATGCAGAGGAGGAGGCCAAGCACCCCCAGGATAAAGCAGGTCTGACCCCTTTTCTAGGCTGATGTGGGAGGTAAAGCAAAGTGCAGGGAGGGGGCTGGTAGTGGGGTCTACTTTACATTGCCAGAGGGAGGGAAGACAGAAGGGAAAGATAGCAGCTTTCATACTGTGTGGGGGTCTTTTCTCTCTCTCTCTGTTTGGACCTGGACACTATTCCTGAGCTGCTTTTGCTCAAGGATAGTACTCTACCACTTGAGCCACAGCACCACTTCTGGTTTTTTCTGTTTATATGGTACTGAAGAATGGAACCCAGGACTTCATGCATGCTAGGCAAGTACTGTTACCACTAAGCCACCTTACCAGCCCTCTCTTATCTCTTTATGAGCAGAGGGAATGCTGCCTCTCTTCTTTGGGGAGTCAAGGGAACAGCTTGTACAAGGCCTCAAGCTATCTCAAGATCAAGAACTGTATTTAGTTGATACTTACCTTTTTGATTTTAAACTTAACCCAATGCCTATGAACTCTTCTTTCAATTTTTTAAAATCACAAACATTTAATGAGGATGAAGTAGACTGATACGCACTGATAGAGATCTGCTGCATGCAATGCCCATGTGTGTTTTAGAGGATATTTTCAACATTTTAAGATATTTCAGACAGAAGCTTTGAAAGACATTTCCTAGTGAACACTTGTTTCCTCCACACTGAAGTTAATGCCCAGATATACTGTTCTATCACATGGCTACTCCTTTGTAGTCTGCATTCATTTCAGGTAAGTTGCAGATAGCAGTTCCCTCTAGCAAGTCTAGCAAGCACATCATTAACTAATGTTCAGTATTTGCTTAGTTTCCATAGAGATTTCTATTTCCCTTTGAGGCAGAATTTATTCACAAAACATATATAGTTATAGATATAGGTACAGATAACTGGCTGGGCACTGTGGCTCACGCCTGTAATCCTAGTTACTCAGATGGCTGAGATCTGAAATTGAGGTTTGAAGCCAGTACTAGCTGGCTAAGGGACAACACCTAGGCCCTGAATTCAAGCCCCACTCTGTATTGATACCAAAACAAATCGTGTGTGTGTGTGTGTGTGTGTGTGTGTGTGTAGTGAACCCAGGCCTTACATATAAAATGTACATGTCTTATTCCCTGACAAATTCCTTTGTAACCTAAACTCATACCAAAATCTAGAACCTCATAGTTACTCTAAAAAGTCAACTCACACTCCTTCCTGGGCATTCCACACTTCACAGTCTCACTTTCCTTGCCAATTACTGTTTTAATTTTATTTTTTAAAATACAAGATATCAAGCCAGGTGCTGGTAGCTCACACCTGTAATCCTAACTCAGGAGGCTGAGATCTGAGGATTGCAGTTCCAAGCCAGCTCTGGGCATGAAAGACCATGAGACTCTTATGTCCAATTAAATACTAAAAAAGCTGGAAATGGAGCTGTAGCTCAGTGATAGTGCTAGCCTTGAGCAAAAGAGCTCAGGGACAGCACGCAGACCCTGAATTCAAGCCCTACTACTAAAAACAAAGCAAAACAAAACAAACTGACAAGATTCCAGGGGATTTAATGATAGGAGGGGTAGTCTGGACACCAATAGGCTGGTTGTGTCAGGCAGAGGATGACATCACTTTTGATTCAAAAACAAATTACATGTATACAAAAAGACACACCTGGAATGTCATATACCAGAATGTCAACACTAGTATTCCTGACCAGTGTTTAAGCATTCTTCCCTTTGTTTTTTGTATTTTCCCAAACACAGTTATTTCTGAAACAAATAAATAGTACTGAAGAGAGACAGTCATTATTAAATGCCAGGAGTTAGGAATGCAGGCAGCCATGCCAGATGCCAGCAGTCAGGGTATGCAACGCTAGTCTGGGTGGTAAACTCCAGAAGTGCGACACAGTTGTTCCCTCTCCCACGGTTCCTCCTATCCACATTTGATGTTCTGAAGAATTACACTTAATAGGACTCTATAAATAAAACAGACACAGGAGCACAACGCTACTTGCCAACTTGCTCTCATGTCCCTGCAGATGACACTGCTCTCTAGTCCCTGCAGATGACAGTGTTCTGTGCTGCTACACTGCACAAGACACACTAAAATCAAGGGCTCCCTCCAAACCATAGACTGCTGTTTTTCCTGACCCCTGTTCCTTTGCCCGTCTCAGTACAGTGTTTTAATTGTTTTCCACACAGATTTGATTATTTCAGCAGGAATAAGTAGGGTGGTAGAGTATGCACTCTGTCATGGTAACTTTTTTTTTTTTTATAACTTCATGGTAACTTTTCTTTGCTCTGCATGTGTCAAAAACATTATGCACCAGTGATCTGTTTATTATCGGGAATACTATTTCATTGTAACGATGTGTCACTTACATAGTCTTTCATGATGGATAGCCGGGCTTTGTTTTCACCTTTTGGCTACTGTGAGTAAAGCAACTATGAACAACCTTAGCCTTTCCAGGACTTGTCTTCCTCTCTCTTGAGTTAGCATTATTTGTTTCTGTAATGTATACTGATATATAATATTATACATTACTTTTTATTTTTATTTATTTATTTTTGCCGGTTGTGGGACTTGAACTCTGGGCCTGGGTGCTGTCCCTCAGCTCTTCAACTCAAGGCTAGCATTCTACCACTTGAGCCACAGTGCCATTTCCGGGTTTTTCTGCTTATGTGGTGCTGAGGAATTGAACCCAGGGCCTCATGCATGCAAGCCAAGCACTCTACCACTAAGCCACCTTCCCAGCCCCTCATTACTTTTTAGAGTCATTATTCTCACATAAGTAAGAAACAGGTAAAGTATAAAAAATTTGAAAGATGGAAAATATACAATGAAAAATAGGTCTTTTCCTATTTTATATATATATATATAGATATATAGATATGTATATATATATACACTTGTATATGTGCATACATTTCTGCATATATATGATTTTTATACCTATGGGTATGCGTATATAAGCAGAAATGTATGCACGTATATAAGTATATATACACACATGTGTATAGAGACATAAATGTATACATACACACTTTACATGTATATGTGAAAATATATATATATATATATATACACACACACTGTTTTACATACACACACACACATATATGTAATTTTTTGGTGGTGCTAAGATTTGAACTCAGAGTCTAATCTAGCTATATTTCATTCCTACCTTTGCCCTTTCCCATTTTCAGACATCTCTTCCCTGATTTTAGTGATACCCATTAGAAATAAAACAGTGACCAGAACATAACAATAGCTATATAAATGAAGATACAGCTTATGCATTGTTCTACACTGTCTTCTTCAAGTCCATTTGTCTAGTGCTCACTCAGTGCTTCTGTGTACAGAATAAGCCCCATTCTTTAAAACAGCTGTGAAGGACTGGGCACCCATGGCTCACACCTGTAATCCCAGCTACTAAGGAGACTGAGATCTGAGGATCACAATTAAAGCCAGCCCAGGCAGACAAATCCATGAGATTCTTATGTCTAATTAATCAGCAAACAGCCAGAAGTAGAGGTGTGGCTCAAGTGGTAGAGCACCAGCCTTGAGTGGGAAAAAAAAAAAAAAAGCCAAACAGGAGCCTTAGGCCTCAACTTCATTCAAATCCCAGTACTGGCCCAAAAATAAAAATAAAAAACAAATAAGCCTAATTTAGTAATAAGAGTGCCATTGTTATAGGCATCTGTGTCGAGCTTTTGAGATGTCTACGGATCTGAGAACATAGTAGCATTCATTGTATGAATCCTAAAGTGGAAGAAATCACTGCCTTATGGTAAATGAGTCTGGAAGGGGGCAGCCATTATTATGACTATTCTGGATTTGGGGCAGTCACCTTCATTAGTGGTCTGGACAGGCAGTGAGCACAGCTTCTCTCTGGAGAGAGTGGCTACAAACATCTTTCCTACTTCACGTGGCTCCTATGCTGTCTGCATGGTTTTGTAGTCCTCTGTTACTTTCATAATCAAGAGGAGATAATCATTGTATCTTCAGAGAAAGCTGAAGCTTATATAAAATAACAAAATATCCTGGGCAGGGTATTTTTGTTGTGCATTAGAATTGTTGCTATGTAGGACTGATGCCCCAGAATAGTGTTCTTGTAGGACAAACCTTGTACATGGCAGTGAATTTGCCAAGTTTTCAAGTAGACACAAATGAAATCTCTCTTCCCTCCCCTACTTATGACCTGAGTCAAATATCCAGAGAAGAGAACCAAACACTTAGTGACTACTCACATCTGAAAATAGACTCTTCAGTCTTCTTGATATAAGTTAGTATTAACAATGAAATTATTTGGTTAATCTATTCCCGAAAATCTCATTTTTAAGTTTTGTTTGTTGACAAAAGCTTTTGTTTATATTTATGTATGTATGTACATTTATGTATATATGCATACATATGTATGTATGTATGTATGTATGTATGTATGTGTGTATGTATGTATGTCTTTGATGGTCCTGAGGCTTGAACTTAGGGCCTAAGCACTGTCCCTGAGCCTTTGTGTGCTCAAGGTGAGTGCTCTAATCCTTGAGCCACAGCACTTCTTCAGGCTTTTTTGAGTAGTTTATTGGACATAAGAGTCTTATGGGGACTTTTCCCAGGCTGCCTTTGAACTGCAATCCTCAAATCTCAGTCTTCTGAGTAGCTAGCATTATAGGCATGAGCCACCAGTGCTGGGAGACAAAAGCTTTCAAATATTAATCTGAGCCTTTCCCAAAGTGTGGATATGCATTCTATATGCATATCCTATATGCATACACACTGAGTATATTTCTTGTTACCTAAAGTTTTATTTTAAACAAATACTACCTCTTCTTTAGCCTAAAATTCTCCTTTTGTGAAAACTTACATTGCATTAAAGTCTTTGTGCTTTCCAAAGTAATAAACAGGTGAGGTTAGACTGATAACTTATTTTCAAAACTGACTTAGGGCGAAACTCTACTTGAGGAAGCAACATGCTGTTCACCAGCCCTTGAACTCAGGACCGACCTTGAGCTCTTGCTTGGCTCGTTTGCTCACAATTGAAGCTCTAGCACTTGAGCCATGCCTCTAATGCAGTATTTTGTTGGTTAATTGGAAATGAAGTCTGATGGACATTTCTGTACATGGTGGGCTACGATCTGTGATCCTCTAGGTCTCAGCCTCCTGAGAAATGAGCTACTAGTGTGAGCTATCAGTGCCAGGCTTAACACACTTACTGTTTCTAAAGCCTAACTCCTGACCAATTCCATGCATTGTGACAGAGCTCTTTCTCTATTCAGACCATTTCTACAGAAAGTACTTCCTTTTTTCTTGGAACTTCAAGAGTAGAATTACTCTGAACATACTATGTTTAAGAAGTGTTACTGGTTGTTGCTGCATCTGTAATCTAGCTGCTCAGGAGGCTGAGATCTAAGGATTGTGGTTCAAAACCAGCCCAGGCAGAAAATTCTGTGAGACTCTTACCACAATTAACTACCAAGGAAATAGAACTGGGCTCAAGTGGTGGAGGGCTAGCCTTGAGCAAAAATCTCAGGGGCAGTTCCCGGGCCCTGAGTTTAAGTCCCAGGATAGGAAAAAAGAAGCACCACTGTCCATTTTATGGCAGTATCTTCTTGAACAAAGACTTTCTCTGCTTAAAGAAATACTTTCACTTTTCGTTGTTGAAATAGACTTAGAAAAGTCAAGGAGTATGAAACACATGTAACAGCACCAGGAAGAAGTTCCCCAAGGGCATACTTTAAAACAACAACAACAACAAAACCCTTAAGTACTGACATACTTAACTAGATCTAAACCTGTAGATACATTAACCATAAAGAAACATTATTGCCCTAATTTGCCAGAGTATAATTACAGGTTTTCTTCTTCTTATTATTTTAATTATGTTCAGCCTCTTATCGCCATTTTAGATACAAAGAAACTGAGGTGCATTTTAACAAAGCTTCACAGACAGGTGCAAACAGTAAGTCCTCTCTTGCAATCCAGTGTTCATTGTTGCATGTGAGTTTTTGGTACACGGAAGGACTATGATTCCTACAATGGTTGGCAATGATGGGGGTTTGTTAACTGAAGCAGATTGGCTCTGAAGACAAAGTTGATGTAAAAGCTTAAAAAGAAGAAAAAGAAACTGAGGTGCAGAGTTTGACAGCTTGTTGGGGTCAGCAGCTACATGGTAGAGCTAGAATCCAGTTCCAGGTGGTCTGCTTTCAGAGTTCTTCACTTTAATCTTTAATCAGCCCTGCTTCCCATCAAGTCAAAATTTGCAGTCCTCTGGGCCTTGCTCACATTTTTCCTGGGGCACCTCAGAAAACTCACAAACCTCACATGTGCAAAAACAGAATTCTGGTCTCCATATCACATTGAATCTCCCACATGTCAATAAATGGTTCAACGTTTATCTAATCACTTAAATTAGAAATAAAAATGAAACAAGTAATTGAAAATAAAGGATGACTGGATTTAAGTATTCATAATATACTCAAGGTAATGTTTTAAAGTGTCTCTCAAAGGCAAATGAATTTCATGGATACTGTTCTCATGAATGACCTTAAATGACTTGTTTCTTTTCATATTAGTAAAATGTTAGGCTTTGAGTCCTTATCTGACTAATATCATAGTCTTCATTATAGCATTAAAAATAACAACAACAGAAAAACTTTCTAGCTAGGCACTAATGGCTCCTAGCTACTCAGGAAGTTGAAATCTAAAAATCAAGGTTCAAAGCCAGCCTTGGCAAATCTAAAAGACTCTTAATTTCCATCTAGTCAGCAAAAAGCTAGAAGTGGAGATGTGGCTCAAGTGGTAGAGTACCAACCTTGTGTTAAAAGCCATGGCAGAGTACCAGGCCCTGCGTTCAAGCCCCCCCCACCTTCCCTGCCAAACCTTACTGAAGAATATCCTGATTTGGTATCTACTAAAATAATTTATTTAGTGCACTTTTTCAAAGTTTGTTCCACTGTTTTGACAGATCCTTTCTAAGTATTGCCATTGTGTTAGCAACGAGCTATAAATATAAACCTTCCTGAGCAGTAATCGCAGGAGAATGTCCTCAGTGAGCACTTGCCATGGGGTGTAAGCTGCTTCCAAGGGCAGACTTGTGTCATCTGTGTTTAACCAATCCTTCTTCTTGTATAAATTTTAATCCTTAAATGTTTGAAGTGGAATCCATTCCCACATTTAATATAATTAACTCCAGAAGTTAAAGAGATAGTGGTGATGCTGTTCTTTTTTTTATTTTTTCATTAAGTTGCATTTTTATTTGGGAGGTTGTATTTTAAGAAGGGAGAAATTCAAGTAGGATCAGTTGGATTTTGAGTACAAAAGGATTGAAGAGTGTAACTAACTTAATGGTGCATTTCTCTCCCTCTGACATAGGAAAGCTTTATACTTCATACAAGCGCACACATGCGGTGATATGTACATTTAATGACAGCATGTGTAAACCAGATGGTCAAAGCTTTTACTCCATCTGCAGCTAGACTTGGGAATACCTGTGTGTAGTTTTAGAAATGGATGGATATAATAATCACAGCAACATTGAATTGGTAATGGTAAACTCTTATCCAAAGCTATAATTTTTTACCTGATTGTGAATTCCTACGTACTTTGTGTTAGAAACTGAACTGGACTTCAGGGAAGTGAAAGGAAACTGGAGTTTTAAATCAGGGCTTTGTGCTTTCTTGGCTGGTGCTCTGCTGCATGAGCCTTGTCTCCAGCCCAGCTTTTTGCTTTTTTTTTTTTTTTTTGAAGTGGAATCTAGTGGATTTTCCTGTTCATTCTGTCCTTGAACTGTAGTTCTCCAGATCTCAGCCTCCTGCACAGCTAGGATGGCAGGTGTGAGCCACAAGCTCCCCACCAAACTAGTTATTCTTTGGCAAGGATTTATAGGTGATTTGCATATGAATTTGTATATAAAACTACCAATGTGAAGAAGGCTGTAATTAGGATAGCTTCATTCTTAGGAGTTTTGTTTGGCTCAGACTTTTACCTAAAATGTCTTAATAAAGAAAACAAATTGTTCTATTCACTACCATTTCCATTCTTTACTCTTCATGAGGGTTCACATTCAAATAGACTAAGTATGAAGAAAACCTGTTGGGAAGACAGAGGAATAGATGTCAAAAATTTGATCAATAAAGTTAACATAAAATGAAAAGACTGTCATGGCGAAAGCCACTGCCAGCCTTCGTCCTGGAATGGCTGGGCATGCCTGTGGCTTTCAGCTAGTCTTGCTTGGATGAGTTAATGTCATTCTGGTAGAATTGGTAACTTCAGTTTAGTACATCAAAGAGGAAACTTCTGTCTCATTGCAGTGACCTTGTGTTATCTACCCCACTAGGACGATAGTAGCTTGAGAAATAAGCATTATCCTACTTTGAGAGATGATGAACATAAAGGTCTGGGCTGTCAGAACCATTCAGCTAACAGGTGGTGTGGCTAGAATGCAAGAATTCCAGTGCCAAGATCTTCTAGCTCCACCAGCTGCAGATGTGCTTGCCTGAGTTTTATTGGGTTCCACATGGAAAGTGGCATTCCTTTTTTTTTTCTTGCTGGCTATTGCATCAGCAGTGGGATTTTTCACTACTGCAAGTTTGTGAGTTATCTTGAAATGTGACTATCTGAAACTGGTTTTCTTTTCTTTGTCTTTTGAGGTTAAGCTCCTGCTTAGTAGTCCTTGAAGAGAAAGAAGGCACCATTGAGAACCAAGCATTGAGAGAGCATATAGTAGAGGCCTTAGTTGAATAAAGGAGCCCTCCTCCACCCATTCACCCCCCTTCCCTCCCCCCCCACCCTCGTGCTCACTCTCCTCAAGAGCCTGCTGCACTTGCCTGTCGCTTTCTTTTAGTGTGTATTAATTACATCTGGGGCCTTCACTATGGTATGTCAGATGTTTATAACCTCCCTGTTACTGCAATATTTTAAAACCATTAGCTAAAAAATGTGAAAAATAAAATAGAAACCGTATAGGAGGAAAATCTTGGAGAGAATAAAGGAAGGGATGTCATTGTCCAAAAAATAAATGTCCTCATTACCTGACTCATGAAACTGTAACCCTGTGTACATCACCTGTATAATAACAATAAAAATTAAATGCATAAAAATTCAAAGAAGTAAAAGGATGGTGACGCAGCACTTAAAGTACCTTTGTGGTATAAAGTTATTGGGAACTGAGCCATGTCCCTTCTAGCGTTTGGTCACTCTGGTTGCAACTCTGTGAGAAAGGGCTGTGGGGGAGTAGGCAGCTGCACACCAGAGATGTGTCCACTTTTAGAACTGTGTAATAAAACGGGAGCAGACAGACGGACATAGTCACATATGTCAGAGCAAAGGTGGTTAGAATTTCTATTTTAAGTTCCAGTTCAGAAGCCAAACACACAGAGCTGATTTTCTCAGCCACAGAATTGTTCGTGTAGCTCTCCCATTTTTATTTTAAATGAAGAATAACTTTAGAAGAAACAAGAATTTTAAAAAAGGCCAGTACTGCCAGGTGCTTATGGCTCGTGCCCATAATCCTAGCTACTCTTGAGCATGTCAGTTCGAAGCCAACTAGGGCAAGGAAGTCTGTGAGATTCTGATCTCCAATCAGAGAAAGTGAAAAGTGGGTCTGTGGCTCAAGTGGTAGACAACTAACTTTCGCAAAAGAAGCTCAGGGACAGTGCCCAAGCTTTGACTGGTACACACATGAAAACCCCTCACAAGATTCTGCCATACTTTAATTTTCAGTGAATGTAAGTGGCAGTTGGTTGAATGGAATCTGTGATATAAACCCAGAGGCCAAACTCCAGAGAATCCTCTACAGAGGGACTAGTTCAGAGCCTTTTAGCTACCATTCCATTGTTTAATTCTAAGACCTGAATTTTCTGTTGTTTGTTTTGGTGCTGGTACTGCGGCTTGAACTCATGGCCTAGGTGCTATGTCTTAGCTTTTTCCACTCCAGGCTGGCACTCTACCTACCACTTGAGCCACAGCTCCATTTCCACATTTTAACATTTCAAGACCAGGGACATGTCTTTGTAAGCAGGACTTCTCAGCATTGTGCCAGATTTACTCAGCAGCTTTGGAATCTCTTGCACCTCATGGAATTTCGGAATCTCTCAGAACTGTTTTCACCTTGCTTCCTGCTGCTGGCTTCATCAACACTGTGTGCTTGTTTAGGCAGTGTGAGGGCCGTAGACGTGTGCCTCCTGGGAGAAAGCTAAGTATTGTGGAGTTTGATATGTGAGCGGTTCCTAAGTATCCCGTATTCACCGAGTAAACAACTTTAAATTAATCAACAAAATTCTATTTTTAAAATGTAGGGAATGTAGGAATAAAAGAAAAGCCTATCTAAGCTTCACGTTTATAACCATCTCTGGGGATGTTTGCCACAAGTTTGCCTGGAGTGTCCGTTCTTGTGAAGTGATTATTGTCAGGGATGTAAGAGTGCTTTCCCAGAGCCTAAAAGACTAAATCTGGAAAATGGTTGTGCTAAATAATATTTGAGTGTAGGCTGGGAAGGTGGCTCAGTGGTAGAGCGCTTGCCTTGCATGCATGAGGCCCTGGGTTCGACTCCTCAGCACCACATAAGCAGAAAAAAGCCGGAAGTGGTGCTATGGCTCAAGTGGTAGAGCATTAGCCTTGAGCTGAAGAGCTGAGGGACAGTACCCAGGCCCAGAGTTCAGGCCCCGTGACAGACAAAAAAGAAAAAATAATAATAATATTCAAGTGTACTTATCTATCTTTACCTATATGTAGAAATCCACTAGCACAAGTAATTTGGTGAGACTTTTCACAGAGTTCAAAGTCCAAACATGTATTGGGCATTCTTCCTGCAATATAAAGGCTGTCTTTGAGACAGGAAGGTCAGATAAATAAGGAAGGCCCTTATAAGCCTGAAACCTGCATTTTTAGTCATTTATTTATTATCCTTAAACAGTTGTGCAAAGGGCCTTCAATTTAATATGATGTCACTTTATGAGTGCAATGCATTATGATCTGTGCCGCCCCTTTGATCATTCTCTACCATATCTCCCCGTCCCACCCATCCTCTCAATTTTCCTAGTTCCATTTTGACATGTGTGCATTGAATATTATGACTGCATTCATTTGCCCTTCCCCTCTCTGTTTGCCTCCTCCTTGCACACTTACCTCAGCTCTCCCCACCCAACACATGTTCCAGCTTTCTAGTATTCATTTTGTTACCCTGTACATTTGTTGCTTAAAGGGCTTTCACTATTAAAGTCTTCCCCTTCATATACCATACTTCAGCGAATACATTTATACACATATACATGTATATATATGCACATAACCCAGTATATGTTTACATATACGTTTATAATGTAGATCTAACGTCTATGTATGTCTCTTTGAGCCTGACTTACTTCACTTAACATAATTTTTTTCCAGGTCAATCCATTTCCCTGCAAAAGACAGAGTATCATTCTTTTCCATGGATGTTTCATCTCCCCATGCAGCCATCTGCCATTTACTTAAGTTTCCATGTTCTGTATCAATGAAAATAACCTTCTTTCCACACATGCGTTTCTAATGAAGACTTGCCCACAGGGGAACTGGCACGCATTGTCCTTGCTGCTAGGATTGCTAGCAGTTAAAGACAGCTGTGCTGGCTCCAGGAACAGTTGCTTAAGGAATTTCCTCGACAGTACATTTTTCTCTAGGTTTAGCTTAGGTTTCACATTTCATTTTCTCCCTCTGTTGGTTTTTCTCAATATCATCTCACTGTCAGATGTATATAGTTTATGCATGTGTAAGTGTTGGTATATGTGTGTGTGTGTGTGTGTGTGTTGAGGTATGTAGTATTTTTACATGCATACCTATGTGCAGGGAAGTATATGAGTGAGCCATGTACAAAGAGAGGATCTGAATCCTTATCATTTGAGAAAATAAGACCATCATTAACTGACCAAGTAAAATAAAAAATCAAGTAAAATAGAAGAAACCTAATAATAAAGTAAAGTGCATGTCACTCACCTTCCTCCATCTTAGCCAGACTGTGGCCTTGCAGTGAGCATGTAACACAGGAATGAGATTCCAGGTTTGAGTTTCTACTTCCCCATGCTTTCTGGTTCTTTATAGGTCATATAACTTTTCATCTAAATACTGCAAACATGTAATTTCTCCTATATCACTTCCTCCTTTGGCAGGAAAAGGATACAAAAGATGGGTTAACTAATTTTTATCCATTTTCTTACGGTGAATTAATGGACCACCTTCTTTCATTGCAATTCATGACTGATTTATACCAAAAATACAAATATATTTTAGATGCTTTTAAATTAGATTTTTTAAAAAATTAAAACCTTTGTTAAATATCTGTTTTTTCTCCTTAGTGATGAAATTTACTTATTTGTAATTTTTTTATTGTTTTAATATATAGGGCACAGTAACAAGTCAAGTAAAGAGAACATTTCTTTTTTTTTTTGGTCTGGTCCTGGGGCCTGAACTCTGGGCCTGGGCGCTGTCCCTCAGATCTTCAGCTCAAGGCTAGCGCTCTACCACTTAAGCCACAGCGCCACCTCCGGCTTTTTTCTTTTTGCTTATGTGGTGCTGAGGAATCGAACCCAGGGCCTCAGGCATGCAAAGGCAAGCACACTACCACTGAGCCACCTTCCCAGCCCAAGAACATTTCTTTTTGGACAATGTTATACCTTCTCTTGCTCCCTCCCAGTTTTTCCCTCCTATCCCTCCCACAAATTTTATAGTTCATTTTCAACATAGTATTGGATTTTTTAAATTATGTTTAAGTAGCTGTACAATGAGGTTTCAATTCAGCATGTTAGTTTATGAGTATAATGCTTTTGTGTCTGTGTGTGTGCACACACACAAGTGACTAGGGCTTGAACTCAGGGCCTGGGCTCTTTCCTTGAGATGTTTTGCTCAAGGCTAGTGCTCTACCACTTGAACCATAGCTCCACTTCCAGGTTTTGGTGGTTAAATAGGGATTAAAAAACCTTACTGTTGATAGTGACTTTGTCTGTGTACTCAAGTCAAATGAACTTAGTCAAAAGATGGCTGTCTGCTTCCCTGGCACTGGCCCAGCAAGCCCAAATGGCTGTGTCCTGGGATGGCTACTCTCCAGTGTGTTACATGATAGCTTCATTGCAGACCACCTGCATAGCTCTACTCTCTTTCCTGTTCTGCAGACACTTTGTAGAAAACATTTGAAATGCGCTAGGGTAAGTTATATTCCCAAGAGGTATGATCTGTCATTTGAGTTCTGTTATACCTCTTAACAGAATATGTTTTTTGACCATATACTCCCAGTTGAATTTTTTTTTTTATGATGACCATTCTTCCTGGGGTAAGAAGGAATCTCAGTGTTGTTTTAGTTTGTATTTCCTTTATGGCCAGAGATGTCAAGCATGTCCTGGTGTTTATCAAGCAGGCCCATTTTGGTTTCTCATCACAGGTTGTAGATGATCTTTTACACATACCCATTTCCATATGTCTGCTTCCATTCTGTGGTTAATCCAAGTTACACATTACTTACTCGTGTGACGTTTCAGAAGCCAAGTGCTGCTCCTGTCCCCAGAGCCTCTCAGGGATGGTGTGATGACTTGGGCCCTGGAGGTTCCATTGCCGTTGCGGGAGAGCATGGTCTGACGCTGACTGTGGCTCTCAGTCAGTTGGACAACTGTGTGCCCTTTGTCACAGCTTCTTATTTTAAATCTTCTCATCTGAGTTAAGGTTGATCATGAGGAAACCTTTGTCTTCTACACTCTGCTGAGATATTTCCTCTACTTAGTAAAGTAGAAGATAACTGATGTGCAGGCAGCAATAGTTTCAGGACACTAGCTTATTGACTTCTTTCTTGGAGACTCTCACTCTCCCCTCTTGAATAATTAGAGTTACAGGCGTGAGCCACCCTGGCCTAGCTTACCTGGAGACTTGTAATGGAAAAAATAGCTAGAATTGTGTGTTGAAAATGTAGAATTTGTATGCCTTAAAAATCCTCCAGTCTTCAAAGAGAGGGGGAGGAAAAGGCAGAGAGAGAAAAGTGGGAAGAGAGACTTTTAGCGTGCACAGTATGAGAGGAGACATGGGGGCATGGCAGTGTTATCACCCTCATATCAGCCTGGTTACTGGCGACTGGATTTGCTGCTCCAACCGGAGATAGATGGTTGCGGAAGACCATCACCTCCTCATGGCAGTGTGCTGCCAAACAGCATGACTCAGCAGATGTCATCGTGTCCTCTCAGTAGCTCCGCCATTGCTAGTGTGCAGGGCAGCCTCCCCCACCCAGCCTCCTGGTGCCCTTTGCTTCAGGTGGCCGTGTGGCTTGGAGGCTGACCCAGCAGTGTCTCTGTTCTGCATAGAGAAGGGGAGGAAAGTTGAAAGAAGAAAAGAAACTTTTTGAAATAAATTCCTGTCTGTTACTTTAGTAGATCTAGCACATCCTTTAATTTCTTCCTTTTTCTTCCTTCCTTCTTCTTTCTATCTTTCTCTTTCTTCTTTTTCTTTCTATCTTTCTGTCTTTCTCTTCTCTTTTTCTTTATCTCTTCTTCGCTCTCTCCTTCCCTCCCTTTGTTCCTCTCTTTCTTTCTTTCTTTCTCTCTTTTCTTTCTTTTTTTTTCTTTTTTGTGGGACTTTGACTCAGGACCTGGTACTGTCCCTGAACTTTTTTTTTTTTTCAGTTGCGGGGCCTGAACTCTGGGCATGGGCACTGTCCCTCAGCTCTTCAGCTCAAGGCGAGCACTCTTAACACTTTGAGCCACAGCACCACTTCCAGCTTTTTCTGCTTATGTGGTGCTGAGGAATCGAACCCAGGGCCTCACGCATGCTAGACAAGCACTCTACCACTGAGCCACCTTCCCAGGCCCCCTGAGCTTTTTTTGCTCAAGGCTAGATTGAATTTTCCTACTAAGAGCCAGGCCTCTATTTCCAGTTTTTGGATAGTTAATTGGAGATAAGAGTCTTATGGACTTTCCTTCCTGGGCTGGGTTTGAACCTGAGATATCAGCCTCCCAAGTAACTTGGATTACATGCATGAACCACCCGTTCCTGGACAAACTATAATTTCTATAAAATTTATGTATACATTAGTAGCCTTGCATTTCTTAATTGATTTCACTTTTAGAATTTTTTTAAACCCTTAATCAAAGATGGATTTGTTTTAAGGAAAGTTTAGGTTTCTCAGTTTTGTGATAATAGGTGCTGTAAGTTAAATTTAATAATTATTAAAGTTACATAAACTGGACAGAGCAGAGTTATCTTGGGTATTTTATAATCCATGAAAGCTTTGTTTTAATTTTTGGTTGTTCAGCGCCACCTACTGGTTGTATGTTAGTAAGCACTTTCACAGTTTTGACTTCAAGATTTGATACTTAACCACTGAGAAAATCTATAGTCAGGTTTATGCATTCAGAATCTTTTTTGAGACAGGATCTTCCCATGTCACCCTGGCTTGTCTAGAACTTGTGATCATCTTTCTGCTGCTTTCCTGATGCTGGGATCACAAGCATGAGCCATCTCACCAACCTGGATATTTAGAGTTTTCTTTAAAATGGAGTAGTCAAAACAAAAACCCATACCTTGCAAACTTTATGATATATTCTTAGGGATGGGTCATCCTATATTATGCTTCATTTTCTTGGAGCATCTGCTTTTGTTTTGGAAATCCAATATGGATAAGTTTAGCATTGCCTTTCTAAGCTAAAAATAACCCTAGTAAGTGATACATGGGAAAGTATTCTGTCTGTGTGCACTCTGTTCTCTCAGTCCTGCATTGTGTCATTGTCTTCCTGCTCCACTGCCTGGCAAGCCACACAGACAGGCCACATGCCCAGCTCCTGTGGTACCTGACAGGGTACTAGCATGTTGAAATAAGAAAATATACAGAATTTTATGAGTAGCATCAAGATGCTAAGTGATACTCTTTGATACCTTCTTTAACATGGGAAATAAGAGTTGTTTGGTTTTTTTTTTAACATTGGCATCCTTTGACTAGTAGGTAGATAGTATTTTTGCTTGTCGTCCAAAATGTATAATAGCAATGTTCAAGGTACTTGTTTTATATGCATTAAAAAGAGACATTTTATAGGAAAATGAATGGAGATCACCATGTTGAAGAAATAAACTCAGGACAAAATTTTCATGTTTTCACTCATGTAGAACCTAGACCTTAATAATAATAATAATAATAAATGTGATTGGAAAAGGGGAACTGATTGTTGGGGGAAAACAATGGGAGGAGAAAAGGAGAGGGTAAGGGGGTAAATAGAGTCGTCAGAGTCCGCGCGTGCGCATGTGCGCACGCACATGTGTATGTGTGTGTGTGTGTGTGTGTGTGTGTGTGTAAATGCATAATGAATTGCACTAAAAAATGTTTTTAAAAAAATTGAATAGGAAGCTGGGTGCCAATAGCTCCTACCTATAATCCTAGCTACTCAGGAGGCTAGGGTCTGAAGATCATGGTTTGAAATCAGCCTTGACAGACAAACACATGACACTCCTATCTCCAGTTAACCAGCAAAAGCTGGGAGTAGAGCTGTGGCTCAAGCCATAGATCACCAACCGGTAGCAAAAATAGCTAAGGAACAGTGTACAGGCCCTGAGTTCAAGTTGCAGTACTACTGCAAAAAAATAAAGATGTGGAGGGAAGTAGTTGAGAAAGGAGTGTGTGTGGGAGGAGTGTATTGGCTTGATGGGGGAATGTTGTCGGAATTCATAGGGTCGTCAGCACAACCCATTGTGCAATCCGGTCATATTAATTAAAGATGAAAACAAACATTTTAATGGGAATTGGTGCCAGTCTAGCACATGGCACTCCCTTGTTTATCCAGCAACATAGGGTTCAAAATTACTTTTCTTCTTAGTTTATCTCAGACATGGCCCATAATTGCTAGAACTAAGAATAGCCAGCTGAGGGCTTGGAGCCAGCTTCTCTATCCTTTCCTTCTTCCATTTATAAAAGAAGACCAGAAAAGAAAGAGCCGGCAGGGATATTTTAGAGGCTGAAGATTAAAGCCCATTTTTAAACAAAGCATTTAAAACCTGAAAATACTTCTCAAGTAAATAGGATATTAAGAAAACAACTTAGGGCATTTTTGTTGCTGTTGTCTTTTGGAAAGTAACTCGAGGGTGTTCTTTTTTTTTTTTTTTAAATGCTATATTCACTTAGATTGAAGACAGAAGCAAAGTAAACTTAGCTGTTTACAAGCTCTTGCACAGTCCTGCCGAGCAGATAAGCAGACATCTGGAGAGAGAGGGAAAAAAATGCTTGATTGTTTTCGGCATGAGAGAAGAAACATTAGCAGTGTAGTTTAGAAACCCTTGCCCTGTTGCCCCCAAACAAAATGTAAACAGTTAAAAAGCTTTTAACATTCTTTACTGTCACCTTGATGGTCTGATTACCTTCCTTACCTATCCATCATCTGCTTTCCAAGAGTGAAAACTGAAAAAAAAATTGTATGTGTACTTAATCACCTAGATATCACTGCAACTTGACTGCCGCTGGTTGCTGGACATTTATTTTCAGTTCTACAAGTTGGACTATGTCAGCGTTAGAAGGCTTAGGCATTACTGGCTGACAATCATGGTAATTTTAGGTCTGCCTTTGAGCAAATAATAGTAATAGAATCAAAGGCAAATTTTGTCCCATGAAACTGACTTATGTAAGAAATAATTACATCCTATTTGAGGTCTCAAGTATCTCAGGGAATTGATCATAGTCTTTGAACTCTGAAAACAAAAGGATGAGCATAGGTGATGTGTCTGGAGTGAACATAGTTTAGCTTTTGAAAGGTATCTTCTGAACTGAGGAGGATGGAGCTGGAGTCCTTGCAGAAACCACAGGCAGACTCGACCGCTGGACTCTGCTCCAAAACAGACCCCTGACCCGACACGTCTGCAGTCATTTTATGCTTCTGATCTTCTGATATCTCCCTTCATTTTCCTAAGAATCTCTTTCTCTCTCTTTTTTAATCTGTATTTTTCTGCTTTCCTCAGACCATTTATTTCTATTTTTTATTATTTTAAAGTAATATACAGAGGGGTTACAGTTACATAAGTCAGGTTAATGAGTTCATTTCTTTTTGGACAATGTCACCCCTTCCCTCTCTCTCTCCATTTTTTCCTCCCATCTCTTCTCACCCACAGACCATTTTTTATTATGTTTTATTATCTTTTTTTAAATCTTGGAGCATATTTTTATTGTGATTAAGTGATTATATAGATTTCACAGTATTGTGAGATAGTGATACTTAGTTAAAGTCACAAACACATTCTAACCTTCATGGGGCAAATGGTCTTTATCATGGTCTATAAAGCTAGTGAATTCTATGAGCTTTGACAATACAGCTATTTCTTCCACATCAGGTGATATGTACATTTATTTCCTTTTGCTTAGTGTCAGTGTCTTTAAATAGTGGTAGAAATGAGTTATCATTTCAATATGCCACTTTATGAGGATAACGCATCTTGGTCAGTATTACCCCTTCCATCATTTTCCCCCTTCCTCAGGCCATTTCTCATTATTACCAGCTAAAGAGAGTGAACACTGCCACTTTATATCTTTCACACAAAGGTTTGTATACACAACGATACATGGATACATGAGCTAGTGTATACAAAGTTACATGGATTCTTGGCATGTTTACAAATCTACTCTGCCTCTCAGCTTTCAACTGCTGGAAGTTGTGTAGGTCTTCTGAAGGGTAGAGCTTCTGTCTTCTATATTATCTTTGTTTTCAGTTTTTTATTTTTATTTTTTTGGTACTGGTCCAGAGCCTTGGCCTCAGGACATAGGTGATGCCCCTGAGCTTTTGTTTTTCTGGTTTTTTTTCCTCAAGGCTAGTACTCAAATCACTTGAGCCACAGTTCCACTTCTGGCTTTTTGGTAGTTTATTAGAGATAAGAGTCTCAGGGACTTTTCCTGCCTGGGCTGGCTTCAAACCACAATCCTCAGCTTTCTTAGTAGCTAGAGTTACAGATGTGAGCCACCAGCACCCAGACTAGATTGTAATAGTGTTCTGTATTAACTAATAAAGTTCACTTTGAATGCCGGATGCTGGTGGCTCATGCTTGTAATCCTTGCTCAGGAGACTGAGATCTGAGAATCATGGTTCAGAGCCAACCCAGGCAGGAAAGTCCATGAGGCACTTATCTCCAATTAATAACCAGAAAACTGGAAGTAGCACTGTGTCTCAAAATGGTAGGGCACTGGCGTTGAGTAGAAGAGCTCAGGGACAGCACTCAGGCCCTGAATTCAAGCTATACAACCAACAAAAAAATAAAAAAGAAAGTTCACTTTAAAAAACATAAACCCGGGGCTGGGAAGGTGTCTCAGTGGTAGAGCGCTTGCCTTGCATGCATGAGGCCCTGGGTTCGATTCCTCAGCACCACATAAGCAGAAAAAGCCAGAAGTGGTGCTGTGGCTCAAGTGGTAGAGCGCTAGCCTTGAGCCGAAGAGCTGAGGGACAGCGCCCAGACCCAGAGTTCGGGCCCCACGACCAGAACAAAAACAAAACAAAGCAAAACAAAAAAACATAAACCCTTTTCATACATATCCAGTGCCCACTCCTAGCAGAGATACTTTCTCATGAATTTTGAAATGATGTTACTCTTTTCCAACCATTGACACTGGGTACAACACTCTGTACTGGACAGCCCTGCCAGTGGATGCCAGAGTCACCCCAAAAGAGCGCAGGTCAGAGAAGACAGAGGAGAAAACCCAGTCCATCTCTTGCTTCTTCATTTGTAGTCTGAACAGAGTGAACAAAACATGTGGCTTCAGGGGTTCAGGACGTTTTTTTTTACCATAAGTACAGTGAAGTATTATAATTCCTGCTTAAACACATATAAGGTAAATATATCATCTACATGACAGTGTACATAGACGGATATCTACTGATAATATACTGTATGATAATACACTGTATGTGTACTGTAGAAGATTTTAGTATGGGCTCTGTGGAGACGGTCGTGTTGCCTTGCACTCACTTGTTGTCAAGAGATCTCTGCTGCCCTGGAAAATTCTCAGTGTTGTGTTCCTGGGTAAGCGAATGCTATGTTAGAAGACATTTCTAATTCTTCACGCCTAATAGTCATCTCGAATTCAGCCGTTCATTTAATCTGACCTACTTCTTCCAGACTCCCCTTTATTTGGTGAACCACGGCGAGAATGGACCTGTCCGGTGCAACAGGTGCAAAGCCTACATGTGCCCGTTCATGCAGTTCATCGAGGGAGGGAGGAAGTACCAGTGTGGCTTCTGCAACTGCATCAACGATGGTAGGTGGTGCTGCGACCCGGTCTGTGGAAGGTTTTCATCTAGAAGTAACATGCATGACATGTTTAGTTCAGCAAAAACACATTTGTTTTTCCCAGCTTTGATTTGTCCTAGTGCCTTCTTTATCATTTCCTAGGGGGCAGCTAAGTAAAACACCCATGTTCAGCTTGGGAATCCACGTCCCTCTTTCCCTCTTAACTTTCTGTAGCTGGCTGAGCCCCATGTGGAAACTGTGAAAGAAAGCTCAGATGTGGTAGCTGGGGTGGGTGTTATTTTTCAATCACCTTACACAAAAGCCCCAGTTGCAGCAAAATGACATTTTAAAAAATGTTTTTTAACCTTTTAAGTTTACAGAGGATAAACCCTTGACACTTATCTTTTGTGAACCGTTGGGGTTATTTATTTATTTATTATTTTTGTGCTGGTTTCTAGTCTTAAATTTCACGCTTTGCACGATCAGTTGGCTTTTTGGTGCTCTCCCACTTGAGCCACAGTTCCACTTCTGGCCTTTTCCTGGTTAATTGGACATAAGTCTCAGGACTTTTCTTCCTGGTGCTTCTTAGAGCACAGCCTCCAGTAGCTGGGATTGCAGGGGTGAGCCACCAGCACGACTGAGTGCAGTGTTATTCTTGATTGTGAAGCCCTTGGAACTGAGGATAAGCACAGATGAAACCCAAGGCTTTAACTCTTAACATAGATTTTACTTTCCTCCTCTGATATGAATGTTGATTCTTTTAAGAAAGGAACATTCTTATGATACACTTGTCTATATTTTTAAGGCATTATATTATTATATTAATCTCATGCCACTATGAACTCACTGATGTTGAAAAAACCTGCAGCCTTTCCAAGATTACTTTCACATGTATCCTATTTATACCATGTCTTTATACTTATGATTCCCTGGCATTAAATAAAATGCACCCCCCCACATTTGTGTACATGTGTTGATTTTTGTTAACTATAATGACTGTGGGAGAATGACTTTCTTAGGGTTTCCCCCATTCCTGATGATCGTGGACATGCTTCCAGGCAAGTTCTGAGACCAGAATACTATATAGCATAGCCACAGCGCTCCCTGTCCCTTTGCCTCTCCATAGGCACTGCACCCCGCCACAGTTTCCTGCCTACCTCAGTGTGTCCGTGGCCTCTTGGCTCTGTGAGTGTTCTCTGGTGGGAGAGCACTCCTTATCACCTTCTTTCCTGTCCCCTTGTCGTGCCCACAGTCTAGATATGCCTTTGTCCAGCTTAGAAACATAAAGCGCTGGACACTGGTCTTGGGAGTCTTCCCCGTGAAGACCTTCTGTCAGTTGGCACAAGTGGCTTGCTGTGGATTTGCGCGGTTGGCTTCTGGTCTCACCTTGAAGGCTGTGGCGTGGACTGCTCCATGGGTGTATGTCCTCATGCCACCCATAACATCTGCTCAGGGCAAATTGGACGTGACGCTGAGACCAGGATTTGTTTTCCAGGCTTATTCTTCTTCCTAAGGAAGATCTGCTCCCTTGCTCATCCCCAACATGGAATCTAACCAGATCTCCTTGGCTGGACCTCTGTCTCAGCACTTTCTGTCAGGAGCCTGGGGGAGCTTGTTACTTGGTCTTTTGGAGCGGACTGTCGTGAGATGGCAGAGGCCGCTCCTGAAGCACTAGGATAAAGTTCCTCCCCAGTCCACGGCTCCTCAGGGTCTGTAGCCAAGCCCTCAGCTGTCTTTGGAAGGTGATCAAGGGTATAGAACACAGAGAATCTTCCATTTGTTGTCATTCCCTGGTCTCTCACAGGGTTGGGGAACCTTTTTTTTCTACCAAGTGCTGTTTGGGTATTTATAACATCATTACGGGCCTCACAAAATTATCAGTGCTGAAAGTTGGGCTGTGACAGCCAACAGGTGGTGGGCATGCCTATTCTGTTTGTACCAAATGATTTCATGGGCCTAAAACAGCCTTCAGGCCAGTGTTCCCAGGCTGCAGGCCAGACTTAGACTTGGACTTAGACTGATCTCTATGTTCTCCAGTTGGGTGTAATGAAGACAGAAGTGGGTAGATTTTTTAGAACAGAAACCCTGCTCCAATAATTCCACTCTTCCTTTTCTGCAATGTCTAGAGATTGCCTAGTGAGAGCCATGATGTAGAAGGATGCTGGGAGACAGGAGTCACATGACAGTGCCTAGTCTATGCTATGACTTAAATTTTGGATCGTAAAAGATGACAGAGAACATTAAATGCTAATGAAAATAATACAATTACCTTGCCCATGTAATTGTAACCCCTCTGTACGGTACTTTCACAATAATAAAAAAAAGAAAATAATACAAGAGCAAAACTTCACATTACAAATAGATGTGTGGGTTTCAACTATAGGCCCTGTGATGTGGATGTGGGGTGGGAATGAGCCGCAGGTGATGCTGGAATATACTACAGGTGATGAAACAGACAGGACACTGCCATGTGTCCTCAGCCCGCCCGCCCACGTCTTCTCTCTCGCTTCTTTGCACCACCACCACGGCAGTTTCTGGCCTTCCTAGTTTTATCACTGGAGCTGAGACTGTTTCCAACGTAGTCATCATTTTAATAATGTTGAATCTTCCACATTCAGAGACCCCTATGTAAATGTAAACTTTAAAAAGAAACGGCTATGATATGTTAAGAATGTAGAAAAATCAAAGTTCTATAATTTTGTCTGCAAATCTTACCTTAGAAAATAATTGGTTGTGAACAAGACTCAAGTGGTAGAGGACTTGCCTAGCATCTACAAGGCCCCGAGTTCAAACCCTCGTACCACCAAAAGAAAAAGGGAGCTAAGAGGTCTGGAGTTTCTTCTGAGGTGACCAAAATACCTTAAAACTAAAACATTTGGGGTAGTATGATTTTGTGAATGTACAAAATGCCTTTGAATTGTACATTGCAACTAGTGAGATGTTCATTCATTGATTTAGCCACTAGCCAAGGTATCTGTCTATTGAAACATTGTGTTGTATGCCATAACTACATGCAATTTTTATTGGTCAACTAAATGTTAACAAAAGAGAAAACACTCCCTCATAATTTCAATGCCAGTTTCACAACTAAAAGTAAAGAACACTCAGTTGGTTTTCAAACAAAAGTCCTTACTTTATTTGTAAAGCTTTACAGAGGAAGATGTTGTTCTTTACAAAATGCCTCACACACAAGCACTGAGAGTTTTTCTAAACACCCCTGTTGGCAAAAGTTTCATAGCTTTCCCTATTCATCTTGAGGCAACGAGAGTTCTTTCTTGCACAGATACCAAGCCTTATTTGTCCAAGTGCTCTGTATGTGACTCAGAAGTATTTCTGTGCTACTGGATGGCTTCCAGGACTTAGCCAGAACTAACCTCAGACATTTGAATCAAATTAATTCTTCAGAGGAGATCTCTTGTCTGCAGTCTTTCCCTAATACAGTCATCTTCAGCACTCTCCAACCCAGCCATGAGAAGATTAACCTACCAACTTCCCTAGAGCAGAAAACATTCCCTAATTAAAGTATAATAAATATGGTAGTTAATAGTATAGTTCAAATAACCATTGTTTATCTCTGTTAGGTAGATGGAAAATTCAATTTTGTGTGTGTGTGTTAGTCATGAGGCCTGAACTCTGGGCCTGGGTGCTGTCCTTCAGCAGTTCAGCTCAAGGCTAGCACTCTCGCACTTGAGCCCATGGCTCTGCTTCTGGCTTTTTTCTGCTTATGTGGTACTGAGAAATTGAACCCAAGGCCTCATGCATGAGGCAAGCACTCTACCACTGAGCCACCTTCCCAGCCCCCTCAAAATTCTTTTTAAAAAGTTCAATCACAGATGATTACTGATTTAAAATCATCAGTAATTTTGTCATTTTTTTTGTTAGTTTTGGTGAAAGTTTTGGGGTCTGAATTGCTGTCCCGTAGCTTTTTACTCAAAGCTGGCCACTCTACCACTTGAGCCACAGTTCCACTTCTGGCTTTTTTGGTGCTTAATTGGGGATAAGAGTCTCCTTGACTTTCCTGCCAGGGCTGGCTTCTAACCATAAACACCAGATCCCAGTCTTCTGAGTAACTAGGATTACAGGTGTGAGCCACCAGCACTCAACTATACTGTTTTTCTTGAATGATCCCAATCACAAGCATTTTTTTGTCTTCCAAAACTTGTAGAAGAATCCAGAGGATTTGTAAGCAACTCTTATACTTTCCAAGGCATGCTTTTTGTATTTAGAATACTCTGCATTCTAGCTTTAGACTACATTTCTTAGACTAGTTCCTTTCTTCCGGTAATAAATTTTGAGAATGTATTAAATTGTCTGTTTATGAAAACAAAACATGTCCTTCTCTGTTTGGCTTTCATTAGTTCCACCGTTCTATTTCCAACATCTGGACCACATTGGAAGAAGGCTAGACCACTATGAGAAGCCTGAGTTATCGCTGGGATCGTATGAATATGTTGCCACTTTGGATTATTGCAGAGTAAGTGTTCCCAGTGCTCCAAGTACTTATGCATCAATGTCAGATTCAAGTGACTAACATTCTTCTGTACAGAGTTGACTTGATTCATAAACAAAACATTTTGGCGGTACCATGGGAATACAAAAAGACAGGATATGAAACCCATATCCAAACTTCTAGGTTGTGAGCATTGAAGCAGTTGCCTAAGCATCTTCTGGAAAGACCCATTTCTCAAAACACGGTGCCAGAAAAAGAAAACTATTACTTTGTTTCTTCCAGATAAAATACACTGGCTTCTCAGTGCAACAGTGCCATGCAGGATCTCTGCCTCATTTGTTGTCAGTAATCTCAGGAAAACTTCCCTACTTTGCCCAGCGTGAGTGGCAGAACTACTGACATGTTTCTTTGCCTCTATTCTACAATCTAGTTGTTATTATGGTGGCTTGGGGATCTTGGCCTCTGATTTCCTTGCTCTACAAATCTCTTTTGGCCCTTTCTCTTCTAGACTATTAAGTTTAAAAAGTGTAACTTCCCTTTAAAGCCATTGACATTGCAGCCTACATTGCCACTTCAGCCATGTCTGTCTTCAGTTCTTCACAGCTCTTGCCATGTGCTCTGAACTTACCAGCTCTTGGACAAGTCCATGCCTTTATACAAGATGTCCTTCACCATGCCTTCTGTTTTCCTGTCACATCTGTATGTATAGATCCCATCCAGTGCACTTGTACTTATTCTTCTGTCTGAAGTTTTGTTACCTCTGTGTGTGTGTGTGTGTGTGTGTGTGTGTGTGAGAGAGAGAGAGAGAGAGAGAGAGAGAGAGAGAGAGAGAGAATGCACACACCTTTCTAGCTGTCACAGTTGTTCACTTCAGCCTCTGATTTTTTTGATTTTAGTAGTCTGGTCCTATCTTCATATTAAATTCCTCTGGAATTTAAGTCTTCTTGCCTGTCTCCCTCTTTCTATATTCTTGAGGACCCAAATCTTGTCCTAAATTTCTTCATGACATTTTTATAGTGTCTTGTGCTAGTGGGAAGTTGATCAATATGCATGGTTACTATGTATGTAATGAATGAATGAATGAATGAGTGAGTGAGTGAGTGAGTGAGTTTACAGGAGGGTCACCACCACCCATCTCCTTTCTTCAGTGTCAGTTTTCATGACATCATTATAGGCATCTTGCACCACTTTACAATGGGTTAGTGATTTGAAACGCAGGTCATTTCACATCTTAGTTGAGAATTCTGCTTCTATCTGAAACATCATGGGGAAGCTTGAAAACATGAGTGTCATTCTGCCTTCTTGCCTGCTCTCCCTTCTGAAAATGAAAGCCCACTAACACCTCCTGCCCAGACACCTGCCTCTACCCAGAGTTCTTCTGTAGATGGTTTCTCATTGACCTGCTCATCAACTGAGAACTGAACAGAGAGTACTTGCACAAACTAGGCACTTTCTCCATTGACGGAATCTCTTTTCTCATTAACATCTTCACTTACTTTAGTGTATTATTTTAGTTTGCTCTATGTCACACAGAAATAGTTACCCCCAAAAAAACCCACTTTGAGCTTCATTGGTTTGAAGCACCATCACACTTGAGCATCCGGTGGGAATAGAAGAACACTTTTTTGATACAAAATGGTTTCTGTCAGGCAAGAAGTGGGTCCCCAAGTTCAAAGACGTCTGAACCTATTTATTCCTTCCTGCTGTTGACTGAAGGAATATCAGTAGGCAAAGCTGAAACATTTGCTATCCTGGTTATACCTCATAAAGCCATCATAACCTGTGGTAGGAGAATTTACTCAGTGAGTGATCTTTACAATTGTAGTATAAATCTTACAACACTCCAAGTCTCCAGCTCCCTGCCAAAAAACCTACATTATCTTGACTTTATGCTTTTTAGTAGAAACTCAGACAGAGAGTCAAGTCTATTTCTTGGAACAAAAATCTTAGTATCTTCAAATTCTGTTTTATGGAAATATTCCAGAAGTGTGATAGATGGAAAAATCACACCCAGCATGGGTAGAACCAAACAAGTGGCTTTAGTAAGCTAAATCTTCCTTATCACTTTCCAAGCAGAGTTTATAATGAATAAGGCTATAAACACCTTCAAATTTAGTTACAATTTAAAATGCAAATGAAGTAGAAGAATAGGTTAGCTTAGGGATTTGGATAGTGGAAAGAAGTTACTTAAATTCATATTTGTATTTTTTAACACTGTTATACACACTGAAAGGAAGATTATAAAACTCAGGTTTTCCTCTATCCGTTTTAGTTGATCTTAACTCAACTTTGGTTATTTTTGCAGTACTAGAATTTGAACTCAAGGCCTGTGCTTGCTAGACAAATGTGGTACCACTTGAACCCCAACCCCGGGCCCTTTTTCTTTAGTTACTTTTCAGGCTTTTGGCCCTAGATGGCTTTGATTTCCACTTAAGTGGGAGAATGTTTATTGTAGAATAATGAGAAGTAAATTGAGAGAAAGTTTTTCAAACAGTCTACTTATTGATTTTCCACTGGCAATGTATTGCTGTTCTTTTCTTCTTCTTTGTTTGTTTGTTTGTTTGTTTTGTGCCACTACAGGGGCTTGAACTCAGGGCCTTGGCACTGTCCTCACTTTTTTGCTGAAGGCTGACATGCTATGACTGGACCCACAGCTCCACTTCCAGCTTTTATTTACTGGGGAATTAGTCATGCTGAATTTAGGAGAGAATACAAGCATAATAAGACATGTTTGAGTTTGTTGCAAAGAATTTTTGGTTTAATTAACAAGGATAATTATTTCCATCTAATATAAATCAATATATTATCTATATTATGAAATAGATTGGTCAGGTGCTGTGACTCCCACCTGGAATCCTAGCTACTCAGGAGGCTGAGATCTGTGGATCATGGTTTGAAGCCAGGCCAGGGAGAAAATTCCTTGAGATTCTTATATCCAGCTAACCAGCAAAAAGCTAGAAGTGGAGGTTTGCCTCAAGTGGTAGAGTGCTAGGTGTGAATGGAAAAAGCCAAGGAAGAGCTTGAAACCATAAGTTCAAGCCCCTATTCACACACACAGAGAAATATATTAGACCCAGAGGATGCCAGTCTATTTTGGGTATTTACAGGTTGATAATCTTTAAGCCTTATAGTTTTTTACTTGAAATGAAGTATTTTAGGGAGTAGAGCTGTGGTTCAAGTGGTAGAGCAAAAATGCTCAACAATAGTGCCCAGGCCCTGAGTTCAAGGCCCAGGACTGGCACCAAAAAAAATTTACATAGTATTATATAGTAACTAAAGTCAAATTTTATTTTAGAACATTTTTAAATTGATTACCAAGTTAAAAATGTACTAGGTTTTAATCTTTCATTCTCTAGTGTGGCTCACTAATGTTACTCTTCTATAGCCATCTTTTCTAAATATTTTGCAAGTCCCAACTGAAAGATCGTTTCCCTAAGTGCTCTTTGAACACCAGCCAAAATAGAGACCAGCAGTTAGAAACCATTGTTACAGCAGCTGCGTTATGTCAGAGTGATTGTTTTAAACACACAGAGAAAAGACCATTCTTACTGTAAATATGCAATAAATCAGGTAAGTATTTAACAATATGGCTCAGTTTTTAAAATATGCAGTTACATGTTCTCATATAATTTCATATCTCTAAATGGAAAGACATAAAAGAAGAGGTTTGAAAACAACAATATCCGCGTTTGTGAAATTTTATTTCAGTTTCCAAAGTAAATACTAATATATATTAGTACTTATATATACAAGTATTTATTATATTTATTATATATACTAGTATTTATTATATATCACATATAATATATTGTTATATATAACATATTGCATATTCTATATAGTATATATGCACATATATATTATATATAACTGCTTTTGGGCACAAGACTTTAGGGCTTCATCCTGGAAGATGGTGTTATGGCAGGGCTGATCACAATACTGTATCTTCCTTTCAGTAACTTTAATAGTGGGTCCTTGAGCCCTGGAAAAGTGAACTTGCTCTGTTAGATAATACTGCCTAGTTCTAGTCACACCCTGAAAAAGTTTCTCTTATCTTTTTGATGGCATCAGAAACTGTTTTAGACAGTTACTTGATTCCTAGATGTTAAGCCCTACATCTTATGTGAAGTGTCTGATCAACTTGAAGAGTTTCTAGTATTTAAATTCAGTTCTTAAGTGTACTTACTTTCTATCCATTTGTGTGATGTTGTTTGCTCTCCTGTAGAAGAATAAACCTCCCAACCCACCAGCCTTCATCTTCATGATTGATGTTTCGTATAGTAACATAAAGAACGGACTTGTCAAGCTCATATGTGAAGAACTGAAGACTGTGTTGGAAAAGCTCCCAAAGTAAGAGAACCACCATTTTTTCCTTAGCTTCCATTGCTGAATGAATACATTGTCCAGGAAACAAATGCTGAGTGGCCAGTGGGCATTTTTTACTAATGAGAACATTGAGTAGTCAGTTAACAAATCAAACCGCACAATTCTTTTAAGGCTTTAAACAGTTAGAGTGCTCCTTTGTATCAAGCAAAAGAGTCATGCTGGCTAACAAAAAATTACTAATAGTGCTAGAAGAAAAACTTTCAAAATATGTAAGTTATGAGAATCCAAACAGTAGAAGGGCAAGTCTGGAAGATTCCCTCCCCCCTCATTTTTAGATAAGTGGCTTTCTAGTGGGAACTGCAAGGTTCTAGAAGTGACTAACTGTTCTAAAAGTGTTAGAAAACTGGACATCTCCACTGTGGTGGCAGGTGCATCCCTCTCCTTGCCATTGCTGCAGGGCAAGGGTGAGCAGTAACTAGCAGGTGAACATCATCCTAGGTGTTAATGAATTTCACATTTCTTGAAGTGGCATGGTACGTGGTTTATCACAAACAAGTAAATAAAACTGATGGCAATCTTACTATAAGAAAATAGAAAACGCTACACATAAACAGGCCCAAATAAATTTTATGGAGAAAAAGAACCAGATCTGGAAAATGAAGGAAGGGATTAAATAAAAAAGATGTTAAAAAAGATTTGAAGAGTAGCTGGGAATAGCTAAAGGAATCCTTTCTTTTTTGTCTTGCCTCCTCTGCTGGCTAGTTTTAAATGTCTTAGTGTAGCAGTTGGTTGTTTAGGGCAGGACAAGCATCTGGCAAGGAGAGAGATCAGGGATCAGGGAAAGGCCATCAGTCCTGCCATCTTTCCTACTTGACATTGGATGCCTTGTCCCTCTTTGCTCCTTCTACCTAAGGCAGTGTTTGGGGCCACATGAGGCTCTGCCAAGGTGACGCAGGACCTCCCAGAAGTGGCTTTGTTTGTATCTGTGAAGCTGAAGACATAATATTCTGCAGGATGGTTTGGAAAAGCAGTGGGGATGTTTGAGAAACACTGAGGTGATTTCAAACTGAATCCAGATGAGGATTGATCTGGGAGTAAGTGGAAGGTCATAGCATAAGGAAGGCCTCCTGGCCTGCAGGTGTAGTGACTGGAGTTTCTCTTAGCCCATTCTTAGGGAAACTTGAGAAGTGTGGATTGATTTTCTGCAGAATACGGCATATGTTAGCAAGGAGATCTCTAACAGGGTTTTTGTTGGTTTGGTTTGGCTTGGTGTCTGTACTGGGGCTTGAACTCAAGGACTGGGCACTGTCCCTTAGCTTTTTCTGCTCCAGGCTAGTGCTTTACCACTTGAACCACTGCTCTACTTCTGACTTTTTGCTGGTTAATTGGAGATAAGAGTCCCATAGTCTTTCCTGCTCTAGGCTGGCTTTTGAATCTTGACCCTCAGTTCTCGGTCTTCTGAGTAGCCAAGATTAAAGGTGTGAGCCACCAGTGGCCCACTCTTAACAGGATTGTTTTACATCTAAATCTGAACTTTAATCTTGGTTAATGTGAAAGAAAACTACTTAAGTTTCTGAAAATGGTCTCTCTGTTGTCTGAAACTGACAGCAATGCAGTGTATGTACCCTGTTTTCTTAGACCTGTTACTCCACTAACTCTTTCTTACCAAGACAATGGTGGTATGATATAAGATAACAAATCATACTGTGTCACCAGAAGTCCGTTCCATTAAAGTGGAGATGTGGCTTTGGCAAAAGATGGGAGCTGAAATAAAAGGTACCACTAGTTATTTCTGGCCTTATGCAAATCTCTGTCTTAGAAGTATACCACCTCTTTCCCCCCCTCTCCCCCCCCCCCAGGCAACTACTTCCTTTCCCTTTTTTATCTTTTAAAACAAAACTTGTTGGAGCTGTGTGTTTATGAAGCTTTATTTCCATGGTAAGATTGCCTTGTCACTTTGATTTGCTTCTTTGTACTAAAGTGGGAAAAACACACTGAATAGCCTTTTTAAATCACAGCCTGAAGTCTGAATTCTTAGCCAAGGGTGTGGTTATCTCTGAGCTAAGCCTTTGAAAAGAAAAGGAGTCTGTCCTTTCCAGTCAACTTTGAATTTGTGTCTTTGACCTTGAAAAGTTTCCAGACTTTTCTGACTTTCATGTTCCAAGAAAGACAAACCTTGAAATGTGTCCCCTGTTGTTCAAATCGGATTTCTAGGTTGAGTTTTTATTCGCCTGTTTGTTTTCAGTACATGATTTGGGGATTTTTCTGGTTCTCTATTTGTGTGTCTTCCATGCTGTTCTGTCTGATTTGTTTTATTGAAATGATAGGAGCAAGTATTGAAGACAGTGGTCACTAAAAAATGAAAGAGCAGCCTGTGTCAGACTTCGTGCTATCCATGATATAACTTCACAAAGCTGATAAAAAGTTAATACAAAAGAGAGACTGAGAATTAGTTTTCTTCTGAATATAACTTAATGAGGTAGCTATAATGTTGAAGAACTTTTTTAGGATGGTTTTTTTTGTTTCTCAAAAAAATGTTCGCATGGAGACAATAATAATATTTTTGCAGTAATGTGAAACGTTCTGATTACAAATTTACAAAAATGTAAATTTAGGTTCTTCGTGAATCCTGCCAATCCCACACTGCTCCTTCCCCACCACTTCAGTCTGCCCAGATTCACTGGGAAATGGCAATGAGCACCATGCTCTATAGTTTTTCTTTTGTGTCTCTTGCCTTAGTTGACTCCAAATTAACCGAGGAATGAGAATAATATGTCATAATTTGTCAGATATTTCTCCTTATGTGATGAGGTTGATGGGAGGCTAGAAACTTAACCAGTAGTTTGCTGGCAATCAAGCCCTGGTTTGTAGTATCAGTTCATTCTGCGGGGTAAGTACTTAGAACTGGCTGACCTTAAGCTGTCAAGGTGGTGGCACGCAACCAGAGTTGCTTCGTTTTGACTTATTGAGGGCTGTGACTTGCTATCCCAGCCAGCATTTCCCTATTCTGTAAACATCCTCAGTCAAACCTCCAGTTCTCCACACTGGAGCAGGGAGGTCCTGTGAGGCCCGGGACAGAGGCCTTGTGCAGCGCTGTTTATTAACTGCTGGCTGTTAAAGCTGTCATAGACCACAAGCCTAGTGAAGATGATTTATGGGAGTTTAGAAGAGATGACTTCTGATTGGTGTATGCAGGGAAGTTTCAGAGAGGAAGGATTTGTATGGAGAGGAGAGGGACAGCCCAGAAGCAGAGTGATACAGCATGGCATGGTACAGTTCAAGGGTAGATGTGAGTAGTCAGTCACACAGCTGAGGATACTGAGGTACTGGGGAGCAGGGGGGGGCGGGGGTAGTCATAAAAGACCAGGTTTTCTCTGCCAAAAAGCTTTATAAGGGTCCAGAACATAAGCATTTACCAAGTGCTTTTAGAAGGAGTTGGGATTTTTTTTTTGGTATTAGGGTTTGAACTCAGGGCTTGTTTACTCTGCTTTGGAGCTCGGGTTTAGAGCTGTACCACTTGAGCTAAGTCTCCAGTTCCACTTTTTTTTTTTTTTTTTTGGTCCGGTCGTGGGGCCTGAACTCTGGGCCTGGGCACTGTCCCTCAGCTCTTCAGCTCAAGGCTAGCGCTCTGCCACTTGAGCCACAGCGCCACTTCTGGCTTTTTTTTTTCTGCTTATGTGGTGCTGAGGAATCGAACCCAGGGCCTCATGCATGCAAGGCAAGCGCTCTACCACTGAGCCAACTTCCCAGCCCCTCCACTTTTTTACTAGTTAATTATAGATAAAGAATCATGTAGATTTGTCTGCACAGACTGGCTCTCAGTACTCAGATCTTAGCTCCTGAGTAGCTACAATTACAGGTATGAGTTACTGGTGCTTCATGATTATGAAAATTTTTTAACTGTCAACCCAGTTTTCAAGACCACAATGAAGAAAGGAAACAGAATTAAAGAACCAGTACTGGTCAGCCTGCTGAAGCATCAAAGAAACTGAGACAGGTTAAGATAACACCTTACTGCTATACTTCCATTTTTCTTTTTCCTGGGTTTAAGCTCTTTTTGCTATGTAGAAATGGAGCAAACCAGGCTCTTCTTTAAAAAACTATATCTCCTAAGCAAAATAAGGTCTTCTTTTTTAAAATAACTGATACCTAAACATTAAAAATGGTATGCATATTGTATGGTTTTCACTGGATCATTGAACACTGTGTACTATCACCACTGGAAACGAGTCTCAGTGTTAGATATTAGGGACAGAGCAAGAGAAAATAAAGTGTAGATGACTAAAGACTCTACTGGATTTGTCTGCCCAGGTTGGCTTCAGCCCTCAGTCCTCAGATCTTAACCTCCTGAGTAGCTAGGATTACAGGTATGAGTCGCCAGCACTCAGCTTCAGTATTGTTTTTTCTAGTAACAGAAATGACAACTAGAACTTTAAACACATCTTCTTTCCAATTTCCAATTTCTTTCATAAAGAAAACTATGCTGTTCTAGACTGATTTTAAAAAGACTGTAAACACTTATTTTTCTCACAGGGAAGAGCAGGAAGAGACATCTGCCATTCGAGTTGGTTTTATCACCTATAACAAAGTTCTGCATTTCTTCAATGTGAAGAGTAATTTGGCCCAGCCACAGATGATGGTGGTGACTGACGTGGGAGAAGTCTTCGTTCCTTTGTTGGATGGCTTCCTTGTCAACTACCAAGAATCCCAATCTGTGATTCACAAGTAAATAGCAAGTGTTTGGTCATTTAACTGCAACTGGACATCTGTGTCTAATTGCATTTTGTTTTAATTCCATTATACAGTGTTTTATTTCGTCATATGCAAGGGGGGCTTTGTGACATGGTTTGTAAAACGCTATCATTTCTGTTAGGCCTATTTCTTTTTAATATATACCAGTATTTAGAAGGAAGAATTTTAGTACTCACTTTATTTTTAAAAATGTATTTAGTGGTATGTTTAAGTAATTGTACAAACGGGCTTCATTTGAGTGCGTCAGATTATGAGAATAATGCATCTTGATCTATATCACACCTTCCATTGTTCTCTCCATCTCTCCCAACCTCACCCTTCTCAAGTTCCCTAGTTCCATCTTCGCATGTGTACATTGAATATTGTGACTGTATTCTCCCATCCTTCTTCTCTCCCGACCCGTCTGCTCCCTCCCTAAGACCTCTTCCCCTTCTGACAACACGTGGTTCAGTTTCCTTGTATTTATTTTTGTTGTTCATGGGATTTACAACATTGGAATCTTTCCCTGCATATGCCATACTTTAGCCAGTTTGTTTGTGTATATATGCATCTGATTCTGTACGTGTTTTCATTTATATTTATAGTTTAGATCCAACTTCCATATATGACAGAAAATATACATTCTTTGTCTCGCTGAGCATGACTTCACTTAACATAATTCCAGCCTTTCCACTTGCAAATAAGATAATATTCTTCCAGTGGATGAATTGAATTCCACTGTATTATACTCACTTTCAACCTTGTGAATTTTTTGTCTTGGCTAGGAAGGTAATGCAAGGAGATACTTTCTGCATGTGAATGGACATAGTGATGCAATTAAAGATGCAGCCACAGGTTCAAGAATTTAGGGTGTATGAGAGGAGTAATGAATATATGTACAAAAAGTATGATTGAGTAAACGTGTCCCAGCCAAATCTTAGGTTTGGCACAAACCACAGTAGGGCATCATTTCCTAAGGAATATCTTTATCAGTTTACTTACTTTCCCAGTAGGTAAAACTCTGTCTTGGGTGTCCTACATAAAATACCATGAGTCTTTTAGCTTGAAATGTTAGTGATTTATTTATTTTTTTGAAATTTATGGCCATCATTTAAAACCACTCCTTTATTTCCTATAGTTTATTGGACCAGATTCCAGAGATGTTTGCAGACTCCAATGAAAATGAGACCGTCTTTGCTCCTGTCATCCAGGCTGGCATGGAAGCCCTGAAGGTGAGAAGCCATTTGTTCAAGCTGTCAAATACGTTTTCAAAACAGTGAAACAGAGCCTGGCGCCAGTGGGTCAGGCCTGTAATCCTGGCTATTCAGGAGGCTGAAATCTGAGGATCCTGGTGTCTACCAGCTGGGGCAGAAAAGTCTGTGAGTTTCTTATCTCCAAATAACCTCCAAGAAAGCCAGAAGTGGAGTTGTGTCCCAGGTGGTGGAGTGCTAGCCTTGAGTGAAAAAGCTAAGGGACAGCACCCAAATCCTGAGTTCAAGCCTCAGTATTGACACAAAAAAAAGAAAGAAAAGAAAAACCAGACAAAAGAGAAAGTTTCGTACCTCTTCACCAAAGCTTGCAGACTGCTAGAGGCTACTGAAAACTCCCCAACAGCCTGCAGAAGGAAACAGCCAAGACACCATTGCTTCCTGTGCTTACATTCCAGCATGGCAGGATTTCCAGCTTAGCTCCTCCCTTCTGCTTTTAGATGACCTTGATGTGATCTATTTTCAAATCAGTTCAGCAATAGCTGGATCACGATGTGAAGAGTTCAGTTCCCAGATTGCCCTCCCCTTCCTTGGGACTTTGAAATATGTGAGGGGCAGGCCTTGGGATGGCCAATGACAGGAGGCGCATGCCACTCGGGCCTCTCTGGCTACCAAAGGTTGGCCAAATGTGCAGTCAGGAAGCTGAACCCAAACAACTCTGGGTCAGTTTTCTAGTAATCCAGACAGCAAACTAATGACAAATGCCTTGGAGGCACCTGCTCTAAGTGACGATTACCTTAGCATGGAAGTAAATCTCTCTGGCTCTGAGAGCTGATTCTCAAAATTAGTTTTAAATGTGCTTACTTGTTTTTAGACTTACTTTTAAACTAAAATGACTAGTCATAATACACTGGTACAAGTATCAGCAATAACAGAACAAAATTGAGGGTGTAAACCACTCTGCACAAGTTTCATGTCTAAATTTATAGTGTGATTCTAGTGTGGCAACTCTTTCTGAGACTTTTATTTAGATATTGTTTGGAGGAACTGCAGTTTGAACTTTGGGCCTTGTACTTACTTTTTACTTGTTGAGATAAGAGTTTTGCAGATTTGTCTGCCTAGGCTGATTTAAACCATGGTCTTCAGATCTCACTCAGTCTCTTGAGTAACTAGGATTATTACTATTATTATTACTATTATTATGATTAAATGCTTGTCATTCATAAGGCATAAATGGCTGCTGCCAATGTCTAAATTACATGTATAGTAGATATACAGTACTGCATATGCTTGATTGTTCTTCCCGTATTGCCACCCAGCTCCCACTGAAGACATGTCGCTTACCAGGAAATCTCAGTTTCTCATTTGATCACTTCAGTTACATACATTAACCTTACTTCCTCTTTTGGGCACGTTTGCTTTCTGGGAGGCATTCTGTATTGTCACAAAATTAAGGGTAGTGAATTTGTGTGGGAGCCTTGATGAAAAATTGGATTTCATTTAAATTCTTAATTTTTCTATTACTTTTAGAGGTGTGTGTTTTTAAATCTTTAACTATTGTACAAAAGAGGTCACAATTCAATGTGTCAGTTTATGAGTACAAGGCATCTGGATCAATGTCAGTCCGCCACCATTCTTCATCTGTCCCAATGTCATTCATTTCCTCAAGATAAAAATGTGTGCATTTTGCTGTTGTTGTTTTGTTTTGGAGGCAAGGTGTCATTGTATAGCCCAGGCTGGCTTTTCTTCAGCCTTCCCATTGCTACAATAACAGGCATGTGCCACCATGCCTGGCTTACTGGGAATGCTTTAAATGGTGTTTTCATAGTAATGAACGTAACAGATTCTAAATTGTAGTCCTAGAACTTTAATATTTTTGACATATTCAGCTTAGCTTCCTAGCTACGACTCTTGACTTCCCTTGCCTCCTTTCTTCCTAGTGCCATCTCCGTGTGGGACTTTCAGTGCACAACGTAGACAAGATCACAACTCACATCCTTTTTCACCACTAGCTCAGCCAAGCCCAGACGGCCCGCACAGGCCTGTACGTCAGCTATGACCCACTCTACCCTGGCAGCTGCCCCGGCAGCCTTGTGCCGTGTGGTTTAGAGATGGCAATGTAAGGGTGTGGGCCAATATAGTGCATTATATTTCATTTCAATACATTTTGTCATTGGGAATTTGTAGCTCCTTAGGTATGATTTTAAATTTTTTTTTTTTTTGGTCCGGCCATGGGGCCTGAACTCTGGGCCTGGGCGCTGTCCCTCAGCTCTTCAGCTCAAGGCTAGCGCTCTACCACTTGAGCCACAGTGCCACTTCTGGCTTTTTTCTTCTTGCTTATGTGGTGCTGCGGAATCGAACCCAGGACCTCAGGCATGCAAGGCAAGTGCTCTACCACTGAGCCACCTTCCCAGCCCCTGATTTTAAATATTTTTAATGCTGGATTGTCTTTCATAGAGTCTGAATCTTTTCTTTGTCCTTGTGGTTCTGGAGATCAAACCTGCGACCTTGCCCATTGGAGGAAGTGCTCTTCCCTTGTCATGCCTGGAAGCTGGTGCCCTGTGTCCTCAGTGGCCTTACCCACCACCACTTGCTTTGTGCCTTCTTCCATCAAATATGGCTTCATTGTCATGTGTATGCACTGGAGGTCTGATGTCCTGGGATGACGCATCCTGGGGATCCTGTCACGTACTCTGGCATTCTGGGATTTATTCCCTCTTGAAAGACTCTACCATTGACTAAACAAGTGCAAGCTTTCCCTGTGCCATTTCACTCTGCTAGCACTGTAAAGCTGTGTCCTCTAGATCTACATTTAAATATTGGTTCTTCCATTCCACTTTTATAACTGTTGGCTTATCCTGGCTAAGCCTGAGTTTACCAGTCTATCTAGTGGAGAGAAAAGATCCTGCCCAAGGTTATTATTCACTTAGGTGGCTGTAGTATTTGGCTCATAGAAAGAACTTAAATACTTTAATATATTTCTGATTCTCTTAGAACCTTCCTGCTGGGTCCCAGTGGCTCATGCCTATAATCCTAGCTACTCAGGAGGCTGAGATCTGAAGATCACAGTTCAAAGCCGGCCCAGGCAGGAAAGTCAGTGAAACTTATTTCCAATTAACTGCCAGAAAAGCCTGAAGTGCAGATGTGCCTCAAATGATAGAGCACACTAGCTTGAACACAAAAGCTCAGAGACAGTACCCAGGCTCTTGAGTTCAAGAAGACCAGAACAAAAACAAAACGAAAAACCCCTTTCTATGTAAACATGTTCTCTAATTCTTTATTGTTATTTTAGGCAGCAGAATGTCCCGGGAAGCTGTTCATCTTCCATTCCTCCTTGCCAACTGCTGATGCTCCAGGGAAGCTGAAAAACAGAGATGACAAAAAGCTGGTTAACACAGACAAAGAGAAGGTATTATGTGAGCAGAGGTGTTCTATGGCGGGAGGCGGGGCCAGTGTGTCCTGTGCTTAAGAAAGAGGAGGAGCTAAGTCTACTGTATATGTTGTAGGAATGTTTGGAGTACAAACCCTGGTGGTGTCTATCCACAATATCTAAATTGAAATCCGAGCCCAGACTTTTTTTTTTCCCCCATGTAGGATCTGTGAGGAGACATAGGAAGCAGTGGGGGGGGGGGGGGGGGGGGGTGAAGCCTGTGGGAACAGTAAGGCCATGGATGAAAGCATCAACAGTTGACCACATAACCTCACATGAGCACCCCTGCAGTTCCGAACCGGGACAGCAATGCTAGCTGGCCCCCTAGGGTCCAATGGAGGAGAATCAAGTGAAACTGAAGATCATACAACTGTTTCTTTAAGCCAGTTCAGCTAACTGGAAAAGAACCTATATGTATATATATGTTTTCCCTCTCATTTTACAATTTCTTGCAGAGTTCAATAGAAACTTAACTTTAAACTGAAACTAATTTGGTTTTGGCTTTCTTGGGTCTTGTGCCTACAGCTACTCTTCCAGCCCCAGACGAATGTGTATGAGTCTCTGGCCAAGGACTGTGTATCCCACGGCTGCTCCGTGGCGCTCTTCCTCTTCCCTAGCCAGTATGTGGATGTGGCCTCCTTGGGTGTTGTTCCTCAGCTCACTGGAGGAACCATCTACAAATACAATCATTTCCAGGTAAATGGCAGCCATTTGTCCTTCTTAGTCTTCTCCCATGTTGGTTTTGATGCTCAGCTTATAGTTTAAGAAAGCTCCCCTCCTCTGTGGCCAAAATTGACAAAGGTAAGTTTGAGGACACAGAGAAATGGTGCATATTTAAGTTTTGAGGGGCAATAACAGGGTTTGCACTCAGAGCCTCATGCTTACTAGACAGGCACCCCGGAGCCTTTAGCCTGACTTTTATTTTGGAGATAAAGTTTCCTGGATTTTTCTTTCTATACTGACTTTAAATGACAATCCTCTAGACTTCAGCCTCTGGAGTAGCTAGGATTACAGTCATGAGCCACCATCTCCTAGCATGTATTTCTTAATGAGGTCCTAGACTATCTGAGCAGTGCCAGGGTTCCAAGCTGGGTGCTGTTGTGTGTTCCCTAGAGCACCAGCCCCATAGAACATGGGACCGAGTGAAGCACAGGCAGTGGGGACTCTGCAGTGGGACCCTCGAGGCTCACCGTCTTCTTCCTGCTTCTTTACATTACTGAGTCAGGCACTAATCCTGAGTAAGCGCTGAAATAATGTTATTATATTATAAGGGATAATGTTCTCGTAATCCTATAGAAGAAGGCTCTCTAAAACACAAACAAGGGGAAAGTTACTTTGTAATCGATGAGAATTAAGAGTGCTAATTTGGACTATGCTACTCTCACTTATTTGCATTTATTGTGCATTGTTGGAGAAGGAAATCATATTCTGGCATATTTCTTAGATACAAAGTAAAAGATTTAATAGCTTTAATCTCCCATCCAGTGATATTACACGATAGAAGTGAGTCTGTATAAAGACTGGGATTGCTTCCTGTTGGGGGTTGGGGAGCTGGAGAGGGAGTTGTGTGCCTCTCCCATGCCTATCACCTGTAGGTGAGAACTTACAGAGCTTCCCTGACCGGCCAAGGGGCTGCCCTGCAAGCCTGGCACTCAGCTTATTTGTTTACTCTCCCGAGTGAGCTCTCTGCTCAGTCCTGCGCACATGTGCACATTGCACTGATGTTGCCTGTGGAGAATAGCTTTCAAAAGTAAACTGAGACAAAAGTAGTTAAGAAAAGGAGGCGAATGGCCAGGCATGATGGTGAACACCTGTAGCCTCAGCTACTCAGGAGATGGAGGCAGGAGCATCCTGCCCAGGCAAAGTTAGCAAGACCCTAGCTTAAAAACAAAATCAGTGTGGAAGTGCTGCTGTGAGCTCCAGTGGTAAAGCACTTGCCAAGCAAGCTCCAGTACTGATCCCTAGCCCCCCCCCTCCAAAAAAAGACACATAGGAGGGTTTCTACTCATGTTGTGTATGGAATACCCCCTGACGGAACTTCACCGAGCTCAGTTCATGGTGGCACAAAAGAACCCCAGCCTCATTAATTTAGGTGTTAACCTTGTCCCTCACACTAGACCCTCCAGTAGATCATTTATTCTATTTTCACATTGGAAAATTGAAATGATTGATTGGTTTTCCCCTCCCAAATGTTACAAAGATGAAATATAGCAGAGGTTTCATTTGGAAACTTAAAGTATCATTGTCCCAAGATCATATGTATAGTTTGTGTATGTTTCTTTAGCTACGCATATAAATATATTGAATTAGGATGAAAAATAAGAACTATTTTAAATCAGGTTAACACACACACACACACACACACACACACACAGTTATTTGAAGTATTTTGCTGCACGCACGCACACACACACACACACACACACACACACACACACACACACACACACAGTTATTTGAAGTATTTTGCTGCCCTCTGGTGGTCTCCGATGGCTCATTCTTTTATAGATGCATTTGGACAGCCAACAATTTCTGAAGGACCTCAGAAACGACATTGAAAAGAAGATAGGCTTTGATGCCATCATGCGAGTTCGCACCAGCACAGGTAACCTTCACTTCTGCCACTTTCATTTCTCATTTGAATCATTGTTTTCTTTTCAAATTAAATAAAAAGACAGTTAAAACAGTCAGAGGACCCTTTGCTTTTGTTGGTAGGTTTCAGAGCCACTGATTTTTTTGGTGCAATTTTTATGAACAACACGACCGACGTGGAGATGGCGGCCATGGACTGTGACAAGGCAGTGACTGTGGAGTTCAAGCACGATGACAAGCTCAGCGAGGACACTGGGGCCTTAATCCAGGTGATTTCACGTTTAGTCGCAGCTTGTGATGGGCACAGATGGGCGGGGCCTGGGGACAGAAGCCATGTGAACAAAGGTGCTAGATTCTTCATTAAAAAAAATTAATGGGAGAGATTAAAGGAAGCAAAGACATATACAAAAGGAAATGTACTCATTACCTGATTCACGTCATTGCCATCCTCTCTCTGTACATCACTTTTAAAGTAACAATAAAGTAAGTAATTATTTAAAAATAAATTTTAACTCTCAGCTGGGTGTCAGTGGCTCATGCCTGCAAGCCTAGCTATTCAGGAGACTGAGATCTGAAGATTAAGGATCAAAGCCAGCCTAGACAGGAAAATCCATGAGACTCTTATCTCCAGTTAACCAGCAAAAGGCCAGAAGTAGAGCTGTGGCTAAAGTGGTATAGAGTGCCAGGTTTAAGTGAAAAAACTAAGAGACTGCTCCCAGGTTTTGAGTTCATAACCCTGTAGTGGTACGCACGTGCATGCACACAGACAGACAGACAGACAGACACACACACATACACAAACACACACACACACTTCATCTCTCCTTTTTTAAATGAAAAGTCATTAGAGCACCATATTATGTGGCTTCCAAGTCTCATGCATGTACATATGGTAAAATATGATATACCATACATGAGTCTTTGAAATGTGACATAACAGTTCTATGTCATTGCAATGTGGCGTAGCACACCCATGCCACTGCAAGGTAACCCAGTAACCGTGTGTGACATAGCATGACAGTAGCAAATGGGTTTCCAGTGGCACCGGCTATTGTCAGCATTAGCACTCTTTTACTCCTGCCAGGTGTGCATCAGTCTGCTGATGTCACTGTAGCAAAGTACCACAAAAAGAATTTTCTCAAAGTTCTAGAGGCTGGAAATTCAAAATAAAAGACTTCTGAAGGCCATCCAGGATGACTCTATTCTAGGCCTCTCGTTTTGGTTTGTCACTGTCTTTCTGTGTCTGTGTAGTGTTCCCACTATTCAAGTTCCTCCTCTAGTAAAGACACCAATTACATTGGATTGGGGCCCATCCATAGGGCTCTATTATAGTTAATTTACCTGTTGAAAGGTGCTGTCACAAAAATTCAGCTAGTCTGAGGTATTGTGGAGTAGGACTTCATCTTAAAAGTCTGAGGGTGTCACAGTTTGGCACATAAGAACATGTCAAGCACATTAGCATATCTTAAGCAAGTAAAATCAAATTTAGCTTTGTAGTGAGTAAGATTAACTAGGAACCCTGGAGATTTTTTCCCGTTAAAATAAGAAAAAAAAGTATCAAAAGGCATAGTTTTCAGACATCACACTTGAACAATGAAGAGAGGCTGGCATGAAGTTAAAGATTATTAAAGCTATTTGTGTGCTTAACAAGAGATGCGCCTTGAGTAGGCCTGTGATTTGTGAAGGTGTTGGTTCCTGAGCTGAAGTGTGGTAAGTGAGGTCTGAGAAATGTGAAACACAGACCAGCTATGCAAATGCGAGCAGATGTTTATGTGTGAACAGCCCATCGATGCCACGTAAGAAATCTGTGGTCCTTGTTCCCTTTTCATCGGTGTTGCTCACAAGGATAGAAAAAGATCCCATGAGAAACGGAGAGATCTGTCATCTATGCACACTGCTCTGCAAACGTTGATGCAATCAAGTTAGCGTAGCCGGCTATGTGAGCCATAATGCCCTTGCATCGATGTTGTTTCCGCAGTGCGCCGTGCTCTACACAACCATCGGTGGCCAAAGGCGACTTCGGATTCACAACCTTGGCTTAAAGTGCAGCTCCCAACTAGCTGAGCTGTACAAGAGCTGTGAGACAGATGCCCTCATCAACTTCTTTGCCAAGTCAGGTAACACCCTGGAACCCTGCCGTCCTGTAAACCTTAGCAGGCAGTACCTAAAAACATACTATGGTGGTGCAGCTCTCTGGTAGATAAATTATTAAACTGCGTGCTGGTGGCTCATGCCTATAATCCTCTTACTCAGTGGGCTGAGGTCTGACAATGACAGCTTGAAGCCAGCCCAGGCAGGAAAGTCTGTGAGACTCTTCACTAAACTCCAAAAAAAAAAAAAAGCCATAAGTAGAGCTGTGGGTCAAGTGAGTGCTAGCCTTGAGCACAAAAACTCAGATGGCACCCATGTCCTGAGTTCAAGTCCCAGGACTGGCACACACGAAAAAAGAACAGGAGTGGAGGACAACTCTAATAATTAATGAGGGAGACAACTCAGTGCAGACTATAGTTTCAGACTATAGTTTCCTTTCTAGTGGGTAGTCTGAGTTAAAATGTAGGAAGGTGATGCGAAGGGTTTTATTATGTATGTGACAATGCCCTGTGGCAGGTGAGGAAAATGTCCATGGCTCCTGACTGTGCGTGATCATCCGTATCTTGATGAGTCTAAGAAATGGGGTGGGGGGTACCCACAGTAGTATTTTCTTTGTCTTTCCTTCTGAAATGCCTCAGTGAGATGTCACAAGCAGCCCATCAAAATTCCACATGTCAAAAAAAATGACCAACTGGTCTTTCTCTTTGCTTTTATGGAGAATTCTGATTTTTATATTCTGAAGACAAATCTAGGCCAATCGAAAACATTTTGCTATAGGGAGCCATCGTTCTCCATTGGCTAAGTCACCATCCTGAGTGGAGAGACAGCCATCAGCAAACAGCTTTAACACCCTCAAATGCCGCTCTCCTAGTTAGGTGATCTAAGATAAATAGTTGTCTTTTCTGCTCTTTGGAGAGATCAGATTCTAAGACTTTGATGTCCTTTTTTGTTCACGCTTGTGTGCACATAGCTTTTAAAGCAGTTCTACACCAGCCTTTGAAGGTGATCCGGGAAATCCTAGTGAATCAGACAGCCCATATATTGGCATGTTACCGGAAGAATTGTGCAGGCCCATCGGCTGTCAGCCAGGTAAGCCACCTGTGGTGCTTAGACTGTAAAGTATAAAATGCAATTACCTATTCTTTCAGCAGGGAGCTACAGAAGACAACAGTGGTGCAGGCGATTAGGTGCTGGTCAGAAAGCCTACAGCCAGCAAGACTGAGAATACAGTGGGCAGGGGGTGGGATTACGCTTTTTTTTTTAATATAACCAACATTGAAAAAGCTGGCCTTGGGGCTGGGAAGGTGGCTCAGTGGTAGAGCGCTTGCCTTGCATGCCTGAGGCCCTGGGTTCAATTCCTCAGCACCACATAAGAAAAAAGAAAAAAGCCGGAAGTGGCACTGTGGCTCAAGTGGTAGAGCGCTAGCCTTGAGCTGAAGAGCTGAGGGACAGCGCTCAGGCCCAGAGTTCAGGCTCCACGACCAGACCAAAAAAAAAAAAAGAAAGAAAAAGCTGGGCTTTCTAGAGTGCCAGACCCAAGAGTCACAACATTATGTGTAAACAAAAGAATGTTGTCATAATATAAACAGGATTCTCCTCTGTGTATAGAGATGGATATTTTGCTGGAAAATGTGCATGCCTACAATATGTGGGCATATTAACAATGTCATCATCATTAATGGCAGAAATAATGTATTTTATAAAAACATAAATATAATTTGTAAATAAGTATATGTCAGCTGTTGATACTATGGATATGAAATTTTTGGGAAAAAGTTATCTCTGGCCATCATCTAATAATTTGGGATGTTATTTTATTTCCTTTTTTTTAATATACCAGTACTGGAGCTTGAACTTGGAATCTTGCTCTTGGCTTATTTGCTTAAGGGTGTCACTCTACCACTCGAGCCATACCTCCAATTCTTTCTTTTGGTTATTTGTAGATATAGGTCTGTTGGATTTGTCTGTCTGGGTTGTACCTTTAATCCACAATCCTCAGATCTCAGCTTCCTGAGTAGCTAGAATTATAGGTGTGAGCCCCCACTGCCTGGCAGAAATTTTAGAAAGTAATTTAAATAACCCTCATTTAGAATCTTTACCACACAATGGAGTCGATCCTCAAATCTATGTTTATTTTTACTTTTGTTCTCTTGTTCACATTCTTCCCTAGGCCAATAGTTAGCTCTTTCTCATAGTTGTATCTTAAATATCTGGTTATAAAATTTTGATTGACAAAGCAGACAGTGAGCCAGAGATGGGAACATTTTCTAGTTCACTCCTTTTCAAAGCAGTTACTGATAGGACATCTGAAATCCCACCTGTGAGGAAGCCTTTAGCCAGAAACACAAAGCAGATTAATTCTGGGTCCAAATTCATAATCCATGTTCAAGAAGGAAAACAAAGACATACTGAGATTGGACTTTCCTTAAAACTTCTTTTTGTGTGGTTCAACGTGATTGCCTGTGCATTGTCATCTCCCATGTTGGGAGTTCTATTAGCAATTATTGGCTATATTTGAGGATGTAATGCTCTTTGTTATTCAGGTGTTCCACTGTAGTAAATGCAAGCATTAAATGTACTATTGCTTACTATGCTTGTGGAAACTGTATGAAGCCCGGGTGAGCGCCACCTGGAGTCTTACCTGGACATAGTTCAGGTTTTACGATTTGTCTTCGATCCTGGAAGAGTTTTCTGTCTGGAGTGTCTCACTCTTCAAAGGAATAAGATGAAGGAAAACAAGTACAGTTACTGTCTTCTCTGCAAACTCATTTGCTAATGTTAAAATGTTAGACTCAAAGTCCGTAAGTGAAAATTCTAATGAAGGGGGAAAACTCTATCAAACATTTAAAAGTTAAAAGCATTTCCCCTACTATGAGACCATCTGTTTATATAGTTTAGTTATTCTGAAGTAAAAACAGTACAATGTCCGTATTCTCTGAAAGAGAGATTATTCCTGTTCTTATGATTTTTCTTCCTCCATCAGTACACTTTCAGTACATTCTTAACAAGTGAATTTCTTTAAACATGCCAAAGTTTAGTTAGGGATGTAAAGTCTGTAATCCTACCTACTTAGAAGGGAGAGATTGGGACCCCCTAAGAAACATCTAGGTCAAAATGAAGGTGTGATAGTCCATCTCCTTCAGTGGCCAAGCACAGTGCCCACGTATTATTATTAGGAAGCACATCTGCCATCTGAGCAAGTCAGGGAGACATAAATAGGAGGATCACAGTCCGGGCATGCCCAAGCATTTGTGTGTGTGTGTGTGTGTGTGTGTGTGTGTGTGTGTGTGTGTGTGTGTTGGTACTGGAGCTTCAGCTCAGGGCCTTGCACTCTCAGCATTTTGGCTCACAGCTTGTCCTCTACACTTGGGCTATGCCACCAGTCCAGCTTTTTGCTGGTTAGTTGTAGGCCATCTCTCAGAAATTTCTGCACCAACTGGCGAGAATAACAGGCATGAACCACTGGTGTCCAGTTAATTTTCTTAATATGATCTGATTAATCAGAAGCAACCTGTGAAATGTCAGGAATAGTATGGAAACAAAACAGTACGTATATACTTTTATTTGTGAATCTGAGAACATTCTTAATCTATAATAGTGTGTGGCATGTCCAGGAATAGCACTGGGAGACACAGCTCTGAAACAGAACCGGGATCCCCGACTCCTACATGTTTTGATGGCCGTTTTCCTTGGCTGAGGAATCCATCCAGTCCCACCTGCTGTTGAGTAGAAACATTTTGGGCGAGAGAAAAAAAATTAGCATGAGGAGAGTGTCCTCTAGTAAGGAAACATGGTTACCTATCTTTGGTGCATTGAAAGAATTCACAAAGTAGGATCATTCTGAAAAATGTGTGCCTGAGTCAGTTAAAACACATTCCCTAATTAGATCATGCGACGAGACCTGTGATGTGAAAGATTTAAGATGATGCAGGGAAGAAACACAGAAAAGGTGCCGTGCCTGTGTGCCTCTGACCATATAAAATAATGCTTATCGAAGTGAGTTCCACGAAAGGGAAACAAGGTTTTTTCCTTTGTTGCTTTTTATGACTGGCCTTTTTGTCTTGTTTGTTCATTTATCTGTCTTTGGGAGGGTAAAGTAGAGCACAGAAATGGAGGGACAAACAGTGAACAAATGCAGCAGGGGTGCTCCCTAGACACTATGTGTTGAAAATGAACTATACAACGTGTGGGTGGGGATGGGAGGGAAAACTGGGTGAGAGCGAAGGGATGACACTGTCCAAAAAGAAATGGCCTCTACCTGACTCAGGTGACTGTAACTCCTCAGTATATCACCTTTTAATAACAATTTTTTAAAAAGATGAAGAACAAGTCTTAATAGAGCCCAGAGGGAAATTTTCTTCTCAGCGTAGATTCTGATAAGTATTTTATTCTTTGTTTTATATATATATGTATATACATCTTTTTAATTTATTTTTTTTCTGGTCCTGGAGCTTGAACTTGGCCCTGAACTTTTCTTCTGCCCTAGAGCCAAAGCTCCACTTCTGGCTCCTTTGCTGCTTCATTGGAGATGAAAGAATCACAGACTTTCCTGCTCAAGCTGGCTTTGAACCTCAGTCCTCAGGTCTCCGCCTCCTGAGTAGTTTAGGATTACAGCCATGAGCCACCAGCACCTCATTTTCTTCATCATTTTAAAAGACAGATATCTGCAAAGAAGTCGTGAATCTATAGGGCAGATATTTTTATATTAATTGCTGTTATCTCTTCTGCATAGTTTTAAATTTTTATATCCTTGTTTGTTGGTGACCCATTCTGTTAGAAGGAAGGCAGGAATCAATCAAACTTGAATAGTGTGTCTATTCTGATAATTGATCTGGAAGATCTAGAATGTTTTAAACTGTCAGGTGGTCTTCAGCATTTTGTAGCATCCCATTATCGAACCAAAGTGGCAATGGAGAGATGCATACCTTTAATCTACACAACTTCAAAAGCAAATGGTTCTCTCTAACAGATGGAAACTCAGGGGGTCTTCCTTGTCACGGTCAAGCCTGAAACACCTGCTTTTGTTTTTCAGCTGATCCTGCCGGAATCCATGAAGGTGTTCCCATTATACATGAACTGCTTGTTGAAGAACTGCGTGCTGCTCAGCCGCCCAGAGATCTCCACGGATGAGCGGGCATACCAGCGACAGCTGGTCATGGCCATGGGCGTGGCCGACTCCCAGCTCTTCTTCTACCCACAGCTGCTGCCCATCGTAAGCTGTCCGGGACGCTTGTACCCAGGCAGATGGGGGATCACATTTTTGTTTTTTTGCACATATTGTATATATGCAAACCTTTTGGATCTAAGAAGAAATTCAGAATTACAAACGGCTTTCAGAATATGTGCGTGGCACATGGAGCAAGGAGGGATGGATGAGTTAGATTCCCTGAACTGTCAAGCTGGGTGGTTTGCCTGGCTCATTCTCACTGAGTCACCTTCAGCTGAATAGGTACACTACGAATTCTGCAGATAAATTGGAACCAGCTAAGCGGCAACCGCTAAAGAACTCACACTTATAATCCTGACTACTCAGGAAGCTGAGCTCTGAGAAACATGGTTCAAAGTGAGCTGACGCAGTAAAGTCCGTGAGACTCTTATCTCCAATTAACCACCAGAAAATCAAAAGTGGAGCTGTGGCTCAAAGTGGTTGAGCACTATCCTTGAGCAAAAAAAACTCAGGGACAGTGCCCAGACCTTGAGTTCAAGCCCCATGACCAATGAAAGGAAAGAATGGAAGGAGGGAAGGGGGGAGGACAGAAAGAGAGAGAGAGAAAGAGAGAGGAAAAGAAAGAGAAAGAAAGCACTCTACAGCATTAAAGAAACCATTTTCTTGCCTTGGTCTTTACTCAAAAGTTACTGCCTAGACTGCGCCAATTAAAATTCTAACATTCCTCCTTCACCACCAATACACTCTCACCCCACCCCCACTTTTCTGTAGTTCTGCCTAGGTTAGTTCTGTTTTGTTTCAGCAATACCGAGATTAGAACTCAGAAACTCAGTTTCACTTAGCTTACTCACTTGGCTGTCACTACCATTTGTGCAATGCCTCCAGCCCTGCTTTTTGCTGCTTATTTTGGAATTGGAGTTTTACAAACTTTTCTGCCCAAGCTGACTGTGAACTATAATCCTCCATATTTTGGTTTCCTGTATAGCTAAAACTGCAGGTGTGAGCCGCTCGTACCTTACTCTGAAAAGTTATTAAATACCATCTAGAGTTGTATATAGTTTACACTTTTTTTTGTATGTGTGTGCTAGTCCTTGAGCTTTTTTTTTTGTTGTTCAAGGCTAGCACACTCTTACCACTTGAGCCACAGCTACACTTCCACCTTTGAGTAGTGTATTGATGATAAGTCTCACACACTTTCCTGCCTAGGCTAACTTTGAACCAAGATTCTCAGATCTCAGCCTTCTGAGTAGCTAGTATTACAACTGACTTGTTTTATACTTTTCATATTTTCTTCCCTCCAAATAATGACTAGAGCAATGTCTGACACTGAGTAGATACTGGTTAAATGTGCACAGGAAGGAAAGAGGGAAAAGGAAGGAAAGGGAGAGAGGGGAAGAATGAAGAAAAAGAAGAAGAGATTTGTAACTCCCTTGTTTGTCCACACAGCACACATTAGACGTGAAGAACACAGAGTTACCAGCCGCTGTCCGCTGCTCGGAGTCCCGTCTTTCGGAGGAAGGGATCTTCCTGTTGGCTAATGGTCTAAACATGTTCTTGTGGCTGGGAGTGAGTAGCCCTCCAGAACTGATCCAGGCAATATTTAATGTGCCGTCTTTTGCACATGTCAACACAGATATGGTAAGTATTTGGGCATTGTTTTGTGGGGACTATTCAAAAGATATATTCTTAAATAACTTCCTGTGCACTTTAATGTTACAAAGAAGAAACATAATAGAGCAAATAATTCTGTATGAATAACATCTGATATACAGGAAGTGGCACTGTGGCTCAAATACAAACCCTAGTGGCCACACACAGATGCATGCACACATATACACCATAAGGTCCAAGACTGCACATAAAGGAGAAAGTATGAGTGTGAATGATGAACCCCCTATGAAACAATTGGCTGTATTCTTTTTCTAAGACTTGGGGCTTTTACAGGAGCGCATCCTAACTCAGCTCTTCTGTGGCTAACTGAAAACATGTTAGATCTCGGCATCTTCTTGCTGAGAGTTGAGGGTAGCATCTGACCCTGCCTTTGCAGAAGCATCTCCTGCAGCCATGTGCAGCCAGATTGTTTTGTAAACTACTCACCAGATTTCAGGGAAATCTGAGAGACCACATCCCCTTGAGAAATAAGCAGTTGGGTCGTTTGTTTTCATCTTGGAACTGTGGGATGAGCATAGCTTTTCCAAACAAGGCAATGAGAAGATACAGTACATTCTTTACTTGCACACACAGCCCAGAAGCATGGGCCTGGAGAAGGATTAAACCTCAGTGGGCCTCCACAGCCAGCCTTGATGTAAGCATCACACCTGTTATGTCATTGCAGTGATGTGTGCATCTGTCACATCCCACTGAAGGCTTTTGTTGTGTTTTTTTAAAAAGCAACTATTTTCAAAAGACAAAGAAAATTGTTTCATTGGTGGGAATGTGTGCCCCAAAAAGTGAGCAATTTCAAGTTCAGTTTTCTGTATTTTGTTTTCAGGTAAGTGAATTAAGCCAATCACCTCTCTTTGAAGGATGTGTTTGACATTCTGATAACCTCATGTCACGACTTCTAGGTAAATCCTACAAAATGAACTGAAACTGTGATTTTCTTAAATGTAGACCCTGCTGCCTGAGGTAGGAAGTCCGCACTCGCAACAGCTCAGAATGACAATGAATCTTCTCCAGCAGAAGAGGCCGTATTCCATGAAGGTGAAAAGGGGATTTGGATGTGTTTTTTTTTTTTATAACTTTTTAAAATGTATGTCTGTATTTCAATATTTATTTATTTATTTGTCACTAAGTGGGACTTAAACTCGCTCTTGCTTGGCTTTTTTTTTTTGTTTTGGGGCGTTTTTTGCTGGAGGCTGGAACTTTTCCCCTTGAGCCACACCTCCACTTCTGGCTTTTTGCTGGTTAACTGGAGATTAGAGTCATGGGGATTTTTCTGCCCAGGCTGGCTTTGTTCCACAATTCTCAAATCGCAGCCTCCTGAGTAGCTAGGATTACAGGCATGAGCCATCAGCACCCGCCAAATGTTCTGCATGTTTATGGTATAACACACTAACTTCTGATTAGGAGTTATCACCAAGGGTTTTCTTGAAGCATCAATGTAAAAATCATGAAGATCTGTTGCATGGTATAGCAGCAATTGATGTCATTGACAATCTTTGAAATAACTTTTCCTTTGGTCCTAAAAGTACTGAAAAGCCTAGGGACAGGGCCCAGAACTGGAGTTCAAGCCCCAGTTCTGGTACAAAAGAGAGACAAAGAGAAGATTGAATAGAAGAGAAACGCTGAAATGTTAAAATTGAGCCAGACATGATGGCCATACCTATAGTTCCAGCTCCTCAGGAGACTGAGGCAAGAGGAACTGCTTCTGTCCACGAGTTCAGGGCCAGCCTAGCAACATTACTGAGACTGTTTTAGGGTTTTTTTTCTTTAAAAAAAAAAGGGGCTGGGAAGGTGGCTTAGTGGTAGAGCGCTTGCCTTGCATGCCTGAGGCGCTGGGTTTGATTCCTCAGCACCACATAAGCAAAAAGAAAAAAGCTGGAAGTGGTGCTGTGGCTCAAGTGGTAGAGTGCTAGCCTTGAGCTGAAGAGCTGAGGGACAGCGCCCAGGCCCAGAGTTCAGGCCCCACGACCGGACCCAAAACAAAAAAAAAGATAGAGCTGAGTGCTGGTGGCTCACGCCTATAATCCTAGCTACTCAGGAGGCTGAGATCTGAGAATCAAAGCCAGCCCTGGGAAGGAAAGTCTGTGAGACCCTTATCTCCAATAAACCACTAGAAAACTGCAAGTGGCACTGTGGCTCAAGTGGTAGAGCACTTGAGCTGAAGAACACAGGTACAGTGCCCACCAGAGTTCAAGCCCCACAACCAACCCCCCCCCCAAAAAAAAGACAACAAACAAAGCAGAATCAAATATAGAAGGTACTTCCACTATTCCGGTGATAATTACTTTTTCAGACTCAATCTCTTGAGCCTCATTCTTAACTCTGGTGGAACAAAAGAAAATTTCGCTCATAAGATGACTGGAAACAAGTGTTACTGATACACTCTGCTCCTGCCCTGCTCACTCTTTTCTGTGCTGCAAAGGCTGTATCTCGCTTCCTCTTTGTCTTTCTGGCTAACACTCTTCCCGCTGGCTCTTTTCCAGTTTGCAAATTGTTTGTCTACCTGCTTCTGCAAATGTCTGCTTCCCTTTCCTTCCTTTCTACAAATATTTATTGCATCCTGGCATCACAGCATTCATTTACCATCAGGCTTCTTTAAAAAGTCATCTATACTTAACTATTAGTGTTTCCTTCTTCCCTTCCCTCCACTTGTCTATAAACAGTGAAATTGCTAAAGACAACAGACACTCAAGGATTTTTTTTTGGGGGGGTGGGGGTGGGACCGGTCATGGGGCCTGAACTCTGGGCCTGGGCGCTGTCCCTCAGCTCTTCAGCTCAAGGCTAGTGCTCTACCACTTGAGCCACAGTGCCACTTCTGGCTTCAAGGCTTTTTTTTTTTTTAAGCAACATTTAAAACATGGAATATTACCTTGTTCCTCAAATTCTCTCTTCTATCAGTTTTTAAAACATGTGATCTCAACTCTTCTTTCTCCCTGACCTTTCTTAGCTTCTCTTCACCCACCTCCAGAGTTGGGTAAGGTTTGTGTCCATGGCGCTCTTCTTTTTTGCTCAACACAGCCTTCCTGGGACATCCTAATCACTCCCCCATGAAGTGACTCTGAGGAGTCCCTGAGAGAGGAGACTGGAGGTGAAGCACACTCACTCTCTGAGGCCTCTCTTGGTAGCCGAATGAGTGCCAGTTACTCTTCCTGCAGGCATCACAAAGCCAAGACCTACAGCAATGCACATTTGCATTCAGCATTACACGTCTTTCTCCTGATATTTGCAAACTGACCACACAAAGGAAATGAAAACATACTTTTAAGAGTTAAGACTTAATAGGAGAGCTGGAAGCTGGCGGCTCACACCTGTAATCCTAGCTACTCAGGAGGCTAAGTTCTGAGGATCACTGTTCCAAGCCAGTTCAGGTAGGAAAGTGTGTGAGACTCTTATTTCCAATTAACCAGCAAAAAGCCAGAAACGGAGCTGTGATTCAAGTGGTAGAACACTAGCCTTGAGTGTAAAAGCTAAGGGACAGGACCAAGGCTCTGAGTTCAAGCTCCAGTACTGACACATGCGCACCACGCGTGCACACACACATAAAGGATTGAATAGGAGAAACTGGAATCTAGAATAGTAGGATCAGAAAAAAAAAAAGTCAACTCCTATCCCATGAGACTGAGTTGAGGTAGGAGCAGTTCTATATACTATCTTTATTAGGCCAGGCACAATTTAAAAGGTTATCAGTCTATAAACCAAGGGCAAGATATAACAAAAAAATATTAACTTGTATAACTGGATTACTCTTCATAATAAAAAGCACCTGGTGCAAAAGTGGGGAGGAGTGGACCCTGCACAACTGAATTGCACACCTGAATTGCACACCTGTCTGTAGCGGCAGCTGGTGCAGCCCCTGGAGTGGCCTGGAGTAAGAGGCGCCTTCTCCCCATTGGGATCCAGAACACACAGTATTGAGATCTATTCTACATGTTCTTTTCCAAATTAAGTCCTAGGAAGACAGTAGGTACCTTACCTTTACAATCAATCCATCTCAATTTGAGTGAGCCACACTTCTAGGACTCAGCAGCCTGCAAGGCTCTGGCTACAGTAAGCTCAGAATAGTCCCAGGGCACAAGAGGAAGTGATCTCTGCAGTCCCCTCAAGTCTACTCACTTTCCAATACGTCTGCATCCTGCTCTTCTCATTAGTGTACTACACAGATGGCTACCTGCTTCCTTTCCTTTCAGTTTTTTCATACAAAAGCTCAAACTCATGGTAATAGTCATTTGTTCCTACCTTCTCATTGCCTTCTAAAACCTGTAATAACCAGGTGCTGGTGGCTCACGCCTGTAATCCTAGTTACTCAGGAGGCTGAGATCTGAAGATCACAGAATGAAGCCAGCATAGGCAGAAAAGTATGTGAGACTCTTCTCCAATTAACCATCAGAAAAGCCAAAAGTGGAGCTGTGTCTCAAGCGGTAGATTATGCTAGCCTTGAAAACGTGCAAGCTCAGAGACAGTTTAAGCCCTAGCATGTGCATGTACACACAGACACACACAAAATCCTCGAATAATTTACGTGACAGTTTTCTCTCTCTCTCATACATGAAACATTTTATTCCAGTATGGAATGCTGTAACCTGAAGGCCTAGGAAAACTCACATGACAGTACAGTGACTACCAGTGTAAAGCCTTTCCCATAGCACTCTACTTATGGGAATTTTGTGCATGTGCACTTGTGCCAGTTCTCAGGCTTGAATTCAGGGCCTCACACTCCCTTAGCTCAAGGCTAGTACTCTACTACTTAAGTCACATCTCTCCATCCAGCTCTTTGGTGGTTAGCTGGAAATAGTCTCATACTTTCTTGCCCAAGCTAGCTTTGAACCATGATCCTCAATCTCAGCCTCCTGAATTGCTATACACGCATGAGCCATCATTAGGAGCCCAGTGGAAATTTTCCTTTTTTTCACTAAAAATTCATTGTCTGTGGGTAGGTGTCGGTGCCTCCCTCTGCTCTGCTATCAGGCACTGTGCAGGGCCTCATCCATAGCGAGTATCTATAGTACTTGGAAAAATGGAAGCAACCTAAACCGGGCCACGTGAGAAAACGTTTATAACCAGCAGCTGTTGTTGTTTTCCAGCTGACAATAGTGAAGCAGCGAGAACAGTCAGAGATGGTCTTCCGACAGTTCCTGGTGGAAGACAAAGGACTTTATGGAGGGTCATCATACATGGACTTCCTTTGTTGTGTTCACAAGGAGATCTGCCAGCTGCTCAATTAACTGAAATTTCTTTCAGCAATGTTGCAATTTAAGGAGATCTCTCCTTCTTGGTGCCTAATTTTGCAGATGATATAGGCTAGTTTTGATTTCTTGCTCAATTTCAGAATAGCTTTCCAAGATGGCATTGAGGACTTTAGCTTTGGTGCTCAGGTATAAAGCCAATGAAGGGGCAGTTGTACCATAAAGGGAACAAGTCTATTTCTGATTGCACAACTTTTAATCTGAAAACTGATGCAGTGTCCATTTCATGAAAAGCATAGTTTACAGAAACATAAACATTCTCAATTTTCTTTGTGCTAGACATATAAATTATTTTTCAAAGTGTATAGATTTGGAGTAAAAAGTCTGGTTCCTCTCATATTTACAGTGAGGGAAAAATAATTTTTACATTATGCCTAATTTTTTTAAGTCGAACTCCATTGAACTAATTTTTCAAAGTACAGTAGACTTTTAATAACCTTATAATCTTCTACCTGGTAGAACAATTTGTGTTCTACTCTATTTTCCATAATTATATTTGTCTATGTTGAAAGTATTTTCCAAGTGTTTTGTCTATAAAACTGTCTATCAATATTCTTAATAGTTCTTTGTACAATTTTCATGGTTTCTACCTGTATATAATGGATCTTAACCAGTACCAATAAATCACTTCATATACTCTTGAATCAGTGTGTAGAATTACTTTTTAGGAATTTTGAGATTTTTACAAAATGATAATACAGTATTTTGGGGGGAAAATCGGATGGGTCACTTAGAGCAAATCAGGATGAAAAAATAATCTTTTGTTTCCAGGTTCAGAAGTGTTAGATAACAAATCTAGGAGCTAGTAAAGGCCATGTACTTAATACATTTTAAAAGTTCTCAAATGTATCTTTATGGGCAAAGAAATAGAAACTGGCCAGCTATTATTAATATATATATAAAATACACACACACACACACACACACCCCAGAGTGATTTCAGCTGTGTGATACCCAACTATCTGCTTTGCTCAACTTTTATCAAAGTATGAATGAATAATTGCTACAATAGACCATGAAGTACATGTTCCAAGAGTATTTTGTGACCACTTCCTTTGTAGGAAACCTAATCGCATTATCAGCCTCATGTACACATGAAGAAATGGGCTTTGGGATGCTTAATAAGGATTGCTAAGTTGGCAGATGTCGTGAAGTTGATTTGAATATTATTAAACACAGTGACAGGATTTTCATTCCTCCAATATTAACTGGCATGATGCACACATGGGAGATACTTCTGTAAAACAACAGATATTAAAATAGAAACTTGAAGTGTGTGAACCTGAAGTGTGGGAAAAGCAAAGTTCAGTGAAAACACTTTATCTCAATGTAGAGGAAAGACCACCATGTGATGGAAGCACCCGCCACTCCAAAGCGACCACTTGCTAGCCAGCTTATAACTACTCATGCTGAAATCATTGCTTCTGCAAACATTCTAACCCACTGTGCACATAATGACTGCAGGAAAGTTTTTAGTCAAAATGCCATCCATACTAGAAAGTACCGACTAGCTGGGCAAGTTAAATACACCCAGCTTTTAAGGCCTTAGTGAGTGACATGGGCTCACCTTAGGTGCACTGTGAGAACAGAACAGCCATGAAAATGCAGAGACCTGCAGAAGAGGTGTGATCTTAGGTTGGTCCTTTTACATTTTCTAATAGTAATAATTCCACTTACAGAAAACAAACAACTTTCAAAGGTTTGAAGTTTCATTACAAAATTTATAACAAAAAAGTAGTAATCAAGAATAAGGTACTATCTCATTCAGGAAATTCATTTAAACATGAGTGAAGGTACAGAAAAACAGCATGAAGTCTTACACAACTAATTGATATGCATGGCCAGGTCCTCAAAAACACGCATTACAACCCCACTTGCAAGCTATATTCTAAACCTGAGCGTTTCCTGGAATTGGTGTGTGTGTATGCGTTCACCAGGCCTGTGGCTTGAACTGAGAGCCTGGGCACTGTTCCTGAGTTTCTTTGTTCAAGGCTAGTGCTCTACCACTTGAGTTACAGCTCTATTTTTTTTTTTTTTTTGGTAATTAATTGCAGGTAAGAGTCTCATAGACTTTCCTGCTGAATTTGAAACTTGATCCTCAGATCTCAGCCTCCTGAGTAGCTAGGATTACAGGCATAAACCAGAGATGCTTAGATACATGATTTTTTTAGTAACATGTTAAAAGATTTATGTCATGACCTCATTACCCAATATTCCCCAAAATGTTTAAACCAAACACCTGATACTCAGATACCTATTGCTGCATCTTACTTTTGAGAAGATGAGAGGACTGGCCTGCTCTCCTCCAAGTTCAAGTCCACAGCAGTCTTACTATGACATCTGTCCCCCTGCCTGCAAAGGATGGGTAGGACATCTGCAGCTACACCAGTGAGGGCATGAGAACAAGCTTTCACTCCAGAGTCTGCCTACAAAATCGTACTTCTCCCTTCACTGCTAGTGGGAGCTCCGCCTCACACTCACAGCTGGAAGGGGATTTTGTCCTGTCAGTCTTTGGTTCTCAAATCACATTTGTACTTACTAAAATTTTCATGAAAGGGAGAAAAAAGAAGTGTGCTTCTTTTTATTGTTTCAATAAAGACAGTTTAAAACCCGACAAAAGCTTCCCCTTGGGCCCAACTCCATTCAGCCGAGGCTTCCAGTTTCCATGTGTGGGGACAGCACACGTTATGACTCCTGCCTGTGTGAGTTTGCACGACACCTCAGAAAGATCTTTGGCACTTTTCACTCTTTCTAAAAAGTAAACACCTTCACTGAGATCAAGATAACTTCAGTCTCTGAAGGTAAAGCTACTTGTGTTGCTGCATCTCGTTCAGTTACACACCCAAGGCAGACTCAGCCTAAGGACCATCCAGTTCTGTCGTACAGAATTGGACCATGTGTGTGTCAACTGCAAGGGAGCTTGCTGAAATATTCCTGGCTGCACAGAAAAGCTAAAGCAAGTTGGAACTGAGAGTGAAAGTAAGCACCTCATGAGGAAGTTGAGAGGAGCATTACTAGAGACCAGTCTTTACAATTTATCGAGGGGGGAAGCCACCTCTGTGTGCTCCTCCTCGGCCACCCCTAAAACCTCCTCTTTCTCCTCGGAAGTTGGACCGATTTCTTTCTCTACCCCGGCCAGCAGAAGTCCCTCCTCTCCCTCCGCCTCTGGGAGCACCACCACCCCGATCAGACTTCGATTTGGGAGGAGGGGACTTTGGTCGCAGTCTCTCTATTTCCTCTGTACACCCAGTCAAGTAGGAATTAGGGGCACTGAAATAGGATGCATATGTTTCCGCATTGTAGTTGCTATTTGTAAGTGTTGGTCCAACGGTAAGCCAGCCTGAAAAAAAATAAAACAAACATTCTTTTTATTTGCCTCTCTTATCCTTTTCAGGGAGTAATATGAATCCCTAATCCATTCTCTTTTTTTGTGTGTCAGACTTTGAACTCGAGGTGTGGGCACTATAGTTCTTCTCAAGGTTAGTGCTCTGCCACTGGAGCCACAGCTCCACTTCTGGCTTTCTGGTGCTTAATTGAAGGTAAGAGTCTCACAGACTTTCCTATTCAGATTGGCTTTACATCATGATCCTCAGATCTCAGCCATCTGAGTAGCTAGAAAACAGGCATGAGCCACAAGTACCCAGCCCCAATTCATTCTTAATGATATCTCCATGATCCATCCCATAGTGAAACGTCTTACTGAATGTATGGCACTTAATCACAGTCATATGTTAGAGTTCATATGTACATATCTTGTTTACATTCTAGCTTATGACTTTCACAACATACCAACTTCCTGCCCATCCATGTTCTACATTCTCTAAATATGCTACTTAGAAAAACATTTATAAAACAGACCAAGTTTAGACTCCTGAAAATTTACTAAGTTGTACATACACTTCCTATTTAACAAAAATGGTGCCACTTTTCTGACTAACATTTTGGAACCAATTTTTGCTTTAACACAAAACATCTCAGTCCACAGATCCTATGTTGCTCCAGCTCAATCCCATCTTCCCATGGGCAAATGAGTGGATCAGACACTTCTCAAGAAGATTCAAGTGACTAACATAGGAAAAAGTGTTCAACACCACTAATCACCAGAGAAGTGCAAATCAAAACCAATAAGGTATCACTTCCCCCCATTTACAACTGACAACAATGGCTATTATCAATGCTGATGGAATTGTGAGTTAGGATACCTATTACGGAAAGCAGTCTAGAGCTTCCACAAACATCCTGACCTAGAACTCCAGATGATCCAGCAACCCCACCACATAGCCAAAGCAGTCAAAATTAATGTGCTGAAGAGACACCTGCCCTTGCATGTTTCACAGTACTCTTCACAACAGCCAACATAACATGGGATCAGCGTGGATATCCGCTGACAGATGAGTGAATGAAGACAATGTAGTATACATACAGATTCTGTTAAGTGCAGATGGAGCTAGAGACACCAAGTTAGTAAGTAAATGAGTTGGGCACAGAAAGACAAACTGCATATTCTCACTTACAGATGGAAACTAAATGTTCCTCATAAAGGTGAAGAGAATAAAATAGAATGGCAGCTACAAGAGGCCTGGGAGTGAGGTGGGAGAGGAGGGGCAGAGAAGATAGAAAAGTCTTCAGGGGTGCAGTTGGCTTGGGGAGAACGACTTCTAGTGTCCTGTAGCACAGTGAATAACCTTGGTTGGCAGCAACTCATTATATATTCCAAAATAGAGACCATTTTAAATACTCCCAATATTTTAAAGTGTCTTTAGCTATACCAATTACTCCAATGTGATCATCATGCAATGTACACACAAATAGCATCAAATACAGACACTGAAGATTTGAGCGTCCATGAAGGTTCACCCAAGACAACAAATGTGCCAATATGGAGAGGAATTCTGACACAGGAGGAGGTGCAGAGAATGCTGGGTCCAGAAGGATCTAGGAAATCTCTGTATCTGCCTCTTAACTGTGAGCCTAAAACTATAATCAAATATGTAGTAATTTTATTTTACACAGCACTTTATCCTATTAACACCTGTATCACAGAGAATCATGAATTTATCCTTTTTACTGAAGAAGAAAAAACAAAAAAACTGAGGTCCTACCTGGCCGAATTGTACTATCTCTCCCAAACAGATGAAGACGTCTTCTGCCAAGACAGAAATGCTCAATTATATGAAAAATCTCTACAGGCTTCTCTATGTTGCCAATTTCGGGTTCTTCTGTAATAATTAAGTCGATGTCGACATTAGCATGGATGAAGTCCCCATCTGTGCTTCTCTTCACAGTTCCTTTGATCCCCATAAGGCAGTGCTCCTACAGCACAAGAGGATCCATTCATCAATGGTCACATCTGATAGCATTTTACATTACTGACGTCATCAACTCTAAAACAATCTTGGTTTCTCTCACTCTCTGGGATACCGTTTTATAGTCAACACATGGTAGTAAGACATAGGCGTTAGGTGTGGGCAGACTGCCAGGTAAGTGAGGAAACAAACTGTTCTATATTCTCACTGCTTCCAGAACAATTTGCTTTTAACATTAATGCATCAAGTCTCTGCTTTTCTGCCAACACCTTCATTCTGTTCAATGTCAGTTCAATTCTAACACTACCTATAATTATGAGCACAAAGCTACAGGTGAAAGGCTCATTGTCATAGGGCTGACATCCTACCAATGACAAGTCCAGACGTTACCAATGCTTCTGATTGGCCAACTAGAAATCAAATGTTCTAATAATTCTCTGTTGGGTTAAATCGCTCACCACAGTGGCTCATGGAAATCAGGAAAGTGGTTTACCATCACATGCTTATTATAAAAGGCTATGAGTCAGAAACAGGCAGATAGAAAAAATGCGTATGATAAGGTGTGAAGCAAGGAACTGAGCTTCCAGGCTCTTTGGAGATAGCCCACATTAATAGCAGCCACCCTCCAAGCTTGTAAATTCAAGGACTTAAGAAAGTTCCACTATTGGCTCCCAAAAACTCATGAATAAAAGCTGCTACAGGCTGATACTAGTAGTCCACTGAAGCAGAAATTCTTAGGATGTTTTGGGTAGGGAAAAAAAGGGAAGAAGAGGAGAAACACTTCCAAGTGGGAAAGAAAAAAATAATTTCTAGTGCTGAGTATTGCTGCCATTTCTTATTTCTAAGCCCAGAGAAAGAAAAATAATTCTGAGAGTCAAGAATTTCAAATGCCCATACCTAACTTTGAAATTTAAAGCTTAGAACATATAAGAATATTTTCCTGGGGCTAGGAATGTGGCTTGGTGGTAGAATGCTTGCCTAGCATGCATGAAGCCCTGGGTTCAACTGCTCAGTACCACATAAACAATAAGCCAGGGATAGCACTGTGGCTCAAGTGGTAGAGCACTAGCCTTGAGCAAAAGAAGCTCAGGAACAGTGCCCAGGCCCAGGACTGGCAAAAAAAAAAAAAAAAAGAATATTTTCCCCCTTCTAGCACGGTGGAGGTCAATCTAAGACAGTGAATAAAATGCCTTAAAATTAACTTGGATATATTTGTGTAATGCTCAATTTTATTTTTATAAGTCTAAGAAAATAATCTTGCTACTGAAATTAGTTAAATAGCATATAGTGATTTGAAAAGTTTGAGAATAAAAATAACACAAACAAAACAGTAATGACAATACCTTCGTTCTTTGGAAAACAGCCTTTGGATCCAGAGTCTTAGTCTTTCCAGGATTATTTTTGTTGGTTTTAATCCAACAAATATCTTCACATCTTCTGTAACCCCACTTACGTAAACACTAGAAATAAAAAAAGATTTTAAAAAGAAACTCATAAATTAAAGAAATAATACCTTCAAACTTTTCTAGAGGGTCACTAAATTCTACAGTATTAACGTAACTGTTCAAGTGTAGATACAGAAAGAAAGAAATGGAAGCCATAATACAGAATGCGTGTATCATCTGCATATATGATATTCATATTGTATATAAAGTATAAAAGCATTGAAAAGATTACATCATATTCCAACCAATTCCTTACTATCGAGTGGACATTCCCAATCAGTAAATTTGCAATCACAAATGCTCTCAAAATAACTTTTTGATTGTTGATAAGACATTCAGAGGGTTCTAAATTTGGGAGTTACACTCCAAAATCTGAAGCACTTTTGTCTGAAACATTTGAATAGGGCCACTGACCTGAACTATCTTCCATTGCCATCAACAGACAATGAGCTGTCAGTTGTAAGGAAACTGAGGATCCTGTATAATCACAAAATTATCCAGAAGATCATCTGAATCCTACCACCTACATTCTGTCCTCTGACATAGGCAAATACAGCTGAACTTTTCTAACTGACAATTCTCTTCAAATAAACCCTATAAAACTTCATTTCTATATTGACTACTTTCAATTGCAAAAAGTTCAGAAAAATTCCTATGCCTATCTCCTTATTGGGTAAAATTGTACTTTTGATCTTTATATAATCATCAAAACAGAGATATGAACTTTAGTATCCAAAATCTGCTAAATAAGAATATATGAAAAGTGCTATTTTAGTTAAAGCGTTGTTCAGAGTGGCATGTGCAGGGCCTACCACATGCAGGTGCTAGCTAGAGTAAGAGACAGTCCTTACCCCTGACCCCCTGAAGGGCAAAATAAGGGAGAATGAGCAAATGGTGAGGGACAATACTGTTGATATGATGATCAAGTACACATAAACATAAAACACATTTCATAAATGTTCATTACTACACACAGTGAACACCTCAAAGTGAAACTTAAGATGTTTACTTAAATAACTATCAAAGACCAAGATCAGTACAATAGTCCCCCTTGAAGTTAATAAATGATGGAATTAATGCTATTACCCAGTGGTCTCTAACTCACTATTTACATATATAACGAATACAAAGTACTGAAGAATCTCAGTCTCTGAGTAGAAATTTACCTCAGTATAATCCTACTTATTACCTCATATAATCTTACTTAAATTCTTCATCTGTCAAATGGATAAATAAACAGGATTAAACAAGATTACTTCCTGGACATTAAGTAATACAGCCTACCACAGGAAGTGTCACTCAGTAACACAGACAAAACAGAGCCTCATGATAGATAGCCAATGTCACCATTATTTCTGGTTAAAGGCACTTATGTTCACTTATTTTCTTTTGGCAAACTACTCCAAATAATTTTTCAAAAAAAGAAGAAAAGTTCTGAGATGCAAACGAGTCTAAGACAATAAATTGAGGGGTAAGTTTACATGTTTTCTCAGGGTAATGATTTTATCTAGAGAACACATCCACAGACAATTTTGTTCTACTGGATGTAGAACATTCATGTATTCTCCATTCTCGTATTCTCTCCATTCATGTATTCAAGTTACACAGTGCAGAGGCTGTGTTACTTTCCCAGTGTGTCTCCCATTTGGAACTCAGGAGTCAATGCTATTCAGAATAACCATTTTTGCTACTCATAAAGAACAATAAACAACAGTTCACTTTTTTGCTGTAATCTGGAGCTTCAGCCTCTAACCTGTTCTCATTAAATTGTATTCTGAAGGATTGACATTTATCCTTAGTGCTAGTTAACTGACTTAGCGAGTAGACATCCCCTTGAATATTTTACAACCCTTCAAAAAACAAATGGCAAAATCACATGAATGTTCACATCCTTGATGCAACGTTCTGTTCTACTTTTCCTTCTGAAGTTAGGAACCCACATTAAAAGAATCTGATTTTGTTGTGCACCAGTAGCTCATGTCTGTAATCCTCACTACTCAGGAGGCTGAAATCTGAGGAATGCACTTCAAAGCCAGCCTGGGCAGGGAGACATTCCCTTGAATATTTTACAACCCTTCAAAAAACAAATGACAAAGTAACATAAATGTTCACATCGTTGATGCAACATACTGTTATATTTTTCCTTCTGAATTTAGGAACCCACATTAAAAGAATCTGATTTTGTTGTGCACCAGTAGCTCATGTCTGTAATCCTCACTACTCAGGAGGCTGAAATCATCTGAGGAATGCACTTCAAAGCCAGCCTGGGCAGGAAAGTCCAGGAGACTATGATCTTCAATTAACCACCAAAAAAACAGGAAGTGGGGATATGGCTCAAGTAGTAATGCTCAGGGACAGAGTCTAGGCCCTCAGTTGAAGCCCCAGAACCAGCACCAAAAATAATAATAATAATAATAATAAAAGAATCTGATCATACCACTCTTCCAAGGTCCAATCCTTCCCCAGAACCACACCAGAGAAATATAAATGATCGTGGTGCTGCAATCTCATCTATCTCTAATTTCATAATCTGTAAGAAAACAAAACATGTATAAAAATAGTTTGCTATTTATCTACATCCAGTAGGACAAAATTTTCTGTGGATGTGTTCTTTAGATAAAATCATTTCCCTGAGAAAACACATAAATTTATCCCTTGAAATTACTCATGATAAGCCGGATGCTGGTGGCTCACACCTGTAATCCTACTCAGGAGGCTGAGACCTAATGATCAAGGTTTGAAGCCAGCCTGGGCAGGAATGTCTGTGAGACTTATCTCCACTTAATCATCAAACTGTGGCTCAAGTGGGAGAGTACTAGTCTTGAGCAAAAAAGATCAGGGAAGCACCCAGGTCCTATACACACACAAAAAAGAAAAAAGTGCTGTTTTGTTATTTTATAGACAAACAACATACACATGTGTGCAAACATACCCATGTATACAACATGTGTGAAAAGAACTTACATGAAAATCAACTCACAGAATGATGGGGGCTTCTAAGGGAATTGGGAGCTATTCAACAGCAACACTATTATACACAGAAAAAGATACAGAAAAAGAGGTTTAGGTGAGTCCAAAGTTACTGGCAAAATTAAAATGAAATTTAAGCTGGGTATGGGTGGCATATGCCTGTAGTCACAGAGAATTTAGGGGTCTGAGCCAAGTTTGGGATCACTTGAACCCAGTATCTGCAGATAGTCATTGCAAGAGCCTTCCCACAGTTGCTTTACCACTGGTCCAGCCTCTAACTCAAAACATTTTAATGACTTCATAACTAAAGTTCAAGCTCTTGAGAAATCATCTCAATGTAATCCAAATCTATTCCCCAACAAAATCCACCACGAAGAAGATACTGTCTTCTACCTCCATTCCTTCTGTTCTTGCTCTTCGCTTCAGCTAAGAATCCTGTGCCCCATCTTTCTTCACTGGGCCAGTTCAAACTGAATTCATGTGTCACTTTCTCCGTGCTCACAAGCCCTATCTTCCTAGGCATGGTCAGTGTTCTCATTATCATCTCATGCTATTCTCCACTACAGAGCCAACAGAATTATAGTGTAATTGTTGTTCAAGGTATAGTAATGAATAGTGCTCAATAAATATTTGTTACTTTTGTTATTGGTTGTGAATACAGATACTTTATGTAACTGAAGACAGCAGTTCAATTAACTTTATCATGACTATATCATACTGAAATTATGTACTTACATATGACTTATACTGTAAAAGACTGTAAGTTCTATATAAGAACAGAAATGTATACACACATATACATATTCTGATGCTTACTAAAACTGAACGACTGCTCAATGAATTACAAATCATTTTATTTGCTTTTAGACTTTCCCAGCCATATACTCAAGGACTCTAGAACTAGGACTATGATTCTTTTATAGTTCACTTACTAGCTGCTCAGTTTTTACTCAAAAAGAAAAACAAATTAAAGATAATATATTACATGTCAATGTTCCTTGGCTCTTCAGTTACAAAATGTTCTATAAATTTATATTTATTATCAATACAAAACTAGGGATGGTAGTTATAAGCTTACTTTCTGATCAAGTAAACATATATCAATTTGAAAAATTGATAAAGTAGCCGGGCACCGGTGGCTCATGCCTGTAATCCTAGCTACTCAGGAGGCTGAGATCTGAGGATCATGGTTCAAAGCCGGCCGGGGCAGAAATGTCCATGATACTCTTATCTCCAATAAACCACTCAAAAACCCGAAGTGGCGCTGTGGCTCAAGTGGTACAGTGCTCGCCTTAAGCTGAAGAGTGCAGGGACAGCACCTAAGCCCAGAGTTCAAGCCCCACGACCAACAAAAAAAAAAAAAAGAAAGAAAAAATTGATAAAGTATCATCATACATCATCCCAAGTCCAGCACTTTTCATTAGCTGTGATGCCAGTCTCTCTGTAATATTCTTCTAAAGGAGGTTCCAGAAGTATCACATCAAATTTGGGTGTTAATTCTCGAATATCAAAGGCTTCTATGTCTGCTTGTAAGTACCTATTAAAAAAAAAATGAGTAAAATTTTGAAATACCTTGCAGATAATCAAAGTAATGTCTTAACTATTACTAAACACTATTGTTAAATATTATTTTCAAAGTAAAATGTTTTTTGGGGAGAGTCTTCTTTCTTCATCACTGACATAAATCCATCAACCAAAATCTGTCCTAGGACATGGACAGGACAGGACAAAGTAAATACCATATTATTTTCCATCAACAGCCATTTATATGCTGCACTTATTTTAACACTGAAGTCTACACACAGATGTGAATCTATAACCCCTATGCATTGCCACTGGAATTTTCTAATGAATACTGTATTGCTTTTTTCTCAATTATTTAAGTAGGTTAAAAAACTATTTCTCGAGGCTGGGTAGATGGCTCAGTGGGAGAGCGCTTGCTTTGCATGCATGAAGCCCTGGTTTCGATTCCTCATAAGCAAAAAGAAAAAAGCCGGAAGTGGCGCTGTGGCTCAAGTGGTAGAGCACTAGCCTTGAGGTGAAGAGCTGAGGGACAGTACCCAGGCCCAGAGTTCAGGCCCCATGACCGGACCCAAAAAAAAAAGAAGAAAAAAGAAAAACTATTTCTCACTAAGTTCCAAATTCCACCTCCTAAGAAAATTTCTAAATATGGACATAATTTTCTTTTATTCATTTGTTAACTAGTAAAAATGTACATATTAGTAGTCTTTCCACATGACACAATGTTAATTATTACTAGCTTTAAGGTATTTCACATAGTTTGGAAGTATTTTACATTTAAGGAACATTTTTAAATAGATAAATATTAGCATATACCTAGGCTTCCCACATTGTGAGACTTATTTCTGGTTAGTCTAATGACTAACAAGTTAGCTCTCATTAAATTCTTAAAAGTATAAGATATCCAAATATAGCCTAAATATAATACTCATTATATACATTGCTGAGAAAAACTTTACTCTGGTAAGCAAAGGTAAAAATGAATTATTGTACTCCAAATGTTAAAAATAATACTTCAGTATGGCAAGTTATAATTTGTTTTTCATCTAAGTGTCCTAAACTTTATTCAACAAATTACTTTGTGAAGGGGGGAAAAAGTCAATTAAAGGCATTTTATGCAAATTATCAATATAATAAGCTGACTGAGGATGTAACTCAGTGGTAGAGCACTGATCCAGCATGCTCAAAGCCCTGGGTTTAATCTCTACCACCATAATGTTCCATCCCCCACCCTTCTCCCCCGCCACACACACAGAGGAAAAGGAATGAAAAAAGAATATGAACCCAAATGATTTTCTAAGCCAGAAAAATACATTTAGAGGCACTTTAATTATCTAGCAAGTTAAATTAGAACCCACTGTGTACTCAACATGAGAATTTCAAAGAAACAGACTTATGGAATATTTTAACATTAAGTAGAGTTTTTCTTTTAAAGCAAGGTTATAGGATAAACAGACTGCTACTTTAAGCTAGAGTTAAGAACAAAAAAAAAAATAACAGAACTACTTACATCGGAGGGGTATTAGACTTAGCTATTAACTCATCTTTTAGCCTGATGAGTTCCCTTAGTTTGGGATATTCTTCAAATCTGTCAGCTAAACCTAAGGAGAAAATATAAAGTATAAATTTTAATTCAACTGAAATATTCATTAATTCACAGCTTACAAGTTCTCCCAAGAAAGCAAAACAATATGCACACACATATTAGTGAGGTGTGAACTCAGGACCTCATGCCCGTTAGGCAGGCACTGTACTATGAGCCACACCCCAGTCCATTTTTTAAAACAGGAGTGACTCTCATTTTTGGCCAGGATCAGCCTCAGACTGTAATCCTATCTATGTCTCCCCATGAAGCTGGAATCACAAGTGTGCACTACATGCCCAGCTTGATTATTGAGAGGGGAATCTCACTAACTAGCTCCTGGGTTGGCCTTAAGCCACCATCCTTCCAATCTCTACCTTCCCAGTAGCTAGATTATAGAGTGTACCACCACACCCGGCCTCATTTTTTAATGCTTTCCTTCCATACTGAACACAATAGTAACAATACAGATGATGTAAATGTCTTCATTTAAACACCAAAAGTTGTTGACTCAGTATAGTGGTTCGTACTTATAATTTCAGCTACTCAAGAGGAAGAGATCAGGAGGTATGGTAGTCTGAGATCTTCTTTGGCAGGATGAGACCCTACCACAAACAAGTTGGGCAGAAAGGCATGCACTGTGGCCCAACTGTAAGGGACCTTCAACTGAGGGACTGTGGTCCTAGGTCAACCTCAGGAAGAAACTGGAGGCTCTTATCTGAAAAGTAAACAGGGCTGTAGGCACTGTTCAACTGATAGAGTACCTGCCAACAAGCATGAGATGCTGAGTTCAAACCCCAGTACTGCCAAAAAATAAAAGCCACATGGTTTTACTATCAAGAGTAAAAATGGAAAATGTAAAGGCTTTCCAATCAATATAGATTGCACTTCAAATAAAAACAAATTTAAAGATTCAGTGATAGTCAGATTTCAACACAGTAGAGTAAGCTTTTTATCACCCAACAAAACAGAAGGTCTAATTTGAAGAATCTAAATTCATCTTTCTTTGATGATCTGATGAGCAGATGTGTAGTGTCCTGTCTAAAATATGAGGACCAGAACTGGAGGCATGGCTACCTGTAAAGCGGCAGCAGTGGGCAAAAAGATGTGCAAGAATTTAAGACCCTGATTTCAAGCCCCAATGCCAGCACCAAAAGAAGAGAAAGGGGGAAAAAAGAAAAAGAAATAAAAAATATGCAATTATAAAATAAAATGAAAAGAAAATACAATACATAAGAGAACTAACTACTAATAGATGAAAATGTTCTACCACTAGTTGTGGAATGGTTGCCAACAACCCTGTAGAATCACTAAAAGTTATACCCTTTAAATGGGTTGACTATCTAGTACATAAATTATCTACAAAAGAAAAACAAACGTCAGCAGAGCCAAAACAAAAGCAACACTGCTTGATGGAAAATAAAGATCTACTAGAAGCACTGAAAGGAAAAAAGAGTAAAGTCCAAGCTGGGGGAAATAACTTTATCAATTAATCTAAAAAATGGATAAAATTACAAGCATTTAATGAACAGCTTACAATAAGAAAACCCAAATAAATCTGACATACCTACATCCCTGATGAAATTCTGAGGTCTATGTCCAGTGTCTACAAAGTGCTGGCAGTAATCATTATGGGGATTTAAGCTCTGCGTTCCCTAAAGAAATGGTCAAAATTAAATTAGTGGCATGAACTGGAATGCAGATACACTAACTTTGTGCACCATTTTTTTACTATGAGGCCACATAAAATATAGAAGATTTTTTTTTTTTGTCGGTCGTGGGGCTTGAACTCTGAAATATAGAAGATTTTTAAACATACCAGTATTTGAAAATACAACTAAAATAATAGCACAAACTCTACAGTAGATGCTGATATGAATATACCATTATCCCAACCTAAACAGAAAAGTATTTCAAAATAACTTAAATAAATCTAATTTACTAGTGATTCTGAAGACAAATAGACACAAACAATACTTTCAGGCATGAATATGAGATGTTATAAGATTTGAAGACTATTGTTTTTACCTTAAGAAAAGTACTAGAATCTTTGTAAATTTCTTCTTCATATGGCAAATTTTCCTCTTCCTGTTGCATTTCTAGTTCATCCTTTGAAAAGGAGGATTAAGGAAACATTTAGTCTATTTCTTTATATCTTAAGACTCAGAGTATGTATTTTCCTATGATTATGTTTGAAATGAGCATTAAAAAACAGTAAAGGTGGGGCTGGAAAGGTGGCTCAGTGGTAGAGCGCTTGCCTTGCATGCATGAGGCCCTGGGTTCGATTCCCCAGCACCACATAAGCAAAAAGAAAAATAGTCAGAAGTGGCACTGTGGCTCAAGTGATTGAGCGCTAGCCTTGAGCTGAAGAGCTGAGGGACAGTGCCCAGGCCCAGAGTTCAGGGCCCATGACTGGACCCAAAAAAAAACAAAAACAAAAACAGTAAAGGTTTTGCTCTCCTATCATTACATCTAATTAGTTGATTATTTTTACAATAAAAAAATTTTCTCATCACTATCACAATTAACTTTAGTTTGCTCAACTGTCTAGCATTATCTCATATAAATGTTAGAATTTAGTTGGGCCCTGAAGATTACCACTAACGGACAAACTTACTTCTATTATATGATACTACTGTTCTTATAACATAAAATGTTCCAGTATTTGTAACTGTATATGTCCTACCTAATAAAATCACAAATATTGATGTTATAAACACATATAAAATTGAAATATGTAACTTAGTATTCATGAGATTATGGTATTATGGTCAATGAACTTCCTAAAAATTCAGAAACTAAAAAGAACTACAGAACTAGGGATTTAGTTCTACAATAAATATGTACTATAACTTTAAAAAATTGAGGCATTTTTGTCCAAAATACTTCTTTTAAAATACTGTAATTACAAGTCAAGAAGTTTGCTTTTTCTTGAGCCTCTTTCTGTTGTAGGCCCATGAATTCTCAAAACATTTTAACTGTATGGCCTTATATTGGAGAACAAAAGAACCTAAGGTAGTCTCTTCAAATTAAACCCAATTATCCAAAATTCCTGGCACACTTACTAATTCATTCTTCTTAAAAAATACTATTGGAGTTTTAACTCCATTTCCTGCATGGGAAGAAAGAAATGTTTCTTTCTCCCGGCTTTAATCCTGATAAAACTTTAAAACTTGCTAAAACTTTTTTAAACTTTTTTTTTATAAAACTTCAAAAATATGTATTATTACCAGTTCTTGCTAAGAATTTTGCTAAATGCTTTATATTCATAAGTAACCCACACTTGCATTCATAAGTGCAAGTCACACAACTCTTAAATGAGGGGAATGATAGGAAAGCTTTTTTCTTTTTTTTTTTTTTTGACAGTACTGGGATTTGAGCTCAGGGCCTGGTACTTGCTGGGCGGGGGTAGTTCACCTGAACCACACCTCCAACCTTGCTTTTAACTGGTCATTTTTAGGATGGATAGTCTTGCTTCTCCTCTGTGCTGTGATCCACCTCCTTCAGGACTGTCATCACTGCTATGATCACAGCACTTCACCCAGCTACCTTCCATGAGATAGTTTGTGAACATTTGTTTTTCTTTGCCTGGTTTGGCTTAGAACCTTGCTACTCACGAACTTGCTCTCAGTGTGCACCACTGAGCCTAGCTATGGATTGAGGTTTCAAACTTTTCTCCCAAGCTGACCTGGAACTACAATCTCATACTATTCTCAGCCTAGCAACAATTATAGATGTGAGCCACTGATAACCACTTACATGCCTTAATTATCTGATAACATATTCAACTGACAATGATTTTTGCATATATTCACATTCAGCTTTCCATCTAATTGGTTTTCTTACATGTAAATCTATTATTATAAGGATTTTTTCCTTTACTTGCCTTATATTCTTCCACTTTGTCCTCATCTGTCTCTCCTTCATCCAAACACTTACGTTTTGCATTTGGAGCAGAGGTATCATAGGAAGCCCTGAAAATTAAAATAGAAGCATCATATACAAATATGTACTGACACACATAGGCATCTACTGGTATTATTGAATAATAAACTGTAAGAACAGAACAAGGCAAATTTTTCCTAATTAAATGACATCTGTTTACAAATGATCCTAACCTGACTGATAATACTGTATTTTCTTGAGAAAGCAACTAAAGCACAAAGCTGTTACAAAGAATGTGTTATAAGCCAGGCACCAGTGGCTCATGCCTGTAATCCTAGCTACTCAGGAAACTGAGATCTGAGGATTGTGGGTTCAAAGCCAACCAGACTTTGAAAGTCTGTGAGATTCTTATCTCCAAACAATCCCCAAAAAACTGAAGTGGTGCTGTGGCTCAAAATGGTAGAGAGCTAGCCTTGAGCAAAACAGCTCAAGGACAGCACCCAGGTCCTGAGTTCAAGCCCCACAACCAACCAAAAAAAATAAAAGGAATATATTGGGGGAGGGGGGGGAAATATTCTTTTAAACAACACTAATTCCAAATTGAGTACTTGAAAAAAATTCTAAAATGCTTTAAGCAATCAAATAAATATCACTTTTAAGAGAAAGTATATTTTCTTCTTAAATTTATAAAAAATAAATTTATAATTTAAAATACAATAATTAGTATACATCTAGGATAATTTTATCAGATGAGCAGAAAAGCTCAAAAGCTATGTACATATGACCACATAAGGTGATTCTAAGTAAAATGAATCCCAAGATATGGACACAAGAGGTCTTTCTTTGTTGTTGTTGTTGTTATTTTTAATGTACTAAGTGATTTTTTTGTTTCCTTTGTATATTCTTCCCCTTACGGTATATCCCCTGTTGTCACTGTACTTGATTTTGGGACCCTGCATCTTGTATGTATTTGTCTAATTTGGGGAGGGGAAGAGGAATAACAAAATACAGAAACAAGGACACAGGATGACCCACTGCAACAACGATACCCACAAGATAATATATTAGAAAGGAACTTTACAACTTTGGGAGGTGGGGGAGGAGTGAGGAAGGTGGGGGAGTAGGGATAGTGGAGAACAGCAAGGGAAGGGGTAACAATGCTCAACAGGAAATGTGCTCATTGCCTTCCTCATGTAACTGTCACCCCTCTGGACAGCATCTTTTAAAAATACAATTTTTTTTTCTGGATGCAAGCTAATTATTAGTGTAACATTCCTTGTTTAGGTTTTGGGGGCCTTGCAGTAGTTCAGCTTGCTAGTTCAGCTGGTGCTCTACCATTTATTTGAGCCATATACCCAGCCTTGCTTGTTGCTGGTTTAATTTAGTAAATTTTTAATTTTTTTTGTCAGTCATGGGGCTTGAACTCAGCCCTTCAGTTCAAGACTAGAGCTCTACCACTTGAGCCACAGTGCCACTTCTAGTTTTCTGAGTAGTTTATTGGAGATAAGAGCCTCATGCCCTTTCCTGCCTGGGCTGACTTTGAACTGCAATCCTCAGATCTCCGCCTCCTGGGTAGCTAGGATTACAGGCATGAGCCACTGGCGCCTGGCAAATTTTTAATTTTTTAATTTAGATAATCTTACCTGGTTGGCCTTGAACCTCAATTCTCTAGATCTAAGCCTCCTGAGTAGCTAGATTATAGAAATGAGCCACCAGTGCTTTGCTTTAGCTACTTTTTAAAGGAAAAGTTACTATATTCAGAAAATAAAATTTTATAATCCAGGAGTTGGCCCTCAAATCCCATGTTTCCAGCATCTTTCTTTTGATGCTTCACACAGCAACACATGTTGTTTATTAAAATCAAGACTCCTTCAAAATATCAGTCAGTATGTCACTAAACAATTACCTGACTTACCTGCAAGTTTCTCGTGTTTCAGCAATTTCTCTCTGTTCATCTTTGCTATTTAACACAGCACCAATGCTGTCTGCACTTTCAGCTCCCAACTGAGGGGGCAAACACAAAAGTTAGATGACAAAATCATGGTAATTAAGAATGATTTATTTCTCCTGGAAAAGTATGTTATGCATTTGATTATACTTGAAGTTAAGACAATTTTTAATCAACTTTTGACTTTTAAAGTATATAATAAAATATGAATTGGTAGTAGTAGCAATAACCCCCAAAGAGTAGCTAATACCATGAGCACTTGGTATGTATCAGCTCATACACCATAACAGTGAATGTTGCAAACCAAAATGTACCCAGCTAGGCTTTTATAGCTGATGGCAGGCAAGACTCTAAACCTTACTTTTAAGGTGTTAAAAACCTTAAAAACAGCAATGTCACAAAGACAGGGATCAGCTACTCAGAAGGCTAAGATCTGAGGATTGTGGTTGGAAGCCAGTCCAGGCAGAAAAGTCAGAAGTGATGCTGTAGCTCACATAGTGGAGTGCTAGCCTTGAGCACAAAGTGGCTGGGGAACAGCACTCAAGCCCTAAGTTCAAGCCCCACAACCAACAAAAACAAAAGTTTCAAAGTCTTGTACTCCAAAGGAACTTAAATGGCAAACATTATTAAATTTTGTTATTTATCTGAGGTTAAGAACAACCTCCCATTCAGTTCATTTAGGAATGCGTGCTAGTTTCTGCTGCTTGTTCAATTTACAACAATGAACAAATGATTATTTTTCTGGATACAGTTTTAGTCAGAGATCTGAATCGAAAATTAAGAAGTAAAAGACTTTGGGTGACACCAAACATTTCTGAATAACTGAAAAAAAATTAGGGAAAACTTAGAAAGAATACCTAATTTGGGAGGTCTGAATCCAAATTCTCATATTTTAAACAGGATATCACATTTATTCATCAGATCATAAAGGAGGACAGGTTTCAGATCAGCACTTAATAAAACCAAATCCAGCCCTGAAATGAACTGCAAGATGTCCCCCTAAAGCTAGGGACATGTCCCCACCACTTCTGTCGCTCGCCTCTGCAGAATGGAAAACAGCGTTTGATTTTAAGTACGCTCTGTATGTGCTGCATGGAAACTCAACTAACCAGCAAACCTCAAGTTACTCATCTACAAGAAACAGTGAAGGAGACAGGTTTAGAAAACAACCTTTGTGGAGACAGTAGACACGGGTACAACTTGCTGATGAGACATGAGTGAACCAGGGTAAAATCAAGTAACCTCTGAAACCCATTTAAGTCACTACATGAAGGTATTGCTTCCAATTTCACGGGAGTTGCGACATCTAAATAGTAAAATTCTAATACTAGATGATTCCAGATTCAAATATGTGAGTATCAAATATACTGTACAGAAGAGGCGAAACCTAAAATCTTCCCTCAGGACACCTGCGATCCAGTTCTTTAAACAGGACCACGGAGGAAAGCAAAAAAACTTCAAAATTAATCTCAAGAATCTGTGCTGACTAAAGTTATTTCAAAATCAATCTCGAGACTCGGCGCTGACTGCAGGGGAAGGCCTGGCACCGCAGGCGGTGGAGATAAAAGAGCAACGTGGGAGGGGATGCCAAGTCACTTCTCCTCGCGGGAACTGCGGGAATGTATTCACCAAGGCCAGCCTCGGGCACGCCCGCCGCTGGGGATCCTGCAGGACACCAGGTAGCGAACTATGAAAGAAAGGTGGCTGCAGACCCGGCATGGCTTGGCTTTGGATCTTCCACAGAAGCCGGACCCGTGAGAGCTGAGAACAAGGAGGAATCGGGGTCGGGGGGGAGGGGGGGCCCGGGGAGACCTCCACAGCTGCAGCAGCAAAGGGAGGGCAAAGAGAATGGGGGGTGAGGGAGGGGGAGGGGAGGACGGAGGGTGCAGGGGACGTGGGGGCATGAGGGGGGACACGGAGGAGGGAGCGGGGACTGTGGGGGTGGGGAGGTGGGGGGGCAGCGCGGAGGTGGGGGAGGCTGTGGGGCGGGGGACTGTGGGGGTAGGGGCTGTGGGGGGCCAGTGTGGAGGTGGTGGGGGCTGTGGGGTGGGGGCTGTGGGGTGGGGGCTGTGGGGTGGGGGGCTGTGGGGTGGGGGGCTGTGGGGTGGGGGCTGTGGGGGTGGGGGGCTGTGGGGGTGGGGGGACACGGAGGTGGGGGGGGCTGTGGGGTGGGGGGGACACGGAGGTGGGGGGGCTGTGGGGTGGGGGGCTGTGGGGTCGGGGGCTGTGGGGGGCCACGGAGGAGGGAGCGGGGGCTGTGGGGTGGGGGCTGTGGGGTGGGGGCTGTGGGGTGGGGGGCTGTGGGGTGGGGGCTGTGGGGTGGGGGCTGTGGGGTGGGGGGCTGTGGGGTCGGGGGCCGTGGGGGTGGGGGCTGTGGGGTGGGGGCTGTGGGGTGGGGGGACACGGAGGTGGGTGGGGGGCTGTGGGGTGGGGGGCTGTGGGGTCGGGGGCTGTGGGGGGCCACGGAGGTGGGTGGGGGCTGTGGGGTGGGGGCTGTGGGGTGGGGGGCTGTGGGGTGGGGGGGACACGGAGGTGGGTGGGGGGCTGTGGGGTGGGGGGCTGTGGGGTGGGGGCTGTGGGGTGGGGGGCTGTGGGGTGGGGGGCTGTGGGGTGGGGGCTGTGGGGTGGGGGGGACACGGAGGTGGGTGGGGGCTGTGGGGTCGGGGGCTGTGGGGTGGGGGCTGTGGGGTGGGGGGCTGTGGGGTGGGGGCTGTGGGGTGGGGGGACACGGAGGTGGTGGGGGCTGTGGGGTGGGGGGAACACGGAGGTGGTGGGGGCTGTGGGGTCGGGGGCTGTGGGGTGGGGGCTGTGGGGTGGGGGGCTGTGGGGTGGGGGCTGTGGGGTGGGGGGCTGTGGGGTGGGGGGCTGTGGGGTGGGGGCTGTGGGGTGGGGGGGACACGGAGGTGGGTGGGGGCTGTGGGGTCGGGGGCTGTGGGGTGGGGGCTGTGGGGTGGGGGGCTGTGGGGTGGGGGCTGTGGGGTGGGGGGACACGGAGGTGGTGGGGGCTGTGGGGTGGGGGGACACGGAGGTGGGGGGGGCTGTGGGGTGGGGGGGACACGGAGGTGGGGGGGGCTGTGGGGTGGGGGCTGTGGGGTGGGGGGGACACGGAGGTGGTGGGGGCTGTGGGGTGGGGGGGGACACGGAGGTGGTGGGGGCTGTGGGGTGGGGGGCCACGGAGGAGGGAGCGGGGGCTGTGGGGGGCCGTGGGGGCCAGCGCGGAGGTGGAGAGGCGCGCTGAGGCCGGGCTGGCAGCACCGTGCGCGCGCTCTCGCGACCCCGCCCCGCCCGGCCACGCAGGGCCGCGGACCTGCTGAGCCAGGAGTTGTCGCCGTAACTTCTGTCGCTCCCGGATCTCCTGCAAGCGACTATCCATGTCCCAGCTCGTATTTTTTTCACTACCCCGAAAACTCGTTACAGGCGAATACGCCCCGAGCGCCTTCTTCCGGGCCTGCGGAGCACCGCGCTCACCGGCATCTCGGAGCAGGGTCGATTCTCTTTGCCTCCGTGGGGAACTTCCGGCGCAGCCAGCCTCGGCGCGGAAGTCCCGCCTCCTGGAGTCACCAGACACGGCTCGATGACGTCACCCAGGCAAGAACGAATGAGCGCTGCTGCTGCCGGCCGCGCGCTTTCCGCTACGGTACAGGCGGGTCGGCTTTGGCCCCCCGAGTGCTCATCCCGACGGATGCTGAACGGTTTCCAGTGATAACGAGGACGGCCAAGGGCGCTCCGTGCCCGGCCACGACGAGGACGAATCCAGGAACTCCTGACACACGCGTTGCTGAGCGAGCCAGACCTCTGCTCTTCTGAAAACAGCCGCCCGCGCCGGGCGCCGGTGGTCACGCCTGTAATCCTAGCTACTCAGGGCACTGAGATCTGAGCATCTCCGTTCGAAGCCAGCCAGGGCAGGGAAATCCATGAGACTCCCGTCTCCCATTAATCACCAGAAAGCTGGCAATGGAGCTGTGGCTCGCTAACCTTAAGGAAAAAAAAGCTAAGGGACAGTGCCCAGGCCCTGAGTTCAAGCCCCAGGATCAACACACACACACACACACACATTAGCAAACCTGAGACACCCAGGTCATATTCTTGTGACATTCTCAATGATGTGTTCAAACTACCAAGTCAGAAACTGGCATCTGGTGGCAGATTAGGAAAAATATCTTCAAAGTATAAAACTCAACCATTTAACATCCACAGTCTGCAAGCTAGAAGCTACCAAAATCTATACGGGAACTAAATAATTGAAAAAGGATAACAAAAAAAAATAGTTCAAAGAAGGGAACTCTTCCTAAATAGCTAGAATGTGTCTGAAGGCCTGTTCTACTTGACTGATCAGAGAAATTCAAGTTGAGTCACCAAGCAATTGGCAAAACTTAGAAGGTCGGCTAACACCAAGTGCTAGCTAAAATGAGGAGAAATGAGATTGCTCAAGCACTGGTGGTAGGAGTGTAAATTTTTGTACTTTGTGAAATGAATTGCAGTTATATGTCACTTGATGGCAGGAATGTTCTAAGAAATGCATCATTAGGGAATTTCATCTTGGGGTTGACATTGTATTTACACAAACCTAGATGTTGTAGGTCAACCACAGTACAGGGTGCCTTCATGCATTCAAAGCTAATGAGCTGTGTAAAGTTGTTGATATAAACCAGCATGCCTTCTCACAATGAAGTGGTGTGTGGAGGTGTGTATATATACACACACCAGTACTAGCTAGGGCTTGAACTCAGAGCCTGAGTGCTTTTTAACTCAAGGCTCTACCACTTGAGCCACACCTCCACTTCTGGCTTTTGCTGGTTCACTGGTGATAAGAGCTTCACAGACTTTCCTGCCCAAGCTGGCTTTGAACTTTGACCCACAGATCTCAGCCTCCTGGGTAGCTAGGATAGCAGGCATGAGCATCGGAGCCCAGCTTAGTTTTGTGGTTTTTTTTATAAGTGTATATATAATAATACTAAACACACAGTAAATACATAAAGCAAGTAGGTGCTGTGTATAATTGGATATGCTGTGCCTTTATATGACTGGAAGTAAACTAGGCTGGTTTGTGCTGTGAGCAATGTGTTGTGCTGATGTGTTTATGACATCAAGGTCACTAGGCCATAGGAACTTTTCAGCAGGTTCATTGTAATCTTATGGGACTACTGTTGTATATGTGGTTCCTCACTGACTGACATAGTACACTGCTCATGACTGACTACATTCATCTCATTACATGTAACGATCAGTCTCACACCTATATGTACTCTATATGTAAAGTACGTAAGGGACATTGACAGGAGTAGTGTCCCAGCATTATTTGTGGTACCTAGATGGCAAAGGCAACCTTGATATCTTTTCCTAAGGAATTGGCTAATCAGAATATGGAATCTGTACCTACAGCAAAGTACAATAGAGTAACAAACAGATGGTCATTTTTATATAGTATTGTGAATAAGTCTTAGAAATACAGGACGTGTTCTATTGACTCAAACTATATCTATATATTCATATTCAAAGCACAAATGGAAGTAGCGCTGTGGCTCAAGTGGTAGAGGGCTAGGCTTGAGCTGAAGAGCTCAGGGACAGCACCCAGACCCAGAGTTCAAGCCCCATGACCTACAAAAAAAAAAAAAAAAAAGCACACATACACACAGAGAACAATAGCATATTTAATTTTCCGGGACTGTATTTTTAAATGTCTGGGGCAATTTATTGGATAATAGTGTGAATGTCTCTAATGTAAAAGACGAAGTAAATGAGAATGGGAAGACCCAAGAGGAAAAATAATTAAATAAGATAGGAGAAAAATTGTACAGTCTGGTAGTAGCTAAATCTGAAATCTTGGTATTCACAGGCCATATGACTCACAAATCATGCATATATGTCAATTTTCAGAAGGAAAGTTTAACACGCTCCCTTATGTACAAGACAGATGGATATTTGATTAATACAAATCTTTAAATGCATTTCTCTACCCAAAGTGTTAGAAATTAATTTGCTGGGTGCAAATTAATTTGCATCCTAGAAAAGGAGTGATACATTTAAACTATGGTTATTTAGCATTCAAAGAGAATTACTTTGTACATCTGGAAAATACAAAGATGTTTTGCCCAAAGGTTGTCCTGTATTGAGTTTCATATAACCTACCTAGCAGTCATTTTAAAAGAAACAGTTTATTTGGTTCTCATACTATTTCTTTGCACATAAAACTGAATAAATCTTTCACTCATCATTCTGTTGGATGGGAGCTACTTAGGAAGATGAGATCTGAGGATCACAGTTCAAGGCCAACTTGGGTGAAAAATCCATGAGCCTCTGAGCTACAATTAACAGCGAAAGATAGACTCAAATGTTAGAGTGAACCAGCCTTGAGTAAAGTAGGCTGGTACTGAGGTTTGAACTCAAGGGCTCGAGCTCTTGCTTATTTTTCCCTCTACCCTTGCTCAAAGCTATCACTCTACCCCTTGAGCAACACCTCCACTTCAGGCATTTTGCTAACTAATTGGAAATAAGAGTCTTATGATTTTGTCTGCCCAGGCTGAATTCAACCCATTATCCTTGGATCTCAGCCTACTGAGTTGTTAGGATTACATCATAAGGCACTGGCGTCCAATCTCTTGATTATTCTTACTTGAGCCAATTATTACTATAATAGTTGCCAAATAGAAAATCCTTATAGATTGTGGCATTTCACGAAACATCAGACAAGATCTTTCTTTCCTTCTAATTAGGTAAGTATTTAATATCCTCATGGACAATTTATGGATATTTCACTCAACGTTTTTCATTCATTACGATGCCTGTTTGTTTATTTGACTTTGGGGCTTATTCCTACTGCCATCTCTTCTAGTTATCTGTTCTGCCTTAAGCATCTTCTTAGGTCTTTCAGCCATGGGGAGCTACATGATACCTCTTTGCAATGAAGACACTGAAGGTTTGTCAGAGTTGAGTGACCGGAGTTGTAATCCAGTCTTCCTAGAATTGTTATCTGTAATGTACCAGTTTCTCAGGGAAACTGAAATCAGACATCACCTCATCGTACTGGTCAAATTGTGACACAACTAGCCACTGAAGCCCTGCCACATTGGTTCCTGCTTTCTGCTAATATGTCCCCTTATTCCTTGTTAATCTCTGGCCCAATGAGACAGTCCTGTTGTGCTCAGGGACAAGTTATATCTCCCAGGACCACTGGCTTCTCCTAGTGAATAATTACTTCTAGGGAACGAGATTTAAGCACTAAGCATAACAAGGTGTGCTCATTTCCACAGTGATTCCTTTACTTCTTGGACCTCTTACTGAATGAGTTAAGGAATATATGTGCATTGTGGCTATATCTATAAACACAAGTCACTTACTTTTGTTTATATCATTTACATCTATTTATCTATCATTGATCATCTATTCATTATCTGCCTATCTTCTATCTATCTATCTATCTATCTATCTATCTATCTATCTATCTATCTATCTATCTATCTATCTATCTACTTATCTGTCTGTCTTATCTGTCTGTCTGTCTTCCATCTGTCTAATATCCATCATCTACTATCTACCTATCTATACGTGTCATCCATATCTACCTACATGTATGTCTATGCAAATACCTATGTCTACCTTCTTGTACCTTTATATTGAACTATCCATTTGTTTGAAATGGTTTCACACAGATATCTCAAGTTCCACCCAAACACCAGTTTTCTTTTGCCATTTCTTATTCTACACTAGTGTTTACCTTTCCTCAAAATCTTGATTTTCAGTGCTTTCTCTTTGTAAGCATATTCCTGGGCCTTGCCATTTGTAATCTCAGCCAGATGAAAAAGAGAGAAGAAGAAGAAAGGGAGGAGAGTGGAAGAAAGAAAGAAGAAAGCTTGGCTTCTGATACAGCCGGCGTTTCCTTGCCTAACACACTTGAAGAAATCTCTGTTGACGAAGAAGAGGAAGTTGGACTCTGCCCAATCACTATTGAAGGATTCTTTCCAATCACTGTGGACCTTGTCCAATCTTATGACTTGGTTAAGCTTGTGTCTGCCAGATTTCTCCAATTGCTAAGAGATCACTTTTGTTCTGAATAATTTATAACAGATATGTAGTTTAGCTAAACATTGGTGACTCATGCCTGTAATACTAGCTACTCAGGAGGCTGAGATCTGAGGACTGAGACTTGAAGCCAGGCAGGGCAGGAAAGTCCCTGTGACTCTTATTTCCAATTAACCACCAAGAAGCTGGAAGTGGAGCTGTGGCTCAAGTGGTAGAGCACTAATCTTGAGCACAAAAACTTAGGAATAGTAATCAATCCCTGAGTCCAAGTCCCAAGATTGGCACACAAAAAATGTTGTGATGGTGAGTGCCCTGTCCCCCAACAAGATTTTAACTGCCCGGTAGTTTTAGCATCCATCGATGATCCTTCCTGAATGTAATTATTGCATTAGTGCTTAGAAATGTTGATTTCCCAATTCTTTCCTTCCCTTTATATGCATTACCTGGTTTCCTCCCAGAGAAGTAGCCTCTCTCTCTCTCTCTCTCTCTCTCTCTCTCTCTCTCTCTCTCTCTCTCTCTCTCTCTCTCCAATTCTCATTACTTTTTTAAAAATATCCCTTAAAGCCTGTGGGTTATTTGTACATGTTGGATATGGTTCTATAAAGAGAGCTCTAGCCTTATACTCTGGTGGCTCACGGTTTAGAAAGGGATAAAGATGTAACCGAAGTGGCAGAAATGTAATAAATTACAGGTGATACCATACAGATATAACATTCAGGAAACTTCTAAAAGTAACCAGAAAGTTTCTTGTTTTGGTACAGTGCCAATTTCAGAAGCCATTTCTCACCACAGCCTGAAAGTTGAGAACGCAGGCCTTCGAAGTCTGGCATGTTACTCTCTACTAACCCACTGCCAAGGAAAGAGATTTCTGAGAGAAGCTTTTAATTTGGAATAACAACTGTTAACCTATTTCTGTACTGAATAACATTTTGAAACTTTAAATGGATTCAATGATGTATTTCTAAAAGAATGTATAGGTCATGACTAATGTTGCTGTCTGAGAAAGACAACTATAATTTATAAGAATAACTGTCTGAAGGATTATCATGTTTTACATACCTCCCCCTCCCCACAAATGTCTCCATTTTTTTTCTGTGAGGATCATTATTAGTTCAACTGTATTTCATCACTGATCTGAGACACAGCTTAGACTCTGAAAGCCATTGGCTTTGTTTAGTTTCTTGTTTGGGGGGGCAGTGTTTTAACCTCAGTGCTCTCCTCTTTCTGATTCATTTAGGTTTTCTCTAGTGGGCTCCCATATTACTGGATTAATCTATTTTAAGAAAGGACATGACTTCATCACTGCTTTAATGCAGTGGAGGACAGAGGATGATGGCCAAGGTGCAGCTCCTCACACAACCCCACTAAACCTTGGCATTACCATGTTAAATGGCTATTCCGCAGGGCTGATTAATTAAGTTCATGTTATCATTGCTGGAAACTCACCAAGTGCTGGGCACTGGTGTTCATCCAACATGGCACAAAACAAAACACAGACTTAGAGCCACTGCTCAGAATGGAGCCCTGTGATGACACTATGAAAGTCTATCTACTATGTATTTACAATCCTGAAAAGTGCTTTCCTGAAAAGTGAGTGATTCCTTATAGTAATGAAATAGTGACGCCACATCTTTTCTTTTAATTAAATAAAGAAGGGTGAATATAATTTTTGCTCTTTGGACTGAATTCTTTCACATTTGTTTACCAATTCCCTGTTCCCCTTCACCGTGGTGAATTAAGGTGAATTGGGACAAAGATTTACTTTTTTTTTTTTTGGTATTTATGGTTACATTTATAGGTACATCTCTTCTAGCTAAGGTCATATTGTTTATTGAATATCCAACTATTTACATTTTTTCTCCCTTGTGCTTCCTTATCACATAAACTAAACCCAACCATGCAGTTCTGATGTCTCTTTAGCAACAGCTGATTCCTCCACCTTTATGCTTATGGATGGTGCTCTACTGCTTGAACTATGCCTCCAGTTTCACTTTATTTAGTTATTACTGATTAATTGGAAATAAGAACCTTTTGGATTTGCCTGCTCCCACTGGCTTAGCATCAGGATCATCAGGGCTCATCCTCCTGAGTAGCTGGGATGATACGCATGAGTCACCTGCTCTCAGCAAACAGGTGGCTCTGTGTGTGTGTGTGTGTGTGTGTGTGTACTGTGCACTGTGCACACACAAGTACTGGGGGCTTGAACTCAGTTCCGGGCACTGTCTTCAAACTTTTTCTACTCAAGGCTAATGCCCTACCACTGGAGCCATAGCTCCATTTCCAATTTTTTGTTGGTTAATTGGAGATAAGAGTTTCACAGACTTTTCTGCCGTGGTTGGCACTGAACCTGGATCCTCAGAACTAGCCTTCTGGGTAGCTAGGATCACGGGTGAGAGGCATCAGCTCTGCTACAAGCTGAATTCTTAACAGTTTGAAGAAATGTACCAGTGTTCTTCAGAGCTCATTTAGATGTTGGAAGTGGATTCCTTGGTGTTATAGGCATGATCCACCAGTGGCTAGCCCATTTTTTCCATGTTTGAGGGGGCAGTTTCAGAGTTTGTTCATCTATTGTGCAGATTTCAAAAGCGAGATTTTTAATGATAGAGCTTGCATACGGAGAAGAAAGCAGGAATGAGAAGGGAGGACAGCAAGAGAAGAGAGGATAGCAATATTGGGCTGTGTGAGTCAGAAAAGATATCCTGTGGAGAGAGACAAAGCAAGCAAGGGGGGAGGGGCTGGCTGGGAAAATGACAGAAAAGCCAGGGGAACGAAGATGTTTACACATCACCATAAACAGTATTGACAGAAAAACAACAAACCAGCTGTTGAATAACTTTAATTCCCCCTCCCCCCAAGGTCTTGTTCAAGGTGATTGTGCATCAAACTCTGGAGAGCCATAGAAGTCCCTGGCTATAAAGCTGGATTCCAGTGATTTGTGTTAGTGATCCTAGCTACTTGGGAGGCTGAGGTCTGAGGATCCCAATTTGAAGCCACCCTGTGACACTCTGATCTCCAATGAACCCCTAAAACACTGAAAGTAGAGCTGTGGCTCAAGTGGTAGATCACTACCCATGAGTGAAAAAAACCTCAAGAACAACACCTACACTCTGAGTTCAAGCCCCAGTACCATCACCTCTTCTCCCACACCCAAGAAAAAAACTGAAAAATTTGCTGTCTACACACCCCAAATTACTTACGCTGCTTATCAGAGCTTTCTGTCTCTCCCTATTACTTGCCCTACCTGATCTAGATTTTAAACCTCCCTTTTGGTCACACACCAAAGGGATGGTTAATCTGAATGGTTTTGTTTTCTTTTTTTAATCTCCAATTGACCAGCAAAAAGCTAGAAATGGAGCTGTGGTTCAAGTGGTAGAGTGCCCACCTTGAGCAAAAAAAACTACACAAGAGGTCAAGGGATCTGAGTTCAAGCACCAGTTTTGGCCCCTCCAAAATAATAAGTACCTTGCAAGTTGTTGCTCGACATTTCCCTTATACAAATTGTGTAGGTCCCAGTCCCTTTACTTCGGTGGTCCTAGAGCCGCAAAATCTAATCCTTTCTGTGGGAACTGGAAAAACAGTGCAATGGAAAAGTTGTACATATACCAAAACAAAGGACTCTAGCCAAAGACAGTGTTCTTTGTTTTTATTACCATTTCCCAGGAATATCTAATTTGCAGGGGAAAATAAACTAAACTCTCTGCATTTCACCCAATCACAACGGTAATTAACCCATAGGCCGTCCTGAGAACTAAGTAAAGGAAGGGCCAATGAAAATATATTTGAAACTCTTGCATTAAATAGCACTAAATAACCATCCCTAGATCAAGATCAAATAATACCCTAAAATGGTTTACTTACAGTTAAATAACACCAAGTCATCCAACCTCTGGGGCAAAATTCTTTGTTCTGAAAATATAAGTACATCCTTAAGTGATCAAAAGATGCGACTAGCCTATTGCTAGCTAAGCAGATGCTCTGCCACTTAAGCCATGCCATGCCCCTTTAGGGCTTTAGTTATTTTTCAGACAAGGTCTTGCATTGTTTCCCTGAGCTAGCCTCAGAGCTTGATCCTCCTATCTTTGTCCCTTGAGCAGTTGAGCTTTCAGAAATGTGTTACTGGGGCTGGGAAGGTGGCTCAGTGGTAGAGCGCTTGCCTTGCATGCCTGAGGCCCTGAGTTCGATTCCTCAGCACCACATAAGCAAAAAGAAAAAAGCCGGAAGTGGTGCTGTGGCTCAAGTGGTAGAGCGCTAGCCTTGAGCTGAAGAGCTGAGGGACAGTGCTCAGGCCCAGAGTTCAGGCCCCATGACCGGACCAAAAAAAAAAAAAAAGAAATGTGTTACTGTGCATAGCCATTCTTTAGTGATCTTGACTGTAAGGTATATTAAATAGGTAGGTTTCATTAGTTAGCCAATGAAGAGAACACCACCTGGTATTCAAGCAGGAAAAGAAGTTCATTTACTGAACTGCTGCCCCCCAACCCCACGCTTCACCATGCATGGTGGAGAGGCACAGCCAAAAGGGGTGACCCACCCGGAAGCCAGGCCTTACCTGGGCCAGGGACGGGAAGAGGTGGGGGAAAGGTGACCTCAGGGCTTAGGACTATCCTGGGTCAGATGGGAGGCGTGACCAGGGGCGGCCTAGGATGTGACCTAGCTGGAGGGGGAGATAACTGTTTCCAGGTGTGCCAGTTACCTCGGTAACACAGATACTGGGCGGGAAACTCAGCCAAGAGGTAGGGAGGTGTCTGCATGGCCAGGGCACACCTTACAGTTTACCAAACTATTCTGAACATAACACTATTAGAAAAACCACAGTATTATAGCTTCCAAAGACAATCATACATCCTGTTTGTAAGGTCCACTCTGGGAAGGCAGGCCAGACTCCTCCCTCCTCTTGGCTAAGTCTCCACCCAGTACCTGTGTTGCTAGGTAACTGGCACACTTGGGCAGTCACCAAGGTAACATCCTGGGCAGCCATGTGCCATGTCCCACCTCCCCTCAGATGGGGGGCGGGGAAGGGAAAGGTTCCAGGTCCTGAGGTCACATCTGCATCCAGGGCGTGGCCACACCTTTCCTCACCTGGCCACAACTGCTCTCCACCCCTCCCTAGTGAACCCCGGGTGTGACCTCCAGGCCCCTTTAGGAGCGGGGAGCAAGGGGGTGGGGGGCAAGCAGTTCGGTAAAATAAACTTCTTTTCCTGTCTGAATACTCCTTGGCTGCCTCTTTACTGGCTACCCAATGAAACCTACGTATGTAATTTACAATATTCAAAGATGAAAATTGGCTAGGCACTGGTAGCTCAAGCTTGTAATCCTGTTACTCAGGACGCTGAGATCTGAGGATCACAGTTGGTCTGTGAGACTTGTATCTCCAATTAAAACTAAGGAACAGAGGATAAAAGAGGAGACACAGAAATGGAGGGAGAAAGGATGAACAAATGCAGCAGTGGTGCTCACTAGACACTGTGTTGGTGTCACGTGGATGGGGATGGAAGGGGAAAACTGGGAGAGAGCAAGGGAAAGGGTAACATTGTCCATAAAGAAATGTCCTCATGGGGCTGGGAAGTGGCTCAGTGGTAGAGTGCTTGCCTTGCATGCATGAGGCCCTGGGTTCGATTCCTCAGCACCACATAAGCAGAAAAAAGCCAGAAGTGGTGCTGTGGCTCAAGTGGTAGAGTGCTACTTGAGCTGAAGAGCTGAGGGACAGCGCCCAGGCCCAGAGTTCAAAGCCCATGACTGGCAAAAAAAAAAAAAAAAGAAATGTCCTCACTCATTACCTGACTTATGTAACTGTAACCCCTCTGAACATCACCTTTACAATAACAATAAAACTATATCTATATTAAAATAAATAAATAAAATCAAGGAACATTGCCCAGGCCCTGAGTTCAAACCCCAGTACCAAAATAAAATAAGATTTATATCATTATCTTTTTAAAGTTCGTGTCATTCATTGTGTGGGTTTTCAACCCTTCAGCTTTAAACTCCTCACTTCTGATCTATTTCTTATATCTTTCCCTTTCTGCTTTAATCATCTACCCTACTGAACCATGTACTGTCTGAAGGTAAGTGTCTTTCATAGTTATTTAAAATAATTCACTTAGCCAGCTGCCAGTGGCTGCTACCTGTAATCCTAGGTCCTCAGGAGGCTAAGATCTGAGGATTGCAGTTCTAAGCCAGATGGCGCAGGAAAGTTCATGAGACTATTATCCCCAATAAATTACTTCCCACAAAAAATATTAGAAGAAGCTCAGACACAATGCCCAAGTCCTGAGTTCAAGTCCCAGGACTGGCAATAAATAAATAAATAAATAAATAACTTAAAATACTTCTGAAGGCCAGGTATTGGTGGCTCATGTCTATAATCCTAGCTACTCAGGAGGCTGGGATCTGAAGATTGTGGTTTGAAACCAGCCCAGGCAGGAAATTCCAAGAGACTTTTATCTCCAATTAGTCACCAGAAAACAGGAACTGGAGCTGTGGCTCAAAGTGGAAGGGTACTAGCCTTGAGCAACAAAGCTCAGGGACAGTGCATAGGCCCTGAATTCAAGCCCCATTAACAACAACAAGAATGAACAATAAAATAAAATATTTCTGAAGACAAGAGTTCCACAAGGCCCAGGCATGATATTCATAACTATTTTTTTCCTAGAAAAAAGTCTTTTTAGTTACTGTTTGTTACTTTCAATTCTGTGATGGAAGCCGGCATTTTCTTTAAAGTCATCAGCTCAGCGTCATCTGAGATTTCCAACAGAACAAATGCCAGTTCTGACTGCCATCATATTTCATCTTTGTAATGACTAATTACTACCAGTGATAATAAAAATCATTAAGCGAGATGCAGAGGGGTTTGACACTGGGTAGAGATTTCTAAGCCTTCTAAAAATAAAGACTTGTCTAGGGCAGTGTCAAATTGTTTATACTCTGAGTTTGCTTTATTACCCAACTCAGCTATAAATACTGCCAATGAATCCCTATTTGAAATCTCTATCAATCTTTCAGTACTAAAAATGAAAGCATATGTCATTCACAATGTAACTTTTCTTTGTGCAAGAGGGAGAAAAAAGGAATTCTGATTTCAGCTTTACTAGTGATTTTTGTCTAGTTATTGTTGTTTCCTTATGCATAAATACAAGACTTTCAATGCTTCGGGAATTTTGTTTTGGGGAGTAACAGCAAAGTAAAAGAAATGTGTGCAGCACTATTTGTTGTGCAGAAAATACACTTGTATTTGAAAATGCTTAGTGATTTGTTTTATAGTGAATATAATTTAATTGAAAAAGTGGCAATCTTGTGGAATCAAACTATAGCTTGCCTGCCTGCCTGCCTGCCTGCCTTCCTTCCTTCCTCTCTTTTTTCTTTCTTTCCTTTCTTTCTTCCTTTTTTTCTTCCTTTCTTTCTTTCTTTCCTTCCTTCTTTTCTCTCTCTCTTTCTTTCTTTCTTTCTTCCTCCTCCTCCTTCTTTTTTGCCAGCTCTGGAGCTTGAACTCAGGGCCTGGGCTCTGTCCCTGAACCTATATCTGTGCCCAAGGCTAATGCTCTACCATTTGAGCCACAGCACCACTTCTAGCTTTTTTCTGTTTCTATGGTGCTAAAGTATGGAATTCTAGACAAGCATTCTACCACTAAGCCACATTCCCAGCCCTTCCTCTTTCCTTCCTTCCTTCCTTCCTTTCCTCCTTCTTTCCCTCCCTCCCTTCTTTCCTTCTCTCTTTCTTTTTTGCGCTAGTCCTTGAACTCAGAGCCTGAGCTCTGACATCATTTTTGCTCAAGGCTAGCACTCTATCACTTGAGCCACAGCTTTTTGTGGTTAAGGCTCTCAGACTTTCTTGGCCTAGTTGGCTTTGAACCTCGATCTTCAGGTTTTAGCCTCCTGAGTACCTAGGATTACAGGCATGAGCCACTGGCACCCAGAAAGCCTTAGCCATTTTTATATTTCTTTATCTTTAGCAATGCTGTAACATGGATAACCTTTCAAGTGATGTCATCTTCCTTATCCAAAGTCTTGTTCCCTTGGAACTACAGGAGATTCTTGAAATCCCACAATTCCTGTTCTTTGCATTCTTCTTTCTCTTTGAAAATGTTAATAACCCCAGACACATTAAGTCTCATCAGGCACCTGGTACATTCTGTAGTCTGCTACTAGAGATTGAATGAATACATGATTTAATTGATAGAATATTTTGTTTTCTTTCAACTAGACAGCTACTTACGTTTGGAAAACTCAGATAAATACAGTATCCTATTGTGTGTGTGTGTTAATACTGGGACTTGAACTCAGGGCCTGGGTGCTAACTTTTTCATTCAAGGCTGCTGGCACTCTATCACTTGAACCACACCTCCACTTCTGGCTTTTTGGTGGCTAATTGGAGGTAAGAGTCTCATGGAATTTTCTGTCTGAGCTGTCTTTGAACCATGATCTGCAAATCTCAGCCTCCTGTGTAGCTAGGAATATAGGCATGAGCCACCAGTGCTTGGCTAAACACAGTATCTTTAAATATTCTGTTTTAGGCAATTTTACAAAACATAACCAAAGCCAAATCCCAATAATCCCCATCTTCTGGAATTCAGATCCTGTGTAATTCCCCCCTGCTGTATTCCAGAATTACTTTACTGTGAAAGCAATAGAATATGGCAGAAGCAATTGGATGTCTCTTCTGAGATTGATCTATGGAAGTGTTTGTGGCTTTTATCTTGGTTATTTCTCTTGGTGTCTTGGTTCACTCCTTTCAAGGGTCACTATGAAGAAGTCCGTAAGGAACAGTGGCCTCCAGCTCATGGCTACATGAAAATCGTAGAAGCAGACCTTCTTGGTCGATCAAGCTTCTGTCATGTCTCGACTGCTACTTCAAGACCTTGAGTCAAAACCACCAGATTAGCCACTCCTAGATTCCTGACAACTAGAAACTTTGTGAACAATGAACTTGTTGTAAGCCACTAAATTGTGAGAAAACCTGCTATTTGTTCACCCTTAGTCTCCAGAAGCTATAGGCTTAAAAACCCAAGAAACATCTCACCAGCATGAGATAGATTCCTGCCAGATATAGAAGTCTAGATAAGGTGAGGGTCATTCAAATGCTGGCAAAGGCCAGAAAGATAGGAGGGGACTCTCTTCCAGGGCTAAGGGTGGAAACAGCCATAGATACTGTGTCATATAGAATGTAGTTTATCACGTTGCCAGGGCTGGTGATTTTTCAAGATGTAGCACACATAAATTGGTTTCTTTCCAAGAATCTGTCACACCCTCAGGAGCGAATCCAGACTAATCAGAGCAATCTGTTTTCTCTGAGAGTGAATTTTTTTTATGAAGAAGCACGGGACTCCATTTTGGACCCACACGCTTTGGAAGGAGATCTAGGAGGATTCTGCAAAATTTGTTGTTGTTGTTGTTTGTTCCTAAAAAAGAAAAGACAGACAAAAGAACAACTTTCTTTTCTTCCTCTAAACAAGGGTTTTATTTGCGAGTGCTGTTGTTCCTGGCAGTTTGAAGATGAAGCCAACATTAAGATAGTCAAATACGGAGCAGGGGGAGGGGAGGGCATCAGTTCAGCTAGGTATGGCAGTACATACCTGTAATCCAGGTACTCAGAAAATGTAGGCAGAAGGATGATGAGTTCCAGGCCAGCCTCCACAGGGTAGCATGATACTGTCTCAACAACAGTGAACAAATGAACAAACAAAAAGTGACAGAGAACTTCTTTGTCATGTGCAATATCTAGATCTGAAAAAACGAAACAAGTATCAAGATTTCATTAGCATACTTAGATACTAAAGCCACCACACCAGTGAAACTTGGTATTCTTTGTGGTATAAAAGCATGTAAGTTATTTAAAGTATCTGATTTTGAGCCTGACATGAAAGCATAGACTTGTAATTGTAGCACTTGGGAAGCAGAGACAGGAGGATCCGAGGTTCAAGGCTAGCTTAGGCTGCATTGAAGTGTCTGAGTTTGAGATCAGCTTGGGTTTTACAGTAAGAACTAAAAAAACCTTAAAACTCTGGATTTGAATTGAGGGTTATTTTATGTGCAGCCCAAAGCTTTGTAACACAAGAAAAGTTAGTGATCTAGAAATTTTTAGATAAGCTGCTGATTTGTTCTTAAGCCAAGCTTGAAATTCTGGTTCTAAAATGATTTTGTCCTAAATACAATGTATCTGGATTGCATATCCAGCTTGCAGACTGCTGATTTGTATGTTTTATTTGTTGTTGTTTGTTTTTGTAGATATGATACCATGAAACTTTCAAAAGACAAGGGTGCAGCCAAAAATTCAAGGGTAACACATGCCTGTAATCCTAGCTATTCAGGAGGCTGAGAATCTCAGGATGTTGGTCTGAAGCCAGCCAAGGTAGAAAAGTCCCTGTAAAACTCGGATCTCCAATTAACCACTCAAAAACCAGAAGTGGAGCTATGGCTCAAGTAGTAGAACACTAGCCTTAAGCAAAATTGCTCAGAGACAGTGCTCAGGCCTGTGGTTAAGCCCCACCATTGACACTTTTCCTCCTCCAAATAAGTCAAGGGGTCATTAACATTTTGCTGGAAAATGTCACTCTTCAGTGACTGTGGCCATTCACTTTAGGGTCAACCACTGGGATGCACAGTTGTTTCTATCTAAAGAGTTACAATGAAGAGCACTCTGGAACAATGTGATTGTTGTGAAACTGTATCCATATGTTGTAAGGTGAAAAAAATGGAGAAGCCACATTTTGAGAGGCGGAATCTTGGAGTCTTTACTAAAAGGCCGGTGACTGTACGGTGGACTCTTCTCTCAACGATCAGCAGCCAGCAAGTACACTTAACCCTATTAGGAAACTGAACTATGATGGCCGGAGAGGAAAGAAAGAACAAAACTAATACCAACAAACCAGTTCAGCTCCAAGAGAGAGCTGAATTGAGAAGCCATAGTGACCAGGGAAGAGCCAGGACAGAGGAGACAGGACACATGCATGGAGACACGTGGCATGGCATAAAGGTGCCTGAAGTGGTCCCAGCCAAAATGGGGTCAGGACACTAAAGCTACCAGCACAACTATGTTTGTTGCAGCATTATTTACCATAGCTAAGATATGGAACCAACCCAGATGCCCCTCAGTAGATGAATGGATCAAGAAAATGTGGTATATATACACAATGGAATTCTATGCCTCCATCAGAAAGAATGAAATTTCCCCATTTGTTAGGAAATGGAAAGACTTGGAAAAATTATATTAAGTGAAGTAAGCCAGGCCCAAAGAAACATAGGTCCCATGGTTTCCCTTATATACAATATCTAGTATATGTATGAGTCAAGCGGAAAAGGTCAGATAATGTGATGTTAGGAAAACGATCCCTTAAATATGTATTTTAATGTTTTTTTTTCTTTCATGCATGTGTTTCTAACACATTTATAAGATTATTTCTTTGTTGCTTTGTATGTCCCTCCCCCACAGTGTAACCCCCGCTTTCACTATATTTGATGTCAGTATAACTTGTGGAGGAGATGGGGACAAACAAGTCGTTTAAGGATTCAGGTGGACCTGTTGCAACAATGAGAAGTACAAAATGTCATGTCAAAAACGAGCCTTACAATGTCGGTGTGGGGGGCAGGGGGGGTAGGATTGGGTGGGGGGGAGGGGGGAGGCTGGGAAGGGAGGTGAAGGGTAAACAAAGGAGGAGGCTGCAATGCTTGGTAAGAAATGTATGCATTATCCTGCCCATGTAATTGTAACCCCTCTGTACAGTATGTTCTCAAATAAAATAAAATTAAATTAAAAAAAAAACAACAACAAAATGGGGTCAGGTTAGGGGGAGGGTCACTGGAAACTCCCATTCCCACGCACTGGACTGACAGGTTTAGTAACCTATCAGCCAAGGTGCACAGCCCAGCCTCCAGGGATTCAGCCATGCTTCATCTTCCCCCACCATAAAGACAAGATGCCAGACTCCACCATCTACCATGTGGCCAGGACGGGTCAGAGCCAGACTCGAACTCCCTATTTGACATACAGTGTGTACTAGAATGTATTTTGAGAGCAGAATTTTGAGGAAATTTCACAGTTTGAACAGGGCTTTAAAGGATGTGAGGAGTTTTGTCAAGACCACTGATGCAGTTTTTGAATTTTGGTTTTATTATTATAAAGGAGTTGTACAAAGGACGTTACACTTGCATACGGGTCATGAGTACCTTTATTTTTGGACAATGTCACCCCTTCCCTGGCTCTCTCCTAGTCTCTACCCACAAGCTGTATAGTTCACTTTCAACATAGTGTTTAGTGAGTACCACTGAAGTTGATGAATTTTTAGGTTACTTTGTGCTTATTGTATAAAGTCCATCTATTAGATGTACAAGGTTACATGGTTACAATGAGAACATGACATTTGAAATATGGCCAACATTTCTCCATTACAATCTATACAGAGATATTTTTGTTAGTTCTATGAGCTACAGTTTATGTTTGCGTTTAATCAGAGAAACAATTCTAGTACATGGCACAAAAACTGAAAAATGGTAAGAAGAATGATGGTCTATTCTAGAAAAGCAGAACTCTGATAATTTTCTTTGTATGTATAGACATTAGACATTTTCTCGGTGCCTAGCACCTGAAATAAAAGTTCTAATACTTACAAGTTTGTGAACTTGAATTGTTATCTCCTTATCTCCGACAAGCAAGCAAGAGATTATATTATATTATATTCAGAGAGGTTAGCAGTGATTGATGGGTGTGAAGAAGTTTCAATCTCTAGGGGCTGGGAAGGTGGCTCAGTGGTAGAGCACTTGCCTTGCATGCCTGAGGCCCTGGGTTTGATTCCTCAGTACCACATAAAGCAAAATGAAAAAAGCCGGAAGTGGCGCTGTGGCTCAAGTTGTAGAGCGCTAGCCTTGAGCTGAAGAGCTGAGGGACAGTGCCCAGGCCCAGAGTTCAGGACCCATGACCGGACCCCCCCCCAACCAAAAAAAAAAAAGAAGTTTCAATCTCTAAGTCCTGTCTCCATGTTTTCTATCTCCATTCTGTGAGTTCCCCAGGCAAATGCAAACTGGCAATAGTCTGGGCTTTGGCCCTGACTCTGAAATGGCTTCCTAGTTGTCAGGCCAAAACAGCAAGCTGTTTCTCTTCCTTTCATTGTGACCTATCCTAAATTTAGCTTTATTAATGGGTTTTAAGATTGCTCAGATGAGCTGAGCAAGCAGGGTGGCTCATGCCTGCCTGTAATCCTAGCTACTCAGGAGGCTGAGATCTGAGGATTGTGATTTGAAGTCAGCAGTGAAAGAAAGACAGTGATACTCTTATCTCCAATGAATCCCCCCAAAACCTGAAATGGAGCTGTCGCTCAAGTGGTAGAATGCTAGCCTTGAGTACAAAAGCTCATGGACAGTGCTTAGGCTCTACCTTAAAGCCCTAGGCCAGGGATAGACACAGACAGACAGACAGACAGACAGACAGACAGACACACACACACACACACACACACACACACACACACACACTCCTCAGATGAAGCAGGGGAAAACACACCGAATAAAATATGAACTGAGGGGCTGGGAAGGTGGTTCAGTGGTAGAGTGCTTTCCTCGCATGCATGAGGCCCTGGGTTCGATTCCTCAGCACCACCTAAGCAGAAAAAAGCTGGAAGTGGTGCTGCGGCTCAAGTGGTAGGGTGCTAGCCTTGAGCTGAAGAGCTGAGGGACAGTGCCCAGGCCCAGAGTTTAGCAAAACAAAAAGGTGAACTGAAGAGTTCATCCTCATTACTAATTCATTTACATCTCCCTCAGTGAGTGCTTCCTGACCTCTCCCTCCATGTCAGCATTTGAAGAGGAAGAGGGGAGAAAGTAAATAAAGCAAATAAATGACAGGATTTTGAACCCAGGTCTGCTGGAGTCCACAGCTATTACCTTCTAATCAAATCAATTTGGAGGTAGACACAGTATCCCAGCTAGATGAAGTGGCTTTCTAACCTATAGGAAACTTCTGGCTCAGTGGAAGGGAACATTTTTTCAGAGAGTTTGAACTTCCTAGAGATGAAGTATGCTGGCTTCCTAGCTGGACTTTCCCCCCTGATTAGTTTTCAAGGAATAGATGGAAGTCCACTTGTCAGCAAGTTCTGGATAGGATTGCTCTATGTGACAGGAAGTTACAACTCCCAAGTCTTTTCAACAAGAATTCTGTGATTCCCAAGTCACTTGCAAGCAATCTGTACTGCTTCTTTTCCCACTGTTTGCTTGTTCAATGTAGCCAAGGCCCACTTGCAAAGCTGAGGTTTGAAACTATCCATTATGCTTACCCACACTCCCATGGTGAGTATTCCGCTGGCTTTTCAGGGACATAACTTGTTGAGAGAAGAAAAGGCAATTAGTTATCATTCAAAGAGACCTACCAGGAAATCACATTACTGTCTTCTCCCTCTCCACCCAGCTTTGTGTGCACCTATGTGTTGGTACTAAGGATTGCACCCAGGGCTTGGGCACTGTTCTTGAGCTTTTCCCCCTCAAAACTAGCAACATAACTCCACCTCTGGCTTTTGGCTGGTTAACTGGAGAGAAAAGTCTCCTGGACTTTGCTTGGCCAGCTTCCAAGGGCCATCTTCAGATCTCAGCCTCTTTGAGTAGCTGGGATTACAAGCATGAGCCACTGATGCCTGGTATGGGATCAATTTAAAAGAAAAAAAAAAAGGATCTAAGCAAACATATGTTTTGGAGTTGGAAGGACTATAGTAAGCAAGAGCCAAGCCAACAGTAGCTACCAAACTACCCACGGGCAGAGTTCCACTTTCCTGTGGCAAATACACGCAGAAGGTTAACTCGAGTCCCTTGCTTTGTAAAAAGCGAGGCAGGTGCTGGAAGGATGGACTTTTTGGATGGGATGGAGAGCAGGACGGATGGAGAGGAAATTTGGTATTAAGAGAGCCTCCCTCACCGAATCCCAATAATAACCACACACCTGGTGTGGTCCGGGGCAGCGGGTGGAGAGTGGGAGGCAGGAAGCAGAAAGGCTCAGGGCTCCTTTGCCAGGGTCGGTTCAGGAATTTAATATGAGCCCGTGTGGATGGAGGTCAGTGTTAAGCTGGCTCTGGGAGGGGATGCCAAGGTGGCTGAGTGAGACTCGGACTTGTCCTTGACATGCCCCCTCCCCCTCCCCCTTCCCGATGGGCGCGGGGAACTCTGGCAGAGGCGCGGGAAGGGCGTTGTTTGGAAGTCCCTGCACACTTCTCCAACTATTTCAAAACACAGAAAACAACACGCAGCCCGGGGGTGGAGGAGAGATGACCACTGGGCCCCGGGCCAGCCTGGGGCGCCGCCAGACGCCGGTGTTGCCCGCTGGCGAAGGGCAGAGGGCTCGTCCCCTGCCTGGGCACGCTCCGGCTCCGGCTCGGGCGCCGCACCCCAGCTGGTGCGGGGGATCGAGGCAGCTGGGCCTCGATCGGAGGTCGGGATGGCGGTGACACCGCGCCCCGTGCGCGAGCTGGAGCCTCTGCCCGCCACCTGCACCCCAAGCCCGGCCACTCGCGGCCGCCCCGCCGCCCTCTCCTCGCGGGTCCTCCCCGCAGCGGGTCTCGGAGCGCTCGGGATCGCGTGGCCCCCCGGTGGGTGGGAGGGGGCTGGGGTCCGCGGGGACCGGGGAGGGGGCGGGGAGGGGGCGGGGAAGGGCGGGGAGGGGGGGGTCCCCGGGACGCCGCGGCCGCGCCCCGCCCCCTTCTCCTCCCCTTCGGAATCCGAGGCGCCCGGCGAGCATGGACCAAACCCCGGCGCGCCGGCAGCATGACGCCCGCCCGCCTGGTGCTGGCGCTGGTGCTCGGGGTGCTCCCCGAAGTGGTGGGCGCTGACCCGGCGCCCGCTTCTCCCCGCCAGCACCGCCCGCGCCGCCCGCCCTCTCCCTCCGCGGCCGCCCCGCCGCGCGCCCCGCGCCCCCCGCGCGCCATCCCCGCCGCCCGCGGCGCCCCGCGGTCCGGCCGCTGCCCCCCGGCCGACCCGAGGCTCAACGCCACCGACCGGGGCGCCCCGTGCCTGCGCTGGGCCGACGTGCCGCCTCTCCTGCTGCGGGCGCCCCCCGCCGGCTGGCATCGGCTGCGGGCGCGGCGCCACAACCGGTGCCGGAGCCCCGACGGCGCGGGCAGAGCCTGGTGCTTCCACCGCAACGCGCGCGGCCAGGTGGACTGGGGCTACTGCGACTGCGGACGCGGTGAGAGCGCGCCCGCGGGGGCCGGGGCGGGCCCGGGCCGCAGGGAGGGCAGGGCAGGGCAGGGCAGGGCAAGTGGAGGCCAAGAAGAAAGGAGGGGAGGACAGGGGAGTGGGGAGGGGAGGGAAGGGGAGAGGAGAGGGGAGAGGAGAAGAGAAGGGACGGGAGGGAAAGTGGAAGCCAAGGAGAACAGGAGGGGAAGACAAGGGAGTGGGGTGGGGAGGGGAGGGGAGAGGAGAAGGGAAGGGAGGGGAGGGAAAGTGGAGGCCGAGAAGAAAGGAGGGGAGGACAGGGGAGTGTGGAGGGGAAGGGAGAGGAGGGGAGAGGGGAGGGGACGAGAGGGAAAGTAGAGGCCAAGGAGAAAGGAGGGGAGGACTGAGGAGTGTGGAGGGGAGAGGAGGGGAGGACAGGGGAGTGGGGTAGGGAGGGAAGGGAAGGGGGAAGGAGAAGGAAGAGGAGAGCAGAGGAGTAGGGAGGGGAGGGGAGAGGGTGAGGGGAGAGGGGGAGGAGAGAGGGCAGGGAAGGAGAAGGGAGGTGAAGGGAAGGCTCAGGAGAGGGGAAGGGAGAGGAAGGAGGGGGAGGAGAGCAAAGAGGGGAGTTTCTGGAGGACAGGGAGCAGGGATTTGGGTGATGGCTTGGCATTGCCAGGTGTGATGGTTGGCTGTAGCAAGGTGTGCTCTGTGCGTGTGTGTGTGTGTGTGTGTGTGTGTGTGTGTGTGTGTAGCTTTGGCTGGGTGTGTACCTGCTGAATGTCCTTACAAACGTACAGGACACAAAGGAAGAGGTTAAGTTTGTGTGTGTGTGTGTGTGTTCTGTGCTGGGCTTGAACTCAGGGCTCTGGAGCTCTCCCTTGGCTTTTTCATCCAGCCTGGTGCTGCATCACTTGAGCCCCAGCCCCAGCTCCTCGTTACTTATTTTGGAAAGGGAAATACTGAATATTACTTAACAAACCTTTCCTCCTTCCTGTGAATCGGGTTTAGCAAAATGGTGCTGATTTTTTTTTCTTTGCTCCCAATGTTGGCCTGTATATGAAAAAGATAAAAATACAGACTTCAAAATATGATCAGTTCTGAGGCACAATATGGTAAAAATAGCAACAACAACACCCCAAAACAATAAAACTGTCCAAAATCCAATAACAACAACAACAAAAATCAGGGAGTGAAAATAGAAAGAAAGGGACGAAAGAGGAATTTGTGTCTCAAGTGGTAGAACCAGCCTTGAGTGAAAAAGCGGAGTGAGGCTCAAAGTCCTGAGTTCAAGCCTCAGTATCAGCACACCTATTTTTTTCCAAACCTTTTTGTATGTTTAAGTATTATTTTGTTGGTTTGGGGGCTTGAACTCTGGGCCTGGGCGCTGTCCCTCAGCTCTTCAGCTCAAGGCAAATGCTCTGCTCTACCACCTGAGCCACAGCGCCACTTAGGTTTGTGCTAATAGAAGCATCCCAGCATCCCATTAATAAACAGTAAAATGAATAATCTGCCTCTAAGCAGAGCTTCATTTTGAATTGCTGGAGTTTTGTTTAATATTAGTTCTTTTTTCCTTTCTGTAACAACTAAGGTAGAAAATTCTTATGTCCTTCAAAGTTTGAGTTTCTCCTAAAACAACAACAATAACAAAATTAGCAGCTTTTCCCTGAGCTGTGAGGCAGGAGTTTGTGAACTGGGATCCTAAGACTTGCATTTTGTCCTTTTGAGAGGTAATTTGGAAGTGGCCTTTTACAATGTCATCTTTTTTTTTTTTCTACAGAAATTTTATTTATCAGTCCCTTCAATTTCATTAGTGCTCTGAGTTAAAGGAACATGATAGAAAGGTTAAGATCATTCTGCCTTCATCCCCGAGAATGAAGTCATCGCTATCCTCATGCTCCATGGTCAGAATGCCAATGTGACTATAAAAAAAAAAAAATAAATTGAGGTGATATCAAGCAAAAAGCCACATAGCATTACCTCATTGTTTACCATAAGAGATTATTTGAAGAGAGAGAATCTAATCATGGCTAGCAAACATGGGCAGTTTAAACGAAAAGTCTTCTAATTACTCTTATAAGTAGATAAAGATGAATTGTTAGAAAAAAGTAAATGCATAGGATGCAAGATACTGTTTCTCCTTAAATTATATAAAGACATACTTAAAAGGAATGCAAAATGGACACACATCTATTGCTTTGTTTCGGACACATAGTTTAATTTTCCTGACGAGGATAACTTTTCTTTGGTTTCCTATCACCTCTCCCCTCCCCCTCCCTTTAATTGGATAGAAATTTAAATTTTTCCAATGACTTTCAGTTCATGGCTAACTCTTACCAGACAAAACCCTTGAACATTGTGTAATCTTTGAGCATAAGGTAATTGAATACAAGTGAAACAAAAGAAACCACCCAAGAAGAGATAAATGCTATGTTGTTACTGAATTATTTTCACAGACTTCTCATTCTGTCATTTACAAGTCTGGTTAGATAAAACTCATCCCTTGGAAACAACTGGCCTCACAGCTTTTCTGTTATTTCAGTCATCTCAGTTAGGAATTCAAACAAAAAAATGGAGAGTTGAAAGAATATTAAATTTTGGTTTAGAAAACCTTGCTGCTTCAATATAGAGGAAGACAATCTTAACCCTGAGAGCTTTGGTTTTTCTCCACTGGAAGAAAGCAGCTTTTGAACAGGTTAATTCACAGGACTTCTCCAGCTCTGGCTATGTACACAAAATAACCCTGCTTAATAACAATGGGTAAGATCCATTGTGCATTCATTTTGTGCAGGATGCTGGACTAAGCATCTTATGTTTGTTTTCTCATTTAATTTTCACAATCTTATGAAAGAGTTCTAGTATTTTACTGTCAAAAATACCAAAGGTTTAAAAACACAAATGCAGGTGTAAATAGGGTCGGGTATATGCATTTTCACTTCAAAAGCCCTTTTTTTTTTCACTTATAGATCATGTAGAAATATCTATTCTGTGTAGTAGTACTCATTTGGTAGCTTATAGAGTGGCCTAAAAGGAAAAAAAGAGAGAAAGAAAAGAAAGAAGGAAAGAAAGAGAGAAATAGCTGGGCAGTGGTGGTTCATGCTTACTATCCTAGCTACTTAGGGGGGCTGAGATCTGAGTTCAAAGATCTGAGATACAGTGCAAAGCCATCCCAGGCAAGAAAGTACATGAGACTTTGAACTCCAATTAACCACTAGAAAACCGGAGGAGGAGTTGTGGCTCATAATGGTAGAGCACTAGTGGGCTCAGGGACAGCGCCCAGGTCCCTAGTTCAAGCCCCATGACTGGCAATAAATAAATAAATGAATGAATAAATAAATAAAGGGAAGAAAGAGAGGAAAGGGAGAGAGGGAGAAAGAAAGAAGGAAGGAAAGTTAAAAAAAGGAAGGAAGGAGGGAGGGAGGAGAGAAGAAAGGAAAGAAGAGAAGGAAAGTTAAGAGAGAGGAAGGAAGAAAGAAAGGAAGGAAATTATGTTAATAGGAAAGATGTTAATAGAAAGGACATTATTTCCAGTCTCCAGGCTTTCATTTTTGTTTCCTTTACAGAAAACCAGGACAAAAGAAAAGAACAATGTATGGTAAAGTGATCCTCAAAAAATAAACAGGTGTCTAGAGTCAGGGTTCTAGTTGCATCCAGAGAAGTAAGGAAGTTGGTTCCTCCGAGGTGGAGAGTTGGTTGAATCTAAGTTGAAGGGGCTGAGTAGGAACTCAGGTGAGCGGGGCAGGGTGTGGAATTCCAGTGGTTCAAATGTCAAAGAGCAAAACCAGTAAGGCCTAAACTCTGGCTTTATGAAACTTGCAAATTCGTAATCAGTTTCTCTCTGGAGATTGTAGTATCTTACCTCAGCTTAGGGATTTAGTTCTTGTGATAAGAATCACCTAAGGACTTGTTAAAATATAGCTTCCTGGATTCTAGCCTCTAGAGTCTTCAGTTATTCTCACAACTAGATCAAGAATGGAGTGTGCCTTTCTAAGGGGCATTCAAGTTGATTTGATCAGATAAAAAGACAGCTGTGGGAGAGCATCAATTCTCCTAGAATGTTGGAGTAGTGGGTAGAGTGATTGAGCTCACCATTCTTGTGCCTGATCTCAGCTAGCAGGAGCAGGCAGATGGAACACCAGTGGCTCACTCCCTATATATTTTTACAAAATGGCACCATTACTGTCCGTGTGACCATTCTACCATAATGGCAACCAAATTTGCTAGAATAGGATTATGAACTGAAGGCATGTCAAGTTGTGGTCACATTTCTACAGAAAGATATAACTGGAAACCAACTTATCTCCCACACAATCACTGTAATAAGTTATTGCGTCCTGTGGAGAAAAGCTAATCACCTCTCAAGTCTCGGAATGATGCTATGAATGGAACAACTTGCTTGGCACCGTCGTAGGAACTCCTCTTTTATACCAACAACCAATACATCTTAGGTGATTGATGATTGAGGAGTGACACAAATAGCATAAAAGGTATCACTCTAATAAGTGAGACTTTCACTATAAAAGAATCTATTAGCTACCCATTATGCCCAAAATCCCTGAGATAGTCAGCTTGAAAGGAGGAAAGATTGCTTGTAGCTCAGAGTTTTAGAAATGTTAGTCCATTCATGGGTCACCTGTCTCGGTTGTGTTGAGGTCTGGGATGAGGCATGTGGTGGAAGCTATGCTATCTCATGGTAGCCAGGAAGGAACAAGGAAGAGCAAAAGCCTGGGGTGGGTCCCAATATCCCCTTCAAGGTCATGACCCCAATGACACGATGTCCTCTCATTAGGCCGAGCATCCCTTGAGGATCCACCACCTCCTTAGTGGCTATGGCTGGCAGTCAAGCCTCCAACACATAGACTTTGGGGAAGAGTAGCAACCCAAACCTTAAAGAATGACACCCAGATCTGAACTCTGCCCCTTTTAAAAGTCATGTCATGTTAATCTGCTCACATGTTCCTGCCCACCTTTAGTCTCTTGATTCAACAGAGCAGATGGGCATGTGGGCAAAATATTGTTGGTTACAGTCTGTCTGCTTTGACGTCCATCTGCTGTTTGAAGTGAAGCTTTTTGCCAATGCTATATGTATATATTATTTTTAGACAATAACTCAATCATGGGTCGAACCTTCTTCCTTTGTATGACAGCATCTAATGTTTCAAACTAAGGAATAATTTATGAGATTTATAAATGTCTAACAAGAGCAATGTAAACGGATAGAATTGATTACAGAGAGGATGTTCTCTCATTTTGAAGTAGACCAATTCCGATTCTATTCTTGGCATTAAAGGTAGTTACATGAATAATAAATGAACAATTATTATGAATTATAGATGAGAACTAATGGATGAAAATATAGTTCAGTTGGATATTGGCCCAAGGAAAAGCCCAGTGTGTTGAGATGATTTGATTTCATTTTAACTTAGGGTAATATGAATAAAACCTACTATTTTACAGTGCCAAAATAGATTTAAATTATGGGTCAATGGTCAGCATAATTATAGCTAAGCCTGGTGCTACCAGATAGTCTGTAAAAAGAAGCGATAAAAATTTACCTTGCCTGGGAGTGAGGGAAGGGTGACATTATCCAAAAAGATATGTGCTCTACCTGACTTAGGTAACTGTAACCCCTCAGTATACCACTTTTATAATAACAATAAAAAAAAGTTTTAAGAAGAGCTAAAACAAATAATTTACCTAGCCCCTTCTACTGGATTTGAAACATTAACATGCAATGGCCCAATTCAGTTGTTTTCAGATATTGTGATTATTTTGGGGTATAATTCATGAAGACATAAAATCATAAAATGGCTATTTAGTACATTTTCCACTGTTGCATTTTGTATAAGACTTGGTAATATATTTAATCATCTAATGTCAAGTGCAAGTACCAAATTGCCTAACAAGTAATGGGTTTATGGATTTATTCATGTTTGTGTTGGTACTGGGCCTTGAACTCAGGGCCTCAGGGCTCTCACTAGGCGTTTTCACTCAAGGCTGTCACTCTACCACTTGAGCAATAGCTCCACTTCCATCTTTTTCCTGATTAATTGGAGATAAGAGTCTCAAGGACTTTTAAGCTTCAGCTGGCTTCAAACCATGAATAGCTAGGATTACAGGCGTGAGCCGCCAGCAGTAAAAAGTAAAGCCACTAGCTTTAATTTTTTTTCTGTAGTTCATAAATTGAAGATTTTGTTTATATAACTCACATTTTTGGTCAAGTATCTGAACAATGGCTTGCTAGTGCCAACTTGTATTATCTCCAAGAACAATAAGAATGAGGAAAGATTTTTCTGTGGTAGTAGATGATTTGAGGGTTTATTTTTGGCAGTACTAGGGTTTGAACTCAGGACTAGGCAAGTACTCTCTCAATTGAGCTACACCCTTAGCTCCTTTTGCATTAGCTATTTGTCTAATAGGACCTTGCCTCTATGCCCCAAATTGGCCTGGAATTTGATCCTCCTGTTTATGGCTCTTGTATTGCTGAGATGAGATGGGGTTATGTGAACTTTTTGTCCTGATTGGCCTGGAATTTTGATCTTCCTGATCTCTGCTAGGATTAAAGAAGCTAGGATTAAAGACATGAGTTCCTATGCTCAGCTGTAGCAAGATATATGTGTTTTTTCCCCCTCTTTACCACACTGTGATTCTAATATTTTTCAATATTTACTACTAATTCTTACCAGAAAACTACTTGGGTATGTCTCTCTCTTGGCTGGTTTGTTTCTTTTCAAATTAATTTATATTATAAGTGCATTGTAAGTAGTTAACTGCATGGCCTTATCATTCCTTTGCTTTGTTTCAGGAAGAGCTGACCTGTTTGGTTCCTTTTCTAGTATTTCTTTTGGGTCTGCTTTTTCTTCTTTGTGTAAGTATTGGGGCTTGAACTCAGGGCCTCAATCCTTAGCTCTTTTTGCTCAAGTCTACTGCTCTACCACTCTAACCACATCCAACTTTTGGCTTTTATTTCTGGTTCATTGGACATAAGAGTCTTATGGGCTTTTTGTCCTGGGCTGGTTTCTATGATCCTTAAATCTTAGCCTCTTAAGCCACGAGGGTTATAGTTGTGAGCCACTGGTGCTGGAGTGGGCCTCTTGACATATGAAATAGAAGAAGGGCATCTAAGATGTTCAAAGTAAGGGGAAAATGGTTCCATTCTTCCTCTAGGGTTGTTGTAAATACCACAATGTGGAATGGCTTAAAAAGCTCGCATCTGTCATCCTAGTTACTCAGGAAGCTGAGATCTGAGGATTGTGGTTTGAAGTCAGCCGGGTCAGGAAAGTCCATGAGACTCTCATCTCCAATAAACTACTCAGAGAAAACCAGAAGTAGCATTGTGGCTTAAGTAGTTGAGTGCTTGCCTTGAGCACAAAGAGGCTCAAAGACAGTGCCCAGAACCAGAGTTCAAGCTTGGGAATGGCAAAAAACAAACAAACAAACAAACAAAAAACCTACAACAGAAACTTCATTGTCACGGAATAGGCTAGAACATGCTCTCTTGGAAGGCCCCAGGGAGGCATCTGGCCCTGGTCTTTCTCATAGCTTCTGCTCGTTGCTTGGATTATGAGAATAAAGCTCCCACAGTCATTAAGGATTTAGGCTCATATGTTTTCCTCCTCGGATTTCTCCTTTGCAGAAGAAAAATGTCGTATAGGATTAGGGTTTACCCCAATGATCTCATCTTTTTTTTTTTTTGGGTCCAGTCGCGGGGCCTGAACTCTGGGCCTGGGCACTGTCCCTCAGCTCTTCAGCTCAAGGCTAGTGCTCTACCACTTGAGCCACAGAGCCACTTCTGGCTTTTTTTGCTTATGTGGTGCTGAGGAATCGAACCCAGGGCCTCATGCATGCAAGGCAAGCACTCTACCACTGAGCCACCTTCCCAGGCCCCAATGATCTCATCTTAACTTGATCATCTGCAAAGACCCTTTTGGCAAATCAGCTCACATTTCTAGGTACTGGGGATCAGCACTGCTGCATCTTGTAGACATGCACCATTGAGAGACAACAGCCTTCAAGATGGAAAACCTGGCCTGGTGCTAGTGGCTCTTGCCTGTAGTCCCAGCTACTCAGGAGACTGAGTTCTAAGGATTATAGTTCAAAGCCAGCTTGAGCAGGACAGTCCATGAATCTATTACCACCAATTATCACCAAAAAATGTCAGAAGTGGAGCTGTGGCTCAAATGGTAGACTGCTAGCTTTGAGCAAAACAAAGCTCAGAAACAGCATCCAGTTCCCTGAGCTCAAGCCCCAGGAATGGCATGTATATACACCTACACACAAAGAGATAAAAAACTTAGGAAATACAAAAGGAATTTCAAGGCCCTCAGCTGTTCTCTGGTTTGCCTTATATTGACTGAGGTGGATAAAATGGTTAACATGTCCCTCAGTCTTTGGAATTCTATTTTCTAGCAAAGTTGTCCATCAAGCAAATTTTTGTACCATGATCTATATTTACCTAGAAGTAAAGTATTAACGGAAATGACAGTAAATTAAACATTTTTGCCAAGGAATTAAGAAAGTAGAATTCTAAGCATTTTTACAAATTGTAACATTCTACCTTGAAAGTATCATAATACCAGGGATGTGTTGACTTGCTTATTTGTTTTAACAATTCCTTTCATGGACTCTTGACATGCCATCGTGCCGAAGTTCCAGTCTTCCTTTCATAACTAGTTTGGTCTATATATTTTATTTCATTTTATTTTAGTTTATTTATTTTTTACAGTCCTGGGGCTTGAACTGAGGGCCCTTGGGCCCTGTCCCTGAGCTTCTTTTGCTCAAAGCTAGCACTCTACCACTTGAGCCACAGCTCCACTTCTGGCCTATATATTTTAAACGACTACTATAATTGACCTAAAACTCTGAGATTGCAAATTTCTAATGACTATTATTGCTTTTTTTTTGGGGGGGGGCAGCTGATTACTGGGACTTGAACTCATAGCCTAGACTCTCATTTGGCTTTTATTGCTCTAAGCTGACATTTTACCACTTGAGCCACAACTCCATTTACAGCTTTTTGCTCATCAACTGGGGATACTAATCTCAGGGACTTTTCTGCTTCACTGGCTTTGACCTGCACTCCTCAGATTTCAGCCTCCTGAGTAGCAAGGATGCCTAGCATGATCCATCCTGCCTGGCCTAGTAGTGGTGTATTTAAACTTTATCCATGGACTGAGGATTGATTTGAGCAGTTTATGACTTGCCAGGCACTGTGCTCTGCCACCCAAGTCACACTTTGCCTCTGTGTTTGTGATTCTCTTCCCTGTGCCTTGTGAGTGCTGCAATTTCAGATGCACTACACACTTGTTTTGTGTTAGGACTTTTTATTGTTGTTCTTTAAGATGCTTCAATTAATCATTAGAAGAATGGAGAATTTAATAGAATTATATGCCCTTAAAAAATACTATGGCTGGGCATAGTGGTGGAACTCTGCAAACCCAACATTCTAGAAGCTGTCACACAGAGATTGAGTGTGAGGTCAGTCTGAGTTACATAGACAGACTGTCTGAAAGAGAGAGAGAAAAAAAAAGCCATGAATCCAAGGTGGTTGATTTTGTTGGAATACTTGAGTATTTTTATGGCCCCCAGGGAAGGGTTAAAAAAAAAACACCTTTGTAGAGGGGAATTGCTTAGAAGGTGTGTGTGTGTGTGTGTGTGTGTGTGTGTGTGTGTGTGTGTGTGTGTGTGTGTTAGGCTGGGTGTGCTGAGTGTAATCTGCCAGAGAATTCATTAGTCAGTGAGCTGTGAATTGCTTTTTCAGAACCCTAAGATATTTGTGGGCATTTGTGAAAAGGAATCTGGCTATGTGCATTGTATTTCTCACCATCATGCAGACACAGCTAAGCGAACTTTGGTTTTCACAGCATGTTTCAGACCTGACTGTCAGCTAATTTGGAAACCATCTCCAGTGAGCTCTTTATCATTGAGGGCAGTGGCCATCATTCTACATTTTATTTATTTATTTATTTATTTATTTTACTGCTAGGCCTGGGGCTTACACTCAGGGCCTGGGCACTATCTCTGAGTTTTTTTGCTCAAGGCTAGCACTTACCACTTTCAACTACAGCTCCATTTTGGCTTTTTGATGGTTAATTGGAGATAAGTCTCACAGCCTTTTCTGCCCAGGCTGGCTCTGAACTGAGATTGTCAGATCTCAGCCTCCTGAGCAGCTCGGATGACAGGTGTGAGCCACCGGTGCATCATCTTCATTCTACTTTACTCAGTCTACAAGTTCTTCAGTCATTTAGATGATGGGTGCACATCATTGCTGCTGGAGAGACTTTGGTATAACACTATAAACACTTGAGTTCCTTATTATGCATAAGAGGATTCTCAGTGTGTTTTGATTGCTAGAACTTTCTTCTAACCCTATGACGTAAGTTACTTGGTGGGGGGGGGGGGGGAATGAACAAGTAGGTTAAAATAGTAATAAAGAAAATCACAGCTGGGTGTCAGTGGCTCATGCCTGCAATGTTAACTACTCAGGAGGCTGAGATCTAAGAATGGCAGTTTCCAGCCAGCCCATGCAGAAAAGTCTGTGAGACTTTTACCTCCAGTTAACCAGCAAAAAGACAGAAGTGGTGCTTTGGCTCAAGTGGTAGAGCACCAGCCTTGAGAGAAAGAAGCTTGCTACACACAAACGACATTTTTAAAAATATATATAAAATTAAGAGGTTGGAAGTAGGGGCTGGGAAGGTGGCTCAGTGGTAGAGTGCTTGCCTCGCATGAGGACCAAGGTTCAATTCCTTAGCACCACATAAGCAGAAAAAGCCTTAAGTGGTGCTGTGGCTTAATCGTAGAGTGCTAGCCTTGAGCACTAACCTTGAGGAAAAGGAGCCCAGGGACAGCGCCCAGGCCCAGAGTCAAGCCCTAGGACTAGAAATAAAAAGCGGTTAAGTAATGAGATTGAGAGGATAATATAATCTTAAGTGAATTTTCAAATAATGCTGGAGGCAAAAAAATTGATTCTTTCATTGAAGTAAACCCTTGGATATGTAAAAAAGAAAGAAAGAAAGAAAAAGAAACTGCTGGTATTTGTGATATGCATAATATTATGTGGTTTTTGTGGTTTTAAAACAGCTATTAAAATGCATCTGAACTCTTCAGATGTGCTTCTTTAAAAATATTCTGCACTTACACTTCTCCCAACATCTTCTCTTGCTTGGTCTGGGTTACAAAGGTTTAGGTTTTGAGAGTGATTTAAGGTGACCTATCATATGAATCACCCATCTGAGGTTTTCTCCTGAATAATCAGAATTTGGCGATCAAATTCTTGTCCCATCCCTGCCTTTTATTTGAATGAAATTGGATTTTGGTTTTATCCCAAGAAATGTGATATGCTTTTCTTAAATTCTTCTGTATTTTAAAGATGATAATGGGCGTATTAATAGTGATGATCCACTAAGCCAGTACAGTACAATTATAATGCTTTTAGAAAATCTTCATAAAACTGTACATTGTAGCTGGAAATAGGCAAATCACCTCAGAATTTTTTGGTAAGACTTAGTTTTTCTCTTATTTCTTGAGTTCCTTACCTACAGAATAAAGGACATTGTAGGTATTTTGAGAAGAATTTTACAAAATGGTTATGTTTGCATTTATTATTATCATTACTGCTGTTATTATTATTATTTATTCCCATACTGGGGCTTGGACTCAAGTGTCTCAAGCTCTCATTTGGCATTTTTTTTTGCTCAAAGTTGCCATTCTACTTACTACTTAAGCAAAAGCTCCATTCTCAGCTTTTTGCTTTTTGCTGGTTAGTTGGAGATAGTCTCATGAAGATTTTTTTTCCTCCCAGCTTGGCTTCAAATCCTGATCCTCAGATCTCAGCCTCTGGAGTAGCTAGGATTACAGGTGTGAGCCACTGGTGCAGGCTAAGTTTGCATTTTATTTAATCTCTACCTAGTTTTTCCAGTTGCTGTTTCCCAATCATTTCTCTACAAGTTCTACTGGAAAGAGAAATGTAGAGCCACAATTCACCCTGAACTCTCCCAAACACTGATAAAAATGTCTCAAGACTGTAAACGATGGGACAGTTTAGTAGGAATAGTCAGTAAGAAGTGAATTTACCAGAGCATTCATTACTTTCCTAAGCCACATTTGCAAACTAACACCTTGACATTTGAGACATAATCTGTAGAATTTTCATGACTGTTGCTTGAGGCTCCTATTGGGCAAAGCACTTTATTTCTACTTTAGTGGTTGAACAAATCAAACAGAGGGAAGATATAACAAGACTAATTACAGCGGATGTATAAGGAAGAGACTTTAACTTTGTTTCTCGTGGGTGACCTCATGTGAAAATGGAATGATAAATCATTATGATGAAAACTTCCTGTGTGATGTAATCTCATATTTCAGATGCAAGATATTAGTCACACGCTTCTACTTTACTCCTCTACAAGTTGTAATTGGGCTCTGGTTGCTTCAGTCAGAAAGGGATAGTATAAAGAAAGACTGGGATGTAGAATGTTTGGCTAGAATTCTCAAGGTCGTAAGTTCAGTCCCAGCACTTTGATAAAGTAAAAAGAGAGACATGTGGAAAGAGAAAGTTTTATTTAGCACTGATATCAGGTTGTTAATTACCCTTCCTCCCCCAAAATAGATTGTGATAATTACTCATTAAAAAAAAAAAGCATGGAGACATGTGCCAATGGTTCTGTAATTCTAGCTACTTGGGAGGATAAGATCAGAGGATCCTGGTTTGAAGCCAGCCTGGGCAGAAAAAAAATCCAAAAGACTCATATCTCCAATTAACCAGCAAAAGGTGGAAAGTGGTTCTGTGGCTCAAGTGGCAGAGCCTAAAAAGCTTAGGGACAGCACCCAGGACCTAAAGTCAAGCCTTAGGGCAGGCACACATTCACAGAATAAAAAGATAATTATGATAAATAACTAAAACAAAACGGTCAGTGGTGACTGCTCCTAACATCTTTCTACTTTGTACTCTAGGATTTTGCCAAGGCTCAGTTTTAGAACAAAAGGTTTTCTTCTAGCTGTTCTAACGATTTTAGGTCTTACTTATGTTTCCTAACTGTATACGTTTCCATATGTTTTTCTTGGCATGGAACAGAAAGTATGGAAAATACCTTGGTGGGGAAAGGGGCTTTGTGCTTTATTAATATTTCATAGTCATCCTCAATGAATTGTGGCAGCTTGTGTGAACACACAAAGGAAGCGGTCTCATCCAAGATTCCTGTCCTCTCAGTGAGAAGATGGAGGATGCATATGTAGTAAAGACAAATCTTTTTTTTTTTGTACATTAAAAATAATGCTATACAGGGCTTTGCAGACGCCGCTGTCGCTTGTGGTTACCAGCTGGCAGCCCCAGTCAACCCCACCGTGTTCTTTGACTTTGCCACCGACTGCAAGGCCTGGGGCCGCGTCTGCTTTGAGCTGTTTGCAGACAAAGTTCCAAAGACGACAGAAAACTTTCATGCTCTGAGCACTGGAGAGAAAGGATTTGGTTATAAGGAGTCCTGCTTTCACAGGATTATCCCAGGATTCATGTGCCAGGGTGGTGACTTCACATGCCATAATGGCACTGGTGGCAAGGCCATCTATGGAGAGAAATTGGAGGATGAGAATGTCATCCTGAAGCAAAGAGGTCCTGGCATGTTGTCCATGGCAAATGCTGGACCAAACACACATGGTTCCCAGTTTTTCATCTGCACTGTCAAGGCTGATTGGTTGGATGGCAAGCATATGGTCTTTGGAAAGGTGAAAGAGGGCATGGAAGTGGTGGAAGCCATGCAGGGCTTTGGTCTGGGAATGGCAAGACCAGCAAGAAGGTCACCATTACCGACTGTGGACAACTCTAATACATTTGATTTGGTTTACCACAACCACCAGACCATTCCTTCTGCAGCTCAGGAGCACACCCTTCCACCCCATCTGCTTGCGATATCCTGTCATCTTTGTGCCCTCACTGCAGTTCTTTGGGTTCCATGTTTTTCTAGCTGGATTGCAGAGTTAAGTTTATGATTATGAATAAAAACTAAACAACAGTGAAAAAATACTGTACAGAGGGGTTACAGTTACATGAGCAAGGTAATGAGTACATTTCCTATTGAACATTGTTACTTCTTCCTTTGTTTTCAACATAGTGTTTTGTACATCTCATTGTTACAATGGGTCAACCTGTATCCTTATTTAAGGATTGTTTTTTCCCTTCCCCTCCCTGAATTAGAGAAGTGTATATACAAGTTGCCGGGCACCGACATTAATTACAGTGAAAATAGGGGTTATACTGTGGGGGAGGAACATACAAAGCAACAAAATAATCATATGGTACATTATAAATACGTTAGAAATGATAGCAAGAAAGAAAAAAGATATTTGTGTCCCTATCTTGAGGTTCATTTCACTTAACATCATCTTATATGGTCACATGTACATGGCTTTTGGCCTTTTCTGCTTGTCCTACACATGTACTAGTTATTGCAAATAAGGAAAACCATGGGATCTATGTTTTTTTGGGCCTGGCTTACTTCACTTAATATAATTTTTTTTTTTTTGGGTCCGGTCATGGGGCCTGAACTCTGGGCCTGGGCGCTGTCCCTCAGCTCTTCAGCTCAAGGCTAGCGCTCTACCACTTGAGCCACAGTGCCACTTCTGGCTTTTTTCTTTTTGCTTATGTGGTGCTGAGGAATCGAACCCAGGGCCTCATGCATGCAAAGCAAGCGCTCTACCACTGAGCCACCTTCCCAGCCCCCACTTAATATAATTTTTTCCAAGTCTTTCCATTTCCTAACAAATGAGGCAATGTCTTTCTTTCTGATGGAGGCATAGAATTCCATTTTGTGTGTGTGTGTGTGTGTGTGTGTGTGTGTGTGTGTGTATGTGTGTATACCACATTTTCTTGGTCCATTCATCTACTGAGGGGCATCTGGGTTGGTTCCATATCTTAGCTATGGTATATAATGCTGTGATAAACATAGTTGTGCTGGTAGCTTTAATATGGTCTTGTTTGTGATCATTTGGGTAAATGCCCAAAAGTGGGTTGTTGCTGGGTCATAGGGGAGCTCTATGTGGAGTCTTTTGAGGAACCTCCATACTGCTTTCCAAAGTGGTTGAACAAGTTTACACTCCCACCAACACTGCAGTAGGGTTCCCTTCTCAGCCTGAATTTTAGAATTGTAGCTTTCCCCTAAATTCTAGAATACATAAATGCCTGTTCACCTTTTCTTTCCTGCCTACCTCTCCCCTCTCCCTCCACTCTTTCACTTGGCACTCTACTTGAAAACATTGTTTTCCATGACAAACTTTTCTTGGAGCCAAAGAGAATTTAAGCACAATGTTTTCTATTTGGAACATCCAGAGAATTTCTTTACTAGCTCTACCACACTGCCTTGAATTTGACTAATGGAGTCTAGTCATTTGAAATGATAAATTTGGTATTTGGTAGGCATGATCTTAATATTTTTCTTAATATTGTAAACAAATGGCATCCAAATGCACTTCAGTTTTGTCATGAAATCATTTATTCAGTTGTACAGTTTCACTCAAAATGTTTTTTATGAGATATTCACAATTTAAGAATGTAAATAAAAATTAAAAAGGCCTAAAGTTTGTTCAGAGTTTTGGTGCTAATAGAGCCACAAAGAAGGTTAATATATTACATTAAAATGAATGATTTTTCCTTTAATGAGAGGCAAGGATAAATTGGTGGGAGAAGGAATTAAGTTCGGAATCTAAAAGCAACGTGCCTGGAGTTGCTTATTGCTATGTGTGCCGGTAGTGGGGCTTGAACTCAGACCCTCCCACTCTTTCTTGGCTTTTTGACTCAAGGCTGATGCTATCATCCAATGATTATGGACAATGTGAGCTACTTTGTCTGTGGAGAAACCCAGCCTTTATTTGTGCTTCACAAACAAGCAAACAAAAAGACTGGTGCTCAGTCACATGAACCATACTTCCACTTCCAGATTTTTGGTGTGGTTTATTAAAAATAACAATCTCCTGGACTTTCCTGAGTGGGCTGGCTTCAAATCTCCATCCTCACATCTTAGCCTCCTTAGTAGTGAGGATTACAGGCATTAGCCATCAGCATCTGTCTTTCATGGTTGATTTTTTTATTAATGAATATTGAATCCTTCACAAGATAGGATGTATTTTCCTGTGAGAGCCAGACAATGTAATGAATTCATTTCTTGGTATTGATGCCGTTTTTTGTGTGCATAAACAGAGATGCTTTTATTGCCCTTGAAAATCAGAAAAGAATAAAGTTTTTTATATGACATAATGAGAATAAGAACACTCAGTATAATTACAGTGTGTTTACCTGTCCTGTTGTGTGTGTGTGTGTGTGTGTGTGTGTGTGTGTGTGCATACACATGCCCTTAGAGTACTTGAACTTAGGGCTTCACACTTGATTTTTCTCAAAGGCCAACACTCTACCACTTGAGCCACAGCTCTACTTTTGGCTTTTTTGGTAGTTAGTAAGAGACGCAAGGACTTTTCTTTCTGCTCAGGCTGGCTATGAAGCAATCCTCAGCTCTCAGCCTTTTGAATAGCTAGGCTTACAGGTGTGAGTCACCAGCTCCTGGCTTTGCAGTCTTTTGATGGATGAAAGGATATAAACTATTATCCCTGCAAACATAAACTTTAGATAGACCAATATGGTTAGTAATAATATCTTTTAGTGACTTTCCTTTTTAACATACAAGAAATTGCACAATAGAAGTTGAACAACACAACTTTGTTGTCATGGGGATCCACTGATATTTTGGGTAGCTCCCAAGTACTTGCTATTTGTTTGAGGAAACTGTATCAAGGGGACAATTACAGAGATTACCATGTTAATCAGCTAAGTGTGGAGGCTTTTTAAAATTTAGTATCAGTTTGTGCACAACAGAGCTTATCTATAAAAATATGTGGATTAGATGAGCTGAAAGCAGATCCCATCTGCATGTTATTATTTTGTTTATTAATTTCATACTTGTTGGAACATATGGTTTTAAACATTGCAAATGATTTCTTCTCTCTCTATCATCATTGTTGGAAGTAAGACTCATCTGTTTGAAAGTGCTAGTCTACAGTATTGAGCTGGAATCTTGAAGCATGCAAATTTCTCTTCCTACATAATAGAAATCACAGAATTAGAGAGATTTATAGCTCAGAGTGATTTTAGTTAAGTTCAGAGTATAATCTAAGCCTTACGGGGCCTGTGGCATACTTCTTGTACATAGCTATTCGTATCTCCCTTCCCCCTTTCTGAGGAGATTGGGGATTGAATTTGGGCCGTGTGATTGCTAGACAGGTGCTTTACCACTTGAACCACCCTTCCAACTGCTTTTTTTCTTTTTGGTCGGTTGTGGGGCCTGAACTCTGGGCCTCGGTGCTGTCCCTCAGCTCGTTAGCTCAAGGCTAGTGCTCTACCACTTGAGCCACAGTGCCACATCCAGCTTTTTCTGTGGTGCTGAGGAATTGAACCCTGGGCCTCATGCATGCAAGGCAAGCACTCTACCACTGAGCCACCTTCCCAGCCCCCAATTGCTTTTTCTATTGATTGTTTTTGCAGTCTTATGTATGGGTGGGCCTGGATGGTTATCCTTCTTCTTATGCTTCTCAGAGTCCATTGGGATGACAGGGTTAGGACATTGGATTCAGCCATTTTGCTGGATCAGGAACATGATGCCATGCCCAGTAAAGGCTTGAAATGAAATCATGCACTTGTTTTTCCTTGGGCTGGCCTTAAATCACAATCCCCTAGTCTTGGACTCCCATGAAGTAAATTGTTCGTTGTAAAGGCATCATACAAAAACTCTTCAGGATTGATGACATTGCCAGGTAACCAATCTGAGTTCTAATCTGATGTTTTGATTCCCTGGAAATTTATATAGTCCAGTGTGTTTCATTTCCTTTCCTTCCACATCCATCTTTGTTGATTTCTTCCATCCTTGTAAGTCCAAGTGCTCCGATAAGAAATTTTTCTTCCATTTGATAAATCTTAAGATGGATCTCATATTTCCAGAGGTAAAAGAATACACAAAGCGAAGCCTGTTTTCTGGATTGGGTTGGATTCCCATGATTGAGCAGTATCTGTTGTCAAGGAGATGAAGAAAATATGCTGCTGGGTGAAGGAGACATCTGGAGGGCGGTGTGACCTTGGAGATGGCAGCTGCTGTCATGGGGAGCTTTTTCCATACTTACCATGAAATTCTCTAGTTTCAGTTACACAGTTTTTTTAAAAACGCTCTTGGGTTTAAATAAGAAATAAATGGAACTAATCATATTTGACAGTTAAATTATCTTTCAGACTAGGGGAATGGTTCAGTGGTGGAGCACTTGCTCATCATGTATAATGCCACCTTGTATCTAATCCCTAGTACCCAAATGAAAAAAACTTAAATTAAAAAAAAAAAAAAACAACTGGTACTGGTGGCATATATCTGTAATCCCTGGTGACTGAGATCTGAGGATCACAGTTCAAAGCCAGCCAAAGGAGAAAGTGTGTGAGACTCTTCATTTCTAATTAACCAGGAAAAAACTAGAATTGGAGGTGTGTCTCAAGCAGTAGAGCACAGCCTTGAGAGAAAAAGCTAAGAAAGAGTTTGAGGGCCTAAGTTCAATCCCTAGTATTGGCGTCCACCAACACATGAAAAAGAGAGAGAAAAGAAAGAAGAAAAGAATTCTCATTGCAAGTGCATCTGACTCTTTGAATTCCATTTGATTTTCAAATAGTGACTCATTTTAAAACATTTTAATATGGAAATATGCACTCAGTAATAAACACCTATTTTGGTAGGGGGAAAATCATGATGAAAGCTAAAAAGAGAGGCAAAATGCAACTTTGTATAATGAAATATAATTACATTCCCTGTCTTTGGATGGTAGGTAGCACATTTCCTAAAAATGAATCATTAGCTTGACATAGGAATTCTTTCAAGCTTCTTATTAACTGTGTGGTGATTAACAGTATGATTTAAGCATCCAGGTATTTATATGAATGTAAGTAGAGGAATGGATAGCTGTCTTTTAAGATAGATGCATGGATTGTCTGGGGAAATCACAGTATATTTTAAGATGTGACCACAATCTGAGGCTACCCCAACTTACAATATTGTTCTTTGCATTTTTTTTTGAAAAGAGCAACCTAGCCAGATGTTCTAGGATCTGAAATGCCAGCGCAGGACAATGGTTTCTGCTGGAATATAATTATCTAGAAGGCGGGCGTATATCACAAAGATTCTACCACAAGATAGAGACTTTGTTTAGAGGAATCCCCATTAATGGGCAGGAGAGGGAATGCATGTGATCTCTGAGAGCCATAATCCTTTTGGGGTGCATGGGATGCAGGTTAAATCACTGTATCTTCTACTTTTCCTGTGTTCTTCTTTTACTCTCATCCTTCTGCTTAATGATCCTTTGCCAAGTTTGTGTTCACCGCAGTATTGTTACAAGAGGACATGAATCAGGTATAGAAATGCACTGCTTTTTTTGTGGATTATTGTTTTTACTCTTTGTTCACCTTCATTGATAAAAACGTCTAACATTCTAAAAGTTATCCATAGTTATATGCCCATCTGCTTTGACTTCAGTTTTGCTTTTTTTGTGTGTGTTCTTACCCCCCCCTTCTCTTTCTTCTGCGCCTTCTGCCTCAGCTTGAGTACTGAAATTACAGATGCGTACCACTATGCCCACCTTTTTCTCTTTTCTCTTCTTTTCGTTTTACCTACTGTAATCTATTCATTTGTTCATAATCGTGTTAGGAAGATGATTTTCAGGTCATTTGTAAACATATACCAAACACAGGAAGCTGTGATGACCTAGAAGTAAGCATTAAAAAAAAAGACTTCTTGGGCTGGGAAGGTGGCTCAGTGGTAGAGCGCTTGCCTTGCATGCATGAGGCCCTGGGTTTGATTCCTCAGCACCACATAAACAAAAAGAAAAAAGCCGGAAGTGGCGCTGTGGCTCAAGTGGTAGAGCACTAGCCTTGAGGTGAAGAGCTGAGGGACAGCGCCCAGGCCCAGAGTTCAGGCCCCACGACCGGACCGCCCCCCCCCCAAAAAAAAGACTTCTTTTTGGTCAATTAAAAGAGAACATGACATCAGCAAACCCTGATTCTACCTTAGGACACAACAGTAATTCATTAATACATCTTTTTAGTTTGAGAATTACATTGACTAAGAGTATCTTGTCATCCAAAACTTGGAGCTTTTCCAAAACATACAAAGTCAAGTATCATGTGTGAAAATATTAGTTATAGAAAATAGTAGCAATGTAAATGAAAATACATGGAAAATTTTTATCTATAAAATAAAAGTCAACTTCTTTGCTAATTGCCTTTCAAATGAAAAATCGTTATATTTGTTGGGAAGGGGAAGAGATGAACTAATTGTGTGTGTGTGTGTGTATGTGTGTGTGTGTGTATGTGTGTGCATGCTCACGCGCGTGTGTGTGCACGCAGTCCTGGGAGTTCAACTCAGGGCCAGGCTCTGTCCCTAAGCTTTGTTGTTCAAGGCTAGCACTTTTATCACTTAAACCACAGATCCATTTCTGTCTGGCTTTTTCTGCGGGTTAATTGGAAATCAGAGTCTTACAGACTTTTCTACTTGGGCTGGCTTCAAACCGCAATCCTCAACAACTCAGTCTCCTGAGTGGCTAGGATTAGAGGCAAGAACCACCAGCATCTGGCTTGCAGTATTTTAAGTGGTCAATATTACTGTAGTAATACTAGGTAGATAGCTGTGTGCACATGTTTCTGCCATTACTGAATAGTAGTGAAAAGGGGAAGAAATGAAGTTCACCAGCTCTCATGGATCAATGTACAAACATACTTAACTGGTTGTAAACTCCTCATTGCCCAGGCCCAGCGTTGCCTGCCATTCGCCTGGTTGGAGGGAGCAGCGGGCACGAGGGGCGAGTGGAGTTGTACCGCGCTGGCCAGTGGGGCACTGTCTGTGATGACCAATGGGATGACGCTGATGCGGAGGTGGTCTGCAGGCAGCTCGGCCTCAGGTTTGTTTTTCTTGCTCCTCCTTTTACTTTGGTTAAACTTTTGAGTCTATTATTTCCATACCCAAAAGGCAGATGCTGTGTGTTTAAACTGTACATTTCCTTGACCAAATAGAAAAGGCAGCTTTTGACCTCGTCCAAAGGCAGTAGCTTCCTTGAAGAGCAAGCCCTTTGTAGATCTGACCTGTCTATAATCTGTCTGAATGAGGGAGGGTTCCCTATTTTTATTATAATTTAGCATTTATTATATTATATTTATTGTATTTATTATAATTTAGCATTTAGCCAGTGGCTAAATTATACACATACACACACTCACACACACATACATAGGGTGTGTACAGAGATATACACTATATATACATATGTATGTGCATATATATATTGTTTAGCCCACACAATACTGTCTAAACTTGTGAACTTTGCTTACTTAGTTGTTAGGTATGTACTTAGAACAAAAGATATTTATTAATGTACAAAGGAAGTATTTTCATATAGGGAATAGAAAGGAGGCCTTTAGGAAAAACAATAAGGTGACTATCAACAAGGCATGTTTTCTAAGTTGCGATTATTCTGGAATATTGTTACAGTTCCGAATTTTCTACTCTTGTGATTCTTGACACTAGAATAACAAAGCTAAACTTTTTTTGTTATTGTTTACTTTGCTTTTACTGGAGCTTGAACTCATGGCCTGGATGTTGTCCGTTAGCTTTTTCACTCAAGGCTAGTGTTCTACCACGTGAGCCATAGCTCGACTTGGGGTTTTCTGGTGTTTATTTGGAGATAAGAATCTCATGGACTTTCCTGCCAGGGCTGGCTCTGAACCATAATCCTCAGATCTCAGCCTCTCGAGTAGCTAGGATTACAGATGTGAGCCACCAGTACCTTGCCAAAACTAAATATTTAATCTAATATTATATTAGTACATTTTTCTAAGGCCAATAATTTAATATGCATATTTAAAAAATTACATCTTGCACTTTGTGAGAGCCCCCTTACTATGAAAGTTTCTTTGTAAATGTATCATTTTGTCCTATGAACTATTTTCCTTGACACCAGAGAATGAGCCTTGAACCATGTACGTTCATTGTTTCAGAATTATTTTTTATTGTCTCATCTCTTTTCCCAAACCTAATGTTTACACTGAAATATTTCAAAATATGTACTTATTAACATTTTATCTTTAAGAACTCTAATATGCATCTTTTAAAAAAGAGAACATTGTCCTATATAAGCAAATTGCCATTATCATGACAAATGCAATTGGTAATCATTCTTGATAGTAGCTGATTCCTCATGACATTTGAATTTTCCTTTTTGGCCCCACAGTGCCCTTGACGGGTGGTTTGTCCAAAGCAGAATTTACTGTGGGACTAATGCAATGCCTCTGGATCTTCTGTTTCTAAAGACTCTTTTAATATAATTTTTAATGATATGAAACTAAGCTAGTTGTAAAGAAGTTCTATCTGCTGAATTTGTCCCATATCTTCTCATTCATGTCATTTAGTTTATTCCTTGGGTTCTTGTAGTTCCTATAATTGAAAGTTAGGTTGCTCCTCAGATTTCATTCTATGATTAGTATATTTCTGTGAAGATAAGCTTTTGTTTTTTTTTTAAAGGAAATTGCATATGACTTTAAATGATAGACTGAATATTAATTACATTTGCAGTTATCAAAATGATTATACAATTTCACTTTTTCATAAGAGTCAAAGACTTTTTTTTTCTAGTTGTATAAACAGCTTTTAAGGCTCATGTTGAACTGTGCAATGGTGGCTCACACCTGTAAATCTGGCTAATCAGGAGGCTGAGATCTGAGGATCAAAGTTGGAAGCCAGCCTGGGTAGGAGAGTCTCTTATCTCCAATTAACCACCAAAACGCTAGAAGTGGAGGTGTGGCTCAAGTGACAGAGTGCTAGGCTTGAACAAAATAGTCAGAAGGCCCTGTGTTTAAGCCCAAGTACTGGTACAAAATAATAATAATTATTAAAGTTGGGGTGCTGGTGCCTCATCCCTGTAATCCTGGTTATTCAGGAGGCTGAGATCTGAGGATCACAGTTCAAAACCAGCCCTGGACAGAATGCTGTTATCTCCAAGGAACCAGAAGTGGAGCTATGGCTTAAAGTGGTAGAGTGCCAGGCATGAGCAAAATTGCTCAGGGCAGTGCCTAGGCTCTGAGTTCAAGCTCCATGACCAAAAACACCCCCACAATACACACACACACACACACACACACACACACACACTCACAAACATACACACACACATAATTAAAGACCATATTGACGACAATAGTGACTGACACCAAGAGAAAGCAGAGGAAGACCATTAATGTTAAACACTCAGGTGGGTTGAGAAGGATCTTAATGTCTATTCTCAAGCATTCACTCATTGCTATCTTTCTGTAAAAGATTCATATTTGGAGCGATGATTAAAAGGCCTCAGTCAGGGCGAAGGTTTCCTCTGGGAATTCATCATAGCAGTAAGTTTGTGTAAGTGTATTAATCAGCTTTGTGTTGCTGAGATAGTGAGATGGTGAGATAGTGAGCTTGACTAGGAAAGGTTCATTTACCCTCACAGCTGTGAGGGTTTCAGGTCAGGGTCTGTTGGTCCCTTTGCTTTTTGGGCCTGAGGGACGCAAAGCAACATGCTTGCCTCAGGCTGGAGCATGAAGAGAGAAAGGAAGAGGAAAGTGCCAGGGTCCCACAGTCCAGGGCATGGTCTGACATCTCCATTAATTTCCACCCTTTAATGGTTTGTCTTCATAGTACCACAGTCTGAGGACCAAGCTTTTAACACCCATGTTTGGGGGACACATCCAAGCAATAGCAAAAGGCAATAAAGATTTCCCACAAGCCTTAGATTTGCTTTCCATTATATACTCTAATGCTCTGAGCCCACATTGTTTGTGTACTTTTCCTCTGCTTAATTTTTTAGTTTTCTTTCATAAGTTTGCATTAAAGCAATATTCCGCAACTCTTCTTCCTCTGCAGTTTGTTTGGCTTATTGGAAGGCTAAGTGCTTTCAGATGAAATCATTTTTCCAGTGGCACATGGTCAATAGCAGACAGTAAAATTGTTGCTTGTCTTGATTTATGATTTATTCTGAAGCAAATTCCATCTCAGTCACACTTGCTTTGTTGAATTCCCAACAGGAAATACCTCAGGCCCCCACCTCCCCAAAGTGGTGGGTACCATTTCTTGTGAGACAGTTTCCTGTTGACCCTCATCTCTTAATTGTGTCTACATATTTTGGTAGCTGGCAAGCTTTCCAAACACAAAAGGAATGACTGTACTTAAGAGGCTTAAATTTGATTAGTCTAGCACTTGAAGAAAGAGGAGGAGAAGGAAAGAGACATCCAGACATTAGAAAATTAGATAATCTGAGAAATCATATGTACCCAGTGAAGTGGGAGGTAGAGAGACCTTTCAAAAATCCTTCCCATGTGCTTTCTCTGTGTCTTTCAAAACCCTAGTGACATCGTATTTTGTTGTGCTCATGTGCTGTAATTTACATAGGGATTTTTTTTTTTAAATCCTGGATACTTTTTTCTTCTTAATTGTTCTCTTCTCCTCCCCTCCTCTCCCCTTCCTCCTCTTCTTTCCTCTCCATCCCCCCTTTCCTCCTTCCCTTTCCTTTTTCTGCTGTATAAAATTATATAAAGTGATATATATATATATATCTTTCTGCTATAAACTGCTTAACATTTTCTTTGTTCTTATTTGTGTGTGTGTGTGTGTGTGTGTGTGTGTGTGTGTGTGTGTGTGTGTGTGTGTGTGTGTGTGTGTGTATGCCAGCACTGGGGCTTGAACTCACAGTCTTGAGTTCTTCCTTAGTTTTTGGTGCTCTACCACTTCAGCTGCACTTCTGCTTCCAGGTTTTGCTGGTTAATTGGATATTAAGGTTAATGTTCCTACATAAACCTTGATCCTCAGACCTCAGCCTCCTTAGTAGGATTAGTTGCATGAGCCACTGATGGTCTTTGATCTTTTATTTCACTGTTGCTTGAGAATTTTTAAAATGTTTTATAAACTTTACTGCGCAGAATGCTGGCAGATGGAGCTACTCTGCAGGAAACAGTTCTTACTTACAGATGAGGGAGTGGGTCCTGGAGTCAAATGCTATTTGAAAGCAGAATCAAGAATTATACATCTTTAAATTTGGGTTCCTTCCTTCCTTCCTTCCTTCCTTCCTTCCTTCCTTCCTTCCTTCCTTCCTTCCTTCCTTCCTTCCTCACATGCTGGTCTTGAGCTTGAACTCAGAGCCTGCCTGGGCACTGTCTCTGAGTTTTTGTGTTCAAGGTTAGTTTTCTCCCACTTGAGCCACAGCTTAACCTCTAGCTTTTTTTGGCAGATAATTGGATATAAGAGACTTTCCTGCCCAGGTGTTAGCCACCAGTGCTCAGCTAAGCCTTGGTTTTCCTATCTGTAAACTGAGGATAAAAACCTCATGAGGTTAGAGGGAGAATTCAATGAGTTAGTGTATAAAGAGCTGTTAGGCAGGAGCTCAGCACACTGTAAGCATTTGACACTTACAAAGTCTTATTATTGAAATGAAGGGGATTATTCTCATTTGGGTGAAAAATCTAGTATGTGAATCATTAAAGATGAGCTTTTTCAACACATAGATCACAAGTGTCACAAATGATACTCAAGAGCCAATCTTTTATAACTTAATGAATTATTTCCTTACACAATTATCTAGCCTGTTTAGATTTATTATTATAAATTATTAATTTTATTATTGAATATTAATTATTAAATTATTGAAAAGTGATGAGTGGGGAAGAACAGTTATATAAGTAAGGCAATAAGTACATTTGTTTTAAATCATTGTTAACCCATAAGTTATTGTTTAATTATTCTGTCTGCCTACAAATAGTATCAAAATTTGGGAATTGAGTTGGCTGGATGGCTATTTAGCCTTTTTCTTTGGGAAAAGGGAAAAACAAAAGAACTTTATACCAACACAATCGGATTGGCTTAATCAGTTTAAGAATGTCTTAAGTAAGGATCAGACATAGAGTCAATCCAGTAACTTTTCATTGTGAATTGCTGTTATGTAGGTCAAATAGCTTTTCACAGGAAGTGAGAACTCAGTGTGTTAAGTCAGAGCGCACTGCTCATAAATTTATTCAGTGGTCAGGGAGTAAGAACATAGGCAGTGCTGGGATATTTTTTTTTAAATCACAAATGAACTTTTCTTAAATTTAGTAACCCTCCGTATTAGCCAGAAAATCTAGTTGATATTACATACTTTTCCTTCAGCTTTATTCTATTAATTATTCTTAGTTAGTTTAGTTTTAACATATATTAATTTGTACAAGGGAATTTCATTGTGACCTTTTCATATCTATGTATAATATGCATTGATAACATTCACCCCTTTTGATTTCTCCCCCCCTTTCTCATTCTCTCTCTCTCTCTCTCCCTCCCCCCCTCCCATTTCTTTGCTTGCTTGCTTGCTCTCTTTGTGCTGGTCTTGAAATCAGGGCCGGTCATTGTTCCTAAGCTTTTTGTGCTCAAGGCTAATGCTCTATCATTTGAGCTATAATTCTACTTCTGACTTTATGAAAGTTCATTGGAACTAAGAGTCTCAAGGACTTTTCTGCCCTGGCTGGCTTCGAACTGTGATCCTTAGATCTCAACTTCCTGAGGAGTTAGTTTTACAGCCATCAGTGCCTGGCTCTCCTACTCTCTTTTTAAAATGTTTTTATCTTAAGTAGTTGTATCTAGGGGTTTCATTTCAACATGTCAGTTTATGAGTATAATGCTTTTTGATCAAATTCACCCTAAAATCATTTTAGTGGGTTTCAGTATACTACTTTCATATGTAAATATAAAGTATTCTAATCATATTCAGCTCCCCTCACTGTCCTCTTACTAGCCCCCTCCTCCTAATTCTCACCCCCAAATAGCTCCCTTGTTTTACACTTCTGCCATTCTTTCTTAGGCCTGAATTTTGCATATGAGAGAGAACATGTGATGTTTATCTTTTTCAGTCTGGCTTATTTCACTTAACATTCTGATATCTAATTCTGTCTTTTTTTGTTTGTTGGCTGGTTGTGGGGCTTGAACTCAGGGCCTGGGTGCTGTCCCTGAGCTTTTGTGCTCATGGCTAGTGCTCTACCACTTGAGCCACAGCTTCACTTCCATCTTTTTTTTGGGGGGGGGGGGTCCTGTCATGGGGCCTGAACTCTGGGCCTGGGCGCTGTCCCTCAGCTCTTCAGCTCAAGGCTAGCGCTCTACCACTTGAGCCACAACGCCACTTCTGGCTTTTTTCTTTTTGCTTATGTAGTGCTGAGGAATCGAACGCAGGGCCTCAGGCATGCAAGGCAAGCGCTCTACCACTGAGCCACCTTCCCAGCCCTCCACTTCCATCTTTTTTGGAGGTTAATTTGAGGTAAGACTTTTTTTAGCCAGGCTGGCTTTCAACCATGATTTTCAGATCTTAGCCTAGGATTACAGGTGTGAGCTACTGTGCCAGGCTGAATTCCTTAGTTTTTTTTTTTTTTTTTTTTTTGCAACTGACATAATTTCATTCCTTTTTACTGCTAAATAGTACTTCACTATGTGTTTGTGTGTGCATGCACGTGCTTGCATGTGTGCTATATAATAAGGTATAAGGAAATATAGTGTATATACATATATAAATGTATACATGTATAGAATTTATGTGCATATACTTAAATGCAGTTATATATGCATCTATATTTACAATTCTTTGTATCTTATTTTCAGAAAACATTTTTTATGATCATTAAGGTGATGTTTAGGTGGAAAATGTAGAGAACTGTGTCAGGAAGAAGAGGTAATTCAGAAGTGGTGTTTATGAGTAGATTTCATGAGGTGACTCTCCCTGCAGTCCCTAATTAGAAGTTCTAATGTCCCATTGTGTGTTCTGTGTCATGGCTGAGACCCTATTTGGAGGTAATTAGGCCATTTGCTTTTTCCTAAATTATATTTGAAACAGCATTTAGTTCAGGTACCTTGTCCCAGCCTATTTGAATTTCATCACCACCCACAGATTATGCTTTCTCTTGGGAATAAAAAACATTTAACTTGTTCCCCGTTAGCCCATGAGGTGTACAAAAAATGCCATATATCTTTTAGATCTCCAGAAATGTGCCAGGTACGACTGCTTTATTACTGTTTTAATCTGTCCAGGGGTGACATTGAACATCTTAGAAGGTCAGTGGCCACAGCTCATTCTCTTTTTTGTGACTATGTTGATTCTTTTCCTTATGCTATTTTTTTCCCTACCAAAGTGATCATTTTGTAGTTTACTAAGATGTAATGATAAAGTTATCATTTCTCATTCTTAGGAGATTTATTTGACTGTTGCTACATATTTCTGTCTGTTGGTTTGTCTTTCAAATCTGATTTTGATGTGTTTGCCATATGAGTATTTTTAATTTGTATGGCATAGAATTCAACTTGTTTTTCGTCTTTGTTTTCTTGCTTTGGCTTTCTTCTCTTGCTTGGGAAGTCTTTTTTAGCCAACGTTGTAAGAATTGTGTTACTATTATTTTAGTCTAGGAAAATTTTAGTCTTTTGTTCTGTTCTTCTTCCTACTTTCCATCTATCTTTTTATTTTCTCTTCCCCTTCCCCTCCTTTTTTTTTTTTTGTTTGGTCATGGGGCTTTGACTCAGGGTTTGGATGATATCCCTAAGCTCTTTTGCTTAAGGCTAGCACTCTTACCACAGCGTCACTTCTAGTTTTCTGGTGGTTAATTGGAGATAAGCCTCCGTGCCTTTCTTGCCCAGGCTGGCTTTGAACTGTGATTCTCAAATCTCAGCCTCCTGAATAGCTAGGATCACAAGTGTGAGCTGCCTGAGCCTGGGCCTCTCATTTTTAAAAACGAGTTCGAATCTTTTGCTTTTTAATTATATTTTTATTATCTTTAAGTAGTTGTGCCCCATCTTTCATCTTTAAAACATCTGGATCTCATTTTTTTCTGTCCGCTCAAATTCTGTCTGAACACCTTTTTTTTTTTTCTTTTTTCTTTTGGGTCTGGTCGTGGGGTCTGAACTCTGGGCCTGGGCACTGTCCCTCAGCTCTTCAGCTCAAGGCTAGTGCTCTACCATTTGAGCCACAGCGCCACTTCCGGCTTTTTTCTTTTTGCTTATGTGGTGCTGAGGAATCGAACCCAGAGCCTCATGCATGCAAGGCCAAGCGCTCTACCACTGAGCCACCTTCCCAGCCCCTCTGATCACATTTTCGATGATCCCATTCTGCTTCCAGATTTACTTGGTACACGTAATCATGGCTCAATGAATTGTACCTACTGAAATTTCCGTGAATAGAGCTTCTTTTCCTTCCTGGTGTTTATATCTCAGGGCAAAGACCCAAGAGGATACTTGATCTGCTTCTTTGAGGTCCCCCATCTGGCTTGCCCGTGACCTGCATCTGTCATCCTGTTTCTCCTTTTCTGATCTCCAACCCTCAGTGTTGTGTGTATCAGAGTCCATGTTAGCTTTCATTAATCTCTGTCTTCTAGAGAGCAGTGTGGTCTGCAAACTCTGTAGGTAAAAAGCCTGGGGATAAGGATTTTAGATTTTCTAGCCATTCAGCTGTACCATATGAGCATAAAAGCAGCCTTAGACTGTAACTTAGTGTGGCTTCATTCTGATTTGGGATAGTCAAAACTGCATTGCATTTGATTTTTGACTCCTATAAATTGTATTCTCATTTTCTTTTTTCTCTAGCCACGAATAAAATGTGAGAACAACTCTTGAAAACAACAGCTCCCAGGCCAGTATTCACCCAGATAGCATTCCCGATTTGTCCAGCGGCCACAGATCGCTGGCTTCTGTTCTCTTCTCTGCTACCCTGATCTCCTTCTAAAAAAGGGGTCACTGGCCTCTGGCACACAGCTCCTCAGTTCCCTTCTCCTCTGAACCAATATTAGTGCGTATATTCACATATTTAGAACAATACATTTTTGTCACTCGATCCTCCCCCTCCAAATTCTTTGCAGCCTTTCCATCAACTTTGAATTTCATTTTCGGTGGGTGTTGAACTGTTCTTCTGTTTAATATGGTGTAAAAGTTATGCAAATGCATTTTCTTATGAGAGAAAAGAGATCTTTTCAGCACCATTTAAAACATTTTGATTTTTTTTCACAGCATGATAGATGACTACTAAAGTATCATTTTGATTAGGAGATATTTGCCTAGAAGCATCAGCCCCTTCTGCGCACAAAGAAGTTTTGTTTACTCTACTACAGTCTTTTCTTCTGTGAAGTTTTGTGGTTGTGCCTGTTGTCATTTTGACAGAGTTTCAGTATGTATGTCAGGCTGCCTCTGAACTCTCAATCTTGTTACCACCCAAATGCTGGGGTAACAAGGGTACAGAACTGTGCTTAGCTTTTCTTTGTCAAATAATTCTTGTGCATTAAAATGCTTAAAAGTGTTTACCTCTGATGATGTATGTCTCTACCACATGAGTATGAAATGGTACAAATCATAAATTGAGGAGTTGGAGGCATGGTTCAGGTAGTAGAGGACCAGCGGATGAGCAAAAGCATTAGATACCAGCTTTGAGTAGAGTCTCAGAAAAAAAGGTCAAAAATGGATGGATTTTAGGCTCTCACCTTATAATGTATAATAAAAATAACACATAGACTTATCTAGTGCCTTAAAGGCTGTGACTTCATTTTGTATGTGTTATTTTAAAGATGACTTCAAAATAAACAAAACAAATTTACAACAGGAGGACCAGAAACTATTAAAATACTCAGCTCTGTTTAGGAGTGGTGAAAGTGTTTTTTTTTCTTTTTTTAAGTTTTAGGATCATCTTTAAGTAGTTGTACAAAGGAGCTGCCATTTAGTTTGGTTTCTTTTTGTTGTTGTTTGATTTTAATTGTGTTTATATTGTCTTTTATTTTATTTTTTTGGTACTAGGGATTGAACCAGGATGTTGCACTTGCTGGGCAAGCGCTTTGCATCCCAGCCCTTAGAGTTGCCATTAAGCAAAGTAGTTTATGAATATAATATGACTAACTACCTATAGTCTTAGGTGAATTGCATAGCAGTAAAAAAAAACATGTTCACTAACTGTTAGGAAGAAAACTGTTAACAGTGCTAGAAGAGAGAGAGAGTCACCATTACTGATCTGCTGATTTGCAGTAGTTTAATTGCTACACTTCTGCAAAGCAGCCATTGCTTTTCCTTGTTAAGATATGGTATCCTAGTCCTTTCCAAAGATGGTCAAGCTTAGTTAGAGTAGAGCCCAGATCTTCAGAGACTCTATGCTCACAACTACTTCTCTTCAAGGAATCAGCTTAGGAAAAAATGAGCTTTTGAACATGGACAGCAGTATAACAGTTCTCCTGACCTGTGATTTCATTGTGCTTACTTTCAGTTATCTGGAGCTAGAAACTATGGTGTGAAAGTTTTTAGAAATAATTTATATCATGTCTACCGATCATCTATCTATCCATGTATCCATGTATTTATTTATGCAACTATCTTTGTATCTCTGTTTCATTTATGTATATATGCATGTATGTATTTACCATGTAGCTAGCTGGCTATATATTATCTATGTCATTTATCTAATTTTTTGGACTGGGATCAAACTCAGGCCTCCTTAGACATGCTAGTAATTCATAAGGCTTTGTGTGTGTGTGTGTGTGTGTGTGTGTGTGTGTGTGTGTGTGTGTGCTGGTCCTGTGGCCTGCACACAGGGTGTGGGTGATGTCTCTGAGCTTTTGTGCTCAAGGCTAGTGCTCTAACACTTGAGCCACAGCTCCACTTCTGGCTTTTTAAAGGTTAATTGGAGATAAGTTGTAGACTTACTTGTCTAGGCTGGCTTTGAACCAGGATCTTCAGACCTCAGACTCTTGAGGAGCTAGGATTATAGGCATGAGTTTTGAATTGTTGTTAGTACTTGGCTGAATCTCACTCCATCCTGTTCCATTCAGCCCTGGGGTGTGTACACAGTCCTCCAGCTTCCTCTCCATCTCTGGTTGTCATGGTATCACAGTGCTGTGTTCAGTTGTCCTAATACTGTCTCTTGGTGTCTTTGTCCTTCCTTTCACCCCATCTCTGTGTAAAACTGTGTGTCATCTCAAATCTTCATAAGAAAAAGATGAGCATAGTATAGTAAGATACTTTGTGAAATGAAAGATCCAGATCACTTTTATTTCAGTATGTTATTAGAACCAGTCTATTTTGGTAAAAGTTATTATAAACTTTCTTTCTTTCTTTCTTTCTCTCTCTCTCTCTCTCTCTCTCTTTCTCTCTCTTTCTTTTTTGGTTTTGTTTTTGTTGGTTGTGGGACTTGAACTCTGGGCCTGGGTACTGTCTCTGAGCTCTTCAGCTCAAGGCGAGCCCTCTAATCCTTGAGCCACAGTGCCATTTCTGGTTTTCTGGTGGTTAATTGGAGATAAGAGTTTCACAGACTTTCCTGCCTGGGCTGGCTTTGAACTGTGATCCTCAGATCTTAGCCTCCTGAGTATCTAGGATGACAGGTGTGAGCCATCCATGCCCAGCTCATCAATTTCTTACTATGCAAAATTGATAAATGAAACTTTATCATAGGCATATATGATATGCACAGGGTTTGGTAGTATCTGCCCTTTCAGGTATCTGCTAGATACCTTGGAACATATTCCCCAGACACAGAGAGATACAGAGGGACTATTTGATATATATTTTTTTTGGGGGGGGGGGTGGAAAGCAATATGGAGATTCCTCAAAAAATTAAACTTAAAACTACTCTGTGACCCAACAGTTCTACTCCTGGACATTTACCCAATAGAGCACAAAGAAGGCCACACTAAAGCTACCAGCACAACCATGTTCATTACAGCATTGTCTACTATAGCCAATATATAGAATCAGCCCAGATGCCCTTCAATGGACAAATGGGTCAAGAAAATATGGTATATATACACGTGGAATTCTACTCACCCATCAGAAAGAATGATATTGTATCATTTGTAAAGAAATGGAAAGACTTGGGGCTGGGAAGGTGGTTCAGTGGTAGAGCGCTTGCTTTGCATGCATGAGGCCCTGGGTTCGATTCCTCAGCACCACATAAGCAGAAAAAAAAAGGCGGAAGTGGCGCTGTGGCTTTAGTGGTAGAGCACTTGCCTTGAGCTTAAGAGCTAAGGGACAGTGACCAGGCCCAGAGTTCAGGTCCCACAACTGGACCCCCCCCCCAAAAAAAAAGAAATAAAAGACTTAAGAAAAATTATGGTAAGTAAAGTAAGCCAGAGAGACCTATGTTGCATGGTTTCCCTCATTAACTGAATTAACTGAAGTGTAATAGACTCTATGGAGAGTGCAAATAGCATAATTCTTAAAAAAAAAAAAAAAGAGTAAGTCAAAGCCCAACAAAGTAAGTACTAGGATAATTGCTAGAGTGGAGGGTGGGCCAAGAGGGGAGGGGTAGAAGAATGAAAGTGAATGGGTGGGGGGAATGCAGGCAAGAATTCATTGTATATAACCACAGATCTGAGAAATATAAAGGAAGGGGTGAGTGGAAGGAGGTGAAGATGTTGAAGTGATGACACAGATCAAGATGCACTGCACACATCAATTGCTTAAAAGGCAAAAAATTCAACACATAACCTAACTTTAAGATAAACGGGGGAGGGAAGGGGTATATTGGGAGGGGTGGGTGAGAATGTTGAAAGCAGTGACATTGATTAAGATGGCACTGTATTTACAAACAGCTCCTTTGTACAATTAAAGATTTTATATATGCCTGCCTTCTGTAGCCTTTTGTAAGGCGTGTGAAAGTTCTCTGAAACAACTGAAAGTTTCACTAAAGACAATCCCATCAATGGAGCATTTAGATTTTTCTGTTTGGTTGTTACATTTCCCATAGCAAAACAAAACACTCATTCAGGAAATGGTCATTTGGACCACATCATCTGTGTTAGGACCTCTTTGTTGTGCTCTTACATTTGTCCTTTAGTACCAGATATTACTCTTTGATATTTGTTGGGGAAGAAGGGTTACTCTGACCCTGCAGTTCTGCAAACATCAGAGAGAAATTCAAGTGTCAGAATCTCAAATTTTAAATTAAAATTTGTATTGTTACTCTAAAGGTGATGTACAGAGGGCTTACAGTTCCATAAGGCAGATGAAAGAGTATATTTATTTTTGGACAATGCTACCCCTTCCCTTGCTCCAATTTAATATTTTTAACCACACACAAATAAAAATATGCTATTTCAATGGGGAAATTAACTATTGTTTTCTTTCTCCAGCTTTCTCTGGGTCCCCACTACTGTAAATACTCTTTTATTCTTCCTTTAATTATACTCTGTGAATTTTAAACAAAAAGTTGGTCAGGTGATAAAGGAACAAATAAATTCATCTTATTTGTTTTACTGGTCAAGATGTGCTTAATGACTAAATATTTTTGTTAATTTTTTAAAATATATGTACTCTTAAAAGCCACCCCACAATACCTATTAAAGTAGTCAAACAAGATTTTCTTCAACCAAAAAACTGACTCTAAGATTTTGCCATTATGGGACTGTCAAGACCATTTAACAAACTTTTCCTTGATATTTTGGTTGTAGATTCTCAAAATAATAGAGAACAAAAACAATAGAGATTAGAGACAATGTTATTAGCAAACAACATATACGAGTCTAAAAATTAAAAGGCTAACTGGAGGTGAAAATGCAATTTCTAAAGTCATTAGTTATTTTGACAGATTATCACAATCTTTATCCAACTCTTGGATTCAAGGTTGATAGGACTTTGAATTGTGAGAAAAATAAACTTTCTACCACTATATTTGGCTGAAGGTGTTTTCCTTAGGGATCAATTTAGCGGTCTATCACCAAGACATAATTGTAGTAGTAGCTTAAACAACATTAGGCTAAAGTTTATTTCTCTTTCAAAAGTCAGAAGCCCTAGCCAGGTGCTGGTGGCTCACGCCTATAATTCTAGCTACTCAGGAGGTTGAGATCTGAGGATTGTGATTCAAAGCCAGCCTGAGCAGGAAAGTCCGTGAGACTCTTTTTTTTGGGGGGGGGGGAGTCTGGTTGTGGGGCCTGAACTCTGGGCCTGGGCGCTGTCCCTCAGCTCTTCAGCTCAAGGCTAGCGCTCTACCACTTGAGCCACAGTGCCACTTCCGGCTTTTTTCTTTTCACTTATGTGGTGCTGAGGAATCGAACCCAGGGCCTCATGCATGCAAGGCAAGCGCTCTACCGCTGAGCCACCTTCCCAGCCCCGTGAGACTCATCTCCAGTAAACCACCAGAAAACCGAAAGTGGTACTGTGACTCAAGTGGTAGAGTGCTCACCTTGAGCTGAAGAGCTCAGGGGCAGCACCCAGGCCCAGAGTTCAAACCTCATAACTGACAAAAAAAAAAAAAAGAGTCAGAAGCCAGTGGCTCACACCTGTAAGTCTTAGTGATCTGGAGGTAGAGCTCAGGAGGATCTCAGTTCAAGGTCAGCCTAAACTGGGAAGCCTGGTAAGAGTTCCAGCTCCACAGAGAAGCTTTGGGGATATGGTGGAGTGTAACAGAAGTAAGAGGATCACAGTCCAGGCGAGCGTGTTCTGGAGGAAAGCAAGACTTTATCCTAAAAATATCCAGCAAAAAGTATGGCATGAGACATGGTACAACAGTAGAGTGCCAGCTTGACAAACGTAAGTTCCTGAGTTCAAATACCACAGCCCCTCCCCCCCCAAAAAAAGGATAAGAAAGAAAAGACCAGAGGTGACAGGTACAATGCTAATTTGCTGAGTTGTATACTTTTCAAGGCTCTAGACCTTTCTTTCTTCCTTTCTAACATCCTTTTATTCATATATTATTATTTTTTGTGCCCATACTAGGGCTTGAACTTAGGGCCTCGCACTCTTGCTTAACTTTCTTTCACTCAAGGTTAGCACCATATTACTTGAGCTACATCTCTACTTCTGGCTTTTTGCTGGTTAATTAGAGGTAAGAGTCTCATTAGTTTCTGTTTTTGTTTTTTTTTCCCAGATTGACTTTGAACCAGCAATTCTCAAATTTCAGTTTCTGGAGTAGCTAGAATTACAGGCATAAGCCATCAGCACCTGGCCAATGTTAACCTTTTTCTTTCTTTTAAAAAGTTTCCTTTTTTGTTTGTTTATTTGCCAGTAGTGTAGCTTAAACTCAAGGTCTTGCACTTTCACTTGGCTTTTGTTTGTGCTGGTCCTGGGGCTTGAACTAGGGACTTGGGTACTGTCCCTCAGCTTCTTCTTGCTTAAGGCTAGTGATCTAAACTTTGAGCCAGAGTTCTACTTCTGGCTTCTTTGGTGGTTAATTGGAGATAGGAATATTACAAGCTTTCCTACCCAGGCTAGCTTTAGACCTCAATCCTCAGATCTCAGTCTTCTGAGTAACTTGGATTACAGGTGTGAACCACCAGCAGCTGGCTTGGCTTTTTTATTCAAGGCTGGCACTCTACCACTTGAGTCACATCTGTCATCCTTAAAATAGCACCTTAGGGACTAAGGTCAGTAACTTCTCAAGCTCCAGCCATCACCCTTGCTTTGTAGTGAGCAGGAAGAAGGGTGTAAGACAAGGACACTTTCTAGAAATGGTAATTGATACATGCTTCTTCAACTATCATTGGTAGCACTCAGTCATGCTGGTGTTGTATTGGGGATACTGACAAAAGTTCTGGAATGGATGTACTTACACTTACGCAGCATAATTGATGCCCTGTACACTAAAAGTAGACGGAGAGATAGATCTGATGTTACGAAATGAACAAAGTCATCTAGAAGGAGAGGGGCCTGGTCTTTATTTTGGACAGCCATTTTCTCACCCTCCTCCAAAAAGCAAAGTAGGGTAAATATATGAAAATAGCTACCAGTCTTTGAGATAGATGTGATCATAGAAAATGTAAAGAAATACAACAAATGAACAGAAAAACGAAATACAGAAAATCATAATCACCCATTCAGTGAACTGATGATAATCTTTAACCATAGGCAAAAGAAAGGCCATGAAAGTGTTGTTGTCCAGCCCAGAATGCTTATGTTCTTATGTTTTCTCAGTGGCATCGCCAAGGCCTGGAACCAAGCATCTTTTGGGGAAGGGTCTGGCCCAATATTGTTGGATGAAGTCCGATGTACTGGGAATGAATTTTCAATCGATCAGTGTCCAAAGAGCCCCTGGGGAGAGCATAACTGTCTCCATAAAGAAGATGCTGGGGTGTCCTGTACCCCTCTAACTGGTAAGAGGCTTACCCTGACCCCTAGTACCATCTTGGCAGCCCACAGCTTCCTTACTCCTTTATTTGAATATTACTATTAAATGAACATAATACAAACTATGCATTAAAATTCAATCTTTATATTCATTGTCTATTTTTTTTTCCACAAGGCTAGTACCTTACCACTTTGAGCCACAGCTCCACTTCCATTTTTCTAGTGATTAACTGGAGAGAAGTGTCTTAGGGACTCTCCTGCCCTGGCCTGGCCTGGCTTTGAACAACGATCCTCAGATCTCAGCCTCCTGAATATCTAGAGTTACAGAGGTGTGCTCTTCACGCCCAGCTCATTATTTATTTCTGAAATTTTCCATTTAAAGTTTCAGAAGGCCAGGTCAAAAAAATATAACTTTGTTGCATCACAGAAACCCAATAATCAAAATAAATGTGCAGTGATAAATTGCAGACATTCATTCATGTTTTTAGTTTATTCCTTGATGCACCAGTTTGGCTCTCAGAGCACATTTCTAGCTGATATAAAACTGTACTGATGTGATTGTTGCTTAAAGCACATGGCTAAAGAAACCAGATTAACTTGGGTGAGCTCTTTTTCAGAGTATGCCACATGGCAGTGTGCCTGTCCAAATAGGTCATGTGTTATAAGAATGTCGTGTCAGAGTAGAGTTGCCCTTGGCATACATTCTTATGAGTTTGGAGGGAAGAAGAAAAAAACAGAAATGAGGAGAATTTGGTTTGTCATAAATCTATTGTTTCTATGATGTGTTAAAAACTAATTTGTTATTTTTAAGAACTATTATTGCTATTAAAAATAATAACTATTATTAAGGTGTTGTACAGAGGGGTTACCATTTATAATGTGTTAGTTTTTAAGTTGCTGTAACAAAATACCTTACATGAGCTTCAAGGAGGAAACTTTGTCTTTTGGCTCTACATTTCAGAGATTTTAGTTCATAATCCTTAGCTCTGTTGTTTCTGGGCCCATGATAGGGGAAGCACGTGCAAGAGGCCAGAGGATCCAGGTTCAAAGCCAGCCCCAGCAGAAAAATCTGAGAGACTCTTAATTTTGATTAACCAGCCACATGCCAGTAGCAGTATGGCCCACGTGGTTGATCACCAGCCTTGAGTGAAAACACCAAGCAAGAGCATGAGGCCCTGAGTTCAAGCTCCAGTTTAGGAGCCTGCACATGGAATAATAAAGCTATGGACAGGATACAATTTTCCTTATTCCCGAATAATTTTTTCGGTCTTCATCGTTCTGTATTTTTTGGTTTGCAGTTGAAAGTTTGAACTAATTCCAAGTTACAGTGTTCTCTGGCTTTTAAAATATCAGCAAATGGTATTGGTTAGGCATAAGCACAACTTGATCATCAAAAATTTCCCAAACAGTATTTCATCTAGAGAAATCAGAATATGCACTTCGAACTATTTTTCTACTCACAGAACAGGTGGGCTGTTACTAGGAAGAGATGTGTGTTGTGTCAGACATCAGAAACAACGTGATGTTGTCAGAAGCGATGTGACGGCGTCAGACACCACTGAGGGAATGGGACTGTACGCTTAATGAAGAACATAGAGGGAGGCCTGAGTTATGGTGATATTTCTGGCAGTATCTAAGGGTTGTTTTGCTTTTTCACTTTGGAGAATTGATTTGCTTAGACTCTGTGTCTCTTTCTTATCATAGATGGAGCCATCCGACTTGCAGGTGGGAAAGGAATCCATGAGGGCCGCCTGGAAGTGTACTATAGGGGCCAGTGGGGGACCGTCTGTGACGATGGCTGGACGGAGTCGAACACATATGTGGCTTGCCGACAGCTGGGATTTAAGTAAGACCTGTCACTATGAAGCAGCTCAATGCCAAGTTGTATCTTTAAAAGTCTTCTTGTGGAATCCCGACTTGTAATTTCTATCATAGTAAAAATATATCTTTTCTCCTTTCTTTCTTTCTTTCTTTGCTTCCCTCTATCCATTCCATTATTTATTTTCTATCATATATATATATATATATATATATATCTCAATCTTCCATCCATCTGTCCATCTATCCATCCATCCAATCTATGAAATCTATCTATCTGCCTGTCTATCTATCTATCATCTGTCTGCCTGCTTACTGATGGGCACACAACAATAAAACACAACAACTTCTAAGATGACAAATAACCATTCCTTGCCATTTACATCAGTCAACTTTTCTGCCCCCTCTCTCCTTAAACAAATCAGTTGAAGTCAGTGGTGACTTCTAAATCCCTTTGATTCTCTGCAAGTAATACTGAAGGCATCATGTCCTCAGACATTCTCTACCATTGGATGTGGTTAGTTTTGACATCATGGTGTCTAACATTTCAGTGCAGCCCAGTGACATCTCAGAATGCTGTGATAATGATCACTGTTATTTGAGGAAAACAGCACTCTGTCATGAGATGACCTTTAAAACTCGCCTTGGCTGAGTTTCACACTTTGGGCCATGTATTCCATGTCGTGTCATATGCACAATGCATTCTAGTGTGAGGACTTATATTGGCTGCAGTAATGGCTGCAGTAATGATGCCTTTGAGCAAATACTTGGACAAAACCCATGAATGACCATTCTTTGTTTTCCATATTTCTGTCATGCTTGAAGTGGTGTTTTCATGCTTAAATGATCGACAAAATTCTTTCCTTTCAGCTTGAGCTGAAGCTAATTGCAAATGTGCACTAAACCTTAAAAACTGTATGCTGGCATAAATCATGTTAAAATATATAAATAAACAATGTATTATAAATTAATGTGCATATTAATTTATAAAAACAATAGAAAAGAGAAAGTTTGGAAAAGGAAGAAAAAATACTGTTTAAATATATATTTACATTACAGATTAATATATATAAACTTATAAAAACAATATAAAAGGAAGTTTGGAAAAGAAATAAATAAAATTCTATACAAATTTTTCTTTTTATACTCTTGTTAATATAACTTGTACATAAAACTGTATCTCCTCTAACAGTGAACATTGGAGTTTTGTCTGCATATTTTTTTACTTTATATGGCTACATAAGTCACAAGTTTTCATGTTAACCTCATATCCACTAAATAGTCATGATAGTCATGTCATAATTTATGTAATATTCAAGTTAATTTTAAGCAGATATTAATTTCATATTAGATTAGTTGTAAACAATACTTCATGAGGGTATAAATACGTATAATTACTCCATATTTTGAAATTTATTGGGCAGAGCAGTTTTGTTTTGTTTTGCCAGTACTGGGCTTGAACTAAGGGCCTGGGTGCTATCCCTGGGCTTTTATGCTCAAGGCCAGTGCTCTACCATTTGAGCCATAGCTTCATTTCTGGCTTTTTGGTGGTTAATTGGAGATAAGAATCTCACACTTTCCTTCTATATCTGGCTTTGACCTATGACCCTCAGGTCTCAGTCTCCTGAGTAGCTAGAATTACAGGCTTGGCTCAGCACCCAGACAGGACATTTATAAAATTATTAGGTCAGAGGGTACGATGTATCAGCCAAATAATTACTGACAATTACTAGGAATTACTTAGCACATGTCATTTTATGTTTGTGAATCTGTTACACAGAAAACTGTGATCTGCTTTCACAAATTCAGAGAGATTCATAAACTCCATTGTTTTTCATACATTTTCACCATTTTCCTCATTAAAGAATTGTGATAGTAACTTTCTCCTCCATGTTTTATTACTTTCATTTGTAAATCAATCCAGCTTTACTTTCATTCATAGATAGAATACTCACTGGTTCTAAAAGTGATCTCTTAATGTGTTACTGTGAGCATGTGCTACACGTAGTTTACTGAGGAATTTTTGAAAGAAAACTCATTTGGAATGAGGAAAAGAGAAAACCTTGTGTTTCTTGATAGTAGTAACATATTGAACTAAAATAACTTCCTGGAGTTGGGTACCAGTGACTCATGCCTGTAATCCTACCTACTAGAGAAGCTAAGATTGTAAGATTGCTGTCCAAAGCCAGCCCAAGTAGATGAATTTAGGAGATTCTTATCTCTAAGTAACCAGCAAAAAGCTGGGAATGAAGGTATGGCTCAAGTGGCCATGCAAGTACATGAGGGTTCCCAGTTCAAGATTTAGCATTGGCACAAAACAACTTGCTGGTATACGTATGTTATGTATATATATATATATATATATATATATATATATATATATATATATATGTTGAGAATGACAGACTGACACATGTTTTTAGGAGGAAGGGGTAAGTTGAAAGTGATAGCAATACAAGATTTACAACTGATGAGTTAGAAAGATGATGGAAGAAAATTAAGATAAATGAAAAAGTGCATTGTTTTAATTTTTTTAAATGTCAGGTGGTTAAATACAGTTAAACAACTGGAGAAATTCATGGTGAATTAAAAGAGCCTTCTTCCTCCTCCTTCTCTTCCTCCTCCTGCTCCTCTTCCCCCCTCCTCCTCCTCCTTCTTTTTGGCTCAGTCATGGGCTTGAACTCAGGGCCTGAGCACTGTCCCTGAGCTTTTCTGCTTAAAGCTAGTGCTCTACTATTTTGAGCTATAGCTCCACTTCCAGCTTTCTGGTAGGTAATTGGAGATAAGAGTCTCATAGACTTTCCTGCCCAGGCTGGCTTCAAACTATGATCCTCAGACCTCAACCTCCTGAGTAGCTAGGGTTACAGCATGAGCCACCAGTGCCTGGCACTTTTTATATTCTTAATGTCAAAAATGAGAAACATTAAGTGAGAAAATGATTGACACAAACCTTATTATGAATTAGAGTTGAATTTCATCAACTTTTAGAACACAATGACACCATAAAGATCGTTTAAGCACACTGATTTCTGGAAACTTGGATATTTTTGGAACCAAAGGGAGATTGAAAGGAGGATGAGAGAAGTTTTACAGGTATTTCCTATTTTATAGCATATAATTCCTTACAAATACGTATGATATAATATAAACTAGAAAGTCAATTGGAATGCCAGTGTCAAAATTGATAAAAATTAAACTTACATGTAAAGCATCATTATGATTTTCATGGGCTGACATCAGAACTTTATTCTGGGTGGGGCACCAGGTTTGAGCAGTCACTGCATTTTATTTTGGAGAGGAGAATACGAAAGAGCTGTAGGGGATAGGATAACAATCACATGAGCTCAGAAAGCTCAGCAAAGGCCAAAATCAGACAGACAGTTCCCAGGGATTCTCACAAAATTGGGAATTGGAAGTTAATCCCCTCGGTTGGAAGGTTAAACTGTAGACAGACACAAGAACAAATTCCCCGTTAGTTACTTATGGAATCAATCAGAAATTATTAAGAGGATTAAAACGTATGATGAAAGCAAACACCACTCTGAGTCTCCAAGGTAAGAGAAAGACCAAATGCCTGCCCTCTGAAGTCATGACGCTTAATTAGCTTGTTTGTTTTATGGTTCCCTGAAATGTAAGGCAGCAGTCGTGTGCAGAATGTTTATTTCATTGCCACAGATATGGCAAACAAGTCTCTGCAAACCATATTGAAGAGAGCTCAGGGCCCATATGGCTGGATGATGTCAGCTGCTCTGGGAAGGAAAGCCATTTCCTGCAGTGTCCTAGGAAGCCGTGGGGCCGGCATGACTGCAGCCACCGAGAAGACGTGGGCATCGCCTGCTACCTTGGCAGCGATATGTGCAGACTTTCCCAAGGTGAGCATTTGCTGCTGCGCTTGAGAGTTACCCCAGCTCAAACCACCGGCCTGCACAGGAAACATGTCTCATCATTGGTACTCTGCTTACAAGTGGGTTTCCCAATAAAAACAATCCTTGGGTCTTTCCACGGATAAAATTTGTTTCTCCTCAATTTTTGCATGTGTGTGACATGGAACTCTTTCTCATGGAATGTGCTTATAATCGCATGTGTCTGAAAGGTAGAAAAACCAAAATTATCCATTCATCGATGCCTCCATCACTTTATTTCAGTATTCATTGATCTTGAGTCCTAAGTCTTTGCCAAAACTGGGACTTGAACTCCTGGCCTCTCACTCTCTCTGGACTTTTTCACTCAGGGCTAGAGTCCTGCCACTTTGCGCCATGTCTCCACTTTCAGCTTTTTACCGGTTAAATTGGAGAGAAGAGTCTCGGTGATTTGTTTGCCCAGGCTGGCTTCAAACTACGAGCCTCAAATCTTAGTCTCCTGGGTGGCGAGGATTACAGACAAGAGGCTAGGACATGATTTTATGTAAAAACAAGATTGTTCCCTTCCCCCATCCTGTTCAGTGCTTTGTCACTAGCTATCTGTTGCTTCTTCAGCGATCTAAGTGGTGTTCTAAGTGGACTCATTTAATAGACCCTCTTTCCCACCTTTCTAAAATACAATTTTCTAGAAAGTTCCCTATCAGGTATCTTTCCTGTTCCCCAATTATATATATTTTTTCAGTCTCCTGTTTGGATAACAGGTAACTAGGTTCTCTCACAGTCCTGAAATAATTTAGATAAATATCTTCAAACAACAATTAAGCATTCTAGACAAATTCTCAATGTCTGGTGAAAAGGGCAGAATAAACATGAATGAAAAATATAGAGGGAAGTCAGGTGCTCATGCCTGTAATCCTAGATACGCAGGAGGCTGAGATTTGGAGGATTGTGGTTTGAAGTTGGGAAGAAAAGTCTGTGCAACTATGGTATACATCCCTGCGTGTGTGAATAGATGTTAAAATAGACATAGGTAGGCCTTGACTTTAACCTCAGGATTGAATCATCTTCTCACATTTATTTATTTGTTGATTGATTGATGCTAGCCCTGGAGCTTGAACTCGTGGCCTTATGCTCTTAAATAGCTTTTATGCTCAAGGCTACCATGTAAGTCAGACCTTCACTTTGGGCTGTTTGCTGGCTAGTTGGAGTTAGGAGTCTCTCAAATTTCTCTGCCCAATATTGGCTTCAAACTTCAAATATCAGCCTCCTGAGTAGCCAGGATTATAGGATGTACCACTGATGCCTGGCTTGGTTCATAGATTTTTTTTAAAGATAAGTAAACACAAGTCTAGATTCATGTTCTTTTAATATTTAGAAATTAGTTGTAATTTAAAAAACCCTCTCACTTCTATAGAGCCTTTCATTCATTTAATGAACAGCGATTGGTTTTTCTATAGATACCAGGCAAAGTTCTGAATGTTGGGGATACAAGGTTGAGCAATGTGAGCACTTTGACGTTGGTATTTCAAAATACATAGATGTAGATATAGGGTTTTATTGATATCTCTTCCTTTTCTCCCTCAAACAAATTGCCCAATTGATTTTATATCTGATCTTTAAAAAAAAATGTGTTCTGTAAAGTCTCATGCCTTAGTGTAAGTTTGCTGGTTTGGCTTTTCTAATACTTTTGAATCATGGTTAGGTTTTCCTATCAGACTGATGGATGGAGAAAATAAGAAAGAAGGACGAGTGGAGGTCTTTATCAATGGCCAGTGGGGAACAATCTGTGATGATGGATGGATGGACAAGGACGCCACTGTGATCTGCCGGCAGCTTGGCTATAAGTAAGGACGCTCATTATTTGGATTGGTTTCTTGCTGAACATTTCCAATTTGTTTTGAGGTTTGTTCTCATTAGTGCCTCTTTTTTTAGAGACAGCTCTGGTGTTCAAATGCAGCGCCTTGAACCATGCCCCTAGCTCCCTAAATCTAATAATACCTCTCAGTTGAAAATGTAGTCAGCTTATTGACTTAATTCAGAATTATAAAGAAGTAACAAATAGTATCTTGCTAAACTTTTCTTTTTTCCCCTCTTGAAATATATAGTATAGCACATAAAAAGCTTAAAAAAAATCTAGTAAGAGTCTAATAAGACAGACAGTGGTGGCTCATGCCTATAATCCTAGCTACCCAGAAAATTGAAATCTGAGGATCACAATCCAAAGCTAGCCTAGGCAGTAAAGTCTGTGATATTCTGATCTTCAGTTAACCACCATTTTTGGTAACTAATTGGAGATCAGAGTCTCATATATTTTTGTGCCCAGGCTAGGTTCCAACTGCAATCCTCAGATCTCAGCCTCATGAATTGCTAGGATTATAGACGTGAGCCACCAGTGTCTGGTTTAAATAATTTCTTTTAAAAATTGGTATAACACTGTTTTATTAACAATCAAAATTAAAGTATATCTAATTTGTGTTTACGTTGAAGTACTTGCAAAGAGTTAAGTTTCATATTTTGTATATGACATTTAAAAGTTAAATCAGAGCTGGTGTTAGTGGCTCATTCCTGTAATCCTAGCTACTAAGGAGGCTGAGATCTGAGAATCATGGTTCAAAGCCAGCCCAGGCAGAAAAGCCTGTGAGACTCTTATCTCCACTTAACCACTCAAAAACCAGAAGTGGTGCTGTTGTTCAAAGTGGTAGAGCATTAGCCTTGATTGAAAGAGCTCAGGGACAGAGCCTAGGCCCTAAGTTCAAGCCCCACGACTGACAAAAAAAAAGTTAAATCATTTTTATAAGTAGATTTGATCTTGTCATCTATTAAAAATATATGAAGAGAAAATACTTCTTAGACCTATAGAAAGTGTAGTTATTTCATCTTTGAAATTTAAAATTTTCTTCCTTAGCAGAACATGCATATGTATGTGCGTATATGTGTCTGTGCGTATTTGTGTATGTGCACACACACACAGACACATATATACACAGTCTGGAGGACATTACACAAACCTTGGTTTCTATAACCAAGCTTGGAAAAAAGAATGTTATTGTACTTTTAAGCTCCTTGTGGGCCAATCCGACATTCTTACTTTACCATCCCAAAGTGACCACTGTCTCAAATGTCAGTGTCATTTCGTTGCATCTTCATAACCTTAAAACTAGTGACATCCTTAAGCCATAGCTTTATCTATTAAAAACAATCTGTTTTTTGAAAGTTAAACAATACTACTTTAGGTCCTTCACTTTCTTATCACTATTCTTAGATTTACTTTTGAGATTTATCTCTGTTGATCCGAGTGACTATAATCCACTCATATGCATTTTTCTCTATAGTATTAAATTGTGTTAACTATCCAATTTATTTATTTATGGTGTTGATGCTGGGTTGTTTATCTTTATTAATTCATTTCCCATTGCTTTAACTGAATACTGCAAGACAAGGTGACACTAGTCATGATGGCTCATATTCATCAGCTGACATGTCGAAATCCTTAAAGATAACAGAAAAAAATTAAGTTAACAATCCTTAAACAAGGCTGTTTACCTTCCAACCTCTAGGTCTATGAGCTGATCTTTTGAGATTGGCATTCCAAGGTGGCTCACGGCAGCAAATGATGAGAAGGGTACCGACAAGGGACCAAACTGAACTGGCTTTTCTAGTGGACCAGATCAGTATTGAGATCATCCATGAATGCTCGGATCTACTAATCCATGGATGGATGCACCCATTCATGAGGCTCTGTCTCATTCTTTGAAAGCCCCATCTGGTCCCAATCTTAGACAATCCTATTAAACTTGAACATGAGTTTTGAGGAGGGCATTCAAATCATCATAACATCATTTCTAGTTTTGCTTTTAAAAATATCATGACTGCTGGGGCTGGGAAGGTGGCTCAGTGGTAGAGGGCTTGCCTTGCATGCATGAGGCCCTGGGTTCAATTCCTCAGTACTACATAAGCAAAAAGAAAAAAGCCGGAAGTGGCGTTATGGCTCAAGTGGTAGAGCGCTAGCCTTGAGCTGAAGAGCTGAGGGACAGCGCCCAGGCCCAGAGTTCAGGCCCCATGACCAGACCCAAAAAAAAATTAATTAAAAATATCACGACTGCTAAGAACATTCTTAGGATTTTCTGATGGTATTCTTAAAAGTATTTTTTTCAAAGATATAATTAAGAGTAGAACTTCTGGCTTGTAGGCATTGTGTTGCCTTGGTTTTATCAAGGGATGTAAGATTACTTTTCACTTCCTTATATAACAAACTCTGTTTAATTTACAAACAGATTTAATCCGTGGGCAGCTGGGGTAGTGTTTTACTTAGTACATCTTCCTGCTTACTAATGATCGACATGCTTCCATTTGTTTCTTGGCCATTGATATTTCCTTTGGTATAAAATACAAAGTTGTTGTATCTGTCTGGTACGTTTTATTCTTGTATTATTTCTGGGAGCCAGGCACTGGTATGGCTCACACTTGCTATCCCTGCAATCCTAGCTACTGAGAAGGATGAGATCTGAGGATCACAGTTCAAAGTCAGCCCAGACAGGAAAGTTTGTGAGCCTTTTATCTCCAGTTAGCACCAAAAAACTCAGAAGTAGATTTTGTGGCTCAGCGTAATAGAGTGCTAGCCTTGAGCAAAAACCTCAGGGACAGTGTCTGGGCCCTGAGTTCAAGCCTTAGAACTAGCATGTGTGTACACACACGCACACACACAAATCTGAATATTAATTATATAATATATGCCATTTTGTGTATTAGAAAATACTTACCAATGAATATATTTGTAAATTTTGTGTGTGTATATCGATATTGGGACTTGAAATCGGGCCTACTGCTATTGTTCAGCTGTTTACTTTCTTCACAGATGGAGTTCTAGTACTTGAGCCACACCTTCAGCCTTGTAAATACTTATACAACCATCTTTTGGTTGTACCTTAGGGTGATTTTTAGTAAAGTGATGTTCTTCATTTAATATTTATTGAATTTTTCTTTTTGTTTATAGTTTTTACCCTCTTTAATAAATACTTGAACAGTAGGATAATTTTCTACTCTTCAAATATTGTAAATATATATATGTAGGCATGTGTACATATATGCATGTATACACATATACATATATGTACGTTTTTGGATGGTGCTAAGGATTGAACCCAGGGCTTCGTGCATGTTAGGCAAGTGCTCTAGCACTTGAGCTGTGTGCACCCAGCCCCTATAACTCAAATTTTGAAGCTTTTGTCTTTCATAATTACATTTGTTAATTTATTAGGAGTAGAGTTTTAAATTTGAGGTTGGTTGAAATATTTTATTGCATTAAAAGTTTTTGAATTTGTATATACATTGTTTCTGTGTAATGGTACAATGGGGATTAAATGTGAGGACTGGCAATTTGCTCAGCAGTTACTGTACCACTTGAGTCACACCAGCACCTTTTAGTGTTGGCTGGTTATTTTCGAGGTAGGGTCTCACTTTGTTTATGGTAGGTTCACCTGGACTGTAATCCTCCATTGTGCTTTTCCATGTTGCTAGGGATGACAGGGGTACACTGCTGTGCTAAGCCATGGGGTTGACACAGAGTCTCATGAATGTTTATGCCCATACTGGCTTTGAAACATGATTCTCCAATCTCCAGCTCCCCAGTGGCTACGGTTACAGATTTGAGTCACTAATTTGAGTGCCCTACTAATTTGCACATTAAAAAAAGTAGTGTGCTAGTAGAAAGAAAAAGAGAAATATGTCAAAAGTAAGTCTGCCTTCTATTCTTAATTCCTGTGTTCTCTATTAAGAATTGTACCTTTGCTTCTAAAGGATGCAAAGAATCAGTTCTTAAGACTCTGAGAATTATTTAATATCAAAATTTCCTTGGTAATATTCTAGCGTGTGTGTGTGTGTGTGTGTGTGTGTGTGTGTGTGTGTGTGCACGCGTGTGTGTGTGTTTGCCAGTCCTGGGGCTTGAACTAGTGCCTAAGGTGTTGTCTCTGAGCTTTTGTGCTCAAGGTACAAAAGCACTCTACCACTTGAGCTCCACTTCTGGCTATTTTTGGGGAGGGGGGAAGGGGTGATTAATTGGAGATAAGAATCCTATGAACTTTTTGCTTGGGCTGGCTTTGAACATCAGATCTTAGCTTCCTGAGTAGCTAGGATTACAGGTGTGAGCCCCCAACGTCTGGCTTACTATTATACCTTAAGAGGGTTGAAAATTGTTTTTATTCCCCCCCTCCAGTTTAGAGTTTAAAACTAGCTTTCTTTCTTCTTTTGAAATGCCATTTAGTGTGACTTTCTAAGCAAAAGTTAAATGACAGGAAACATCTATGGGGCATGACACTGAAGAGGGTACAGTTCTTATTTCAATTTATGGACAGTCATGGAAAAATAAAGGGTCTTCTGGACATGTACAGGCTAATTTTACTATGTCAACGTTAATGAGCAGGCGAGAGGATCTCTGTGCTCTAGTTGCAGGGGTGCTTGACTGAGTCTCTACATCCCTAAAGAATGCTTTGCTTCCAGGGGCCCTGCCAGAGCAAGAACCATGGCTTATTTTGGGGAAGGAAAAGGCCCCATCCACATGGACAATGTGAAGTGCACAGGGAACGAGAGGTCTCTGGCCGATTGCATCAAACAAGAGATTGGAAGACATAACTGCCGCCATAGTGAAGATGCAGGAGTTATTTGTGATTATTTTGGCAAGAAAGCATCAGGAAACAGTAATAAAGGTAAGTCTCCTTCACAGGCCCTGAACACATAAAAGACTACTCATTCCCACTTCATTCATTCCCACACATGGTGCCCTGGTCATGAAAATCCCGTGCAAAGAGAATGTATACAGTGTTACTTGTGCCAATGTTTAGAACCAGTGCTAGGTTCTTGGGAAAATGTGCTTACTTGAGGCTGACCAGGATGGCAAAGTTCTTGGTTGATGTCTTTCTAGGACCTTGTCATCTCTGAGATCCTTTTACATTCTTTGTCCTTTCAGTGTGTTTCTACTTTGAGTATCATAGAGCTGTCAGGCTCGACAATTCAGAATTGCCATCTACTTTACAAAAAGCAAAGAAATGCAAACAGGGATGTCTCCAAAAAATCAGGCACTTCTTCACCCAGTTCCTGATGTTTTAAACAAGCAAGAATAAATATATTTCAAAACTAAAAATTACCTTTTGTAAGCTTTTATTCTCTGAAATGTGTAACTTAAGGCAAGAGAGAATATAGTAGACTCTTTGTACAGTTTAATAAGTTGGTATTCCTTAGAGTTCTCTGAGGAAATTCAAGTGTTATGAAGTAGATATTGCTTTGAATGAATGAGTGGTGGAATTAGTTACTTTAGAATAGTCTATAGTTATGCTTTATGAAAAGAACAACTAGTTATCTCTTGATCCAGATTGAAAATCTATAGTCTCAGTACTGGGGCTTGAAATTCATGCTTTTCGCTTAGCTTTCGTTGCTCAAAACTGGCCCTCTACCAATTGAACCACACCTCCATTTCTAGCTTTTTTTGGGTGGTTAACTGGACATAAGAGTCTCCTGTATTTGTCTTCCTGAGCTGGCTTAAAACCTGGTTCATCAAATCTCAGCCTCCTGAATAGCTAGGATTACAGATGTGAGCCACTGGTGCCCAGCCTGAAAGTCCATAATTGAATGCATGTGTTGCACCTGAGCATTCTCTGTCTTTGTTTCTATGTCTCTTGCTTCTGTCGGTGTTTGTGTCTCTGCTCTCTCCCACCTCCACTTCTTACCCCCCACCCCCCAGCTTCTCCTCCTCATCCTTTCAGATAATGAGACAGGGACTTGCTCTGAACACCCAGGGGGCCTAGAATTCACTACGTAGCCCAAAGTGTCCTCCAACTTTAGATCCTCCTTTCCCCAGTCTAAGTGCAGGGAATACAGTTCCACCATGCCAGGCTCTCTTCTTTTGTTTTCAACACCTTATAATTACTGTCAAAGACAATGTAATAAATTATTTGAATATTGATTATAGGATTCTTCATATCAGAGAGCCTCTAAATGTGGAAAAACAAGGTAGTAACCCAATTTCCCCTGAATGCTGATGACAATTAAATAAATTTCTTTTAATAATTTACATTATACTTATGAATTAATTGTAGCTGATTCTTTAGATTCAGTCACATTTCTTAAGCAGCTGAAAAGCATAAAATATGAGATATCTGGATTTGTTTTACTATTTCTTCATACCTTTACTGAACTACACCTTATCTTGATATTTTTCATGGCTTGCAATGCTACCATACCTCAACAAAAAGGTGTCATCTCAGGCTAGTTACAAAACTAAATATGGTTTACCAACAAAATAGTCTTATGTTATTCAAGAGTTGGTGACTTGTATAAAATGAACAGATGTAAACTCATTGTTTTCATGATCCTTTCCCAAAAGACCTTCGTCTGGCTTATTAAATATTTTATTCCAGTGTATAGCTTTAAGAGATTTCTCTTCCCTGTGATTAGGAACTCTTTGTCCCAGAATGATGTAAACTTTAAGTTTTGCTTTCTCAGTATTATATCAGTCCTTTTCTTGGCAATTATATACATTGACATGATTTGGATATGGTTGGAAATTTTTGTTTTTCTAATAGCTTATAATTTGCAGTGTCACCTAGATGACTCATATCCTAAGTGATGAAAGTTCAGCTTTGGACACTATACTTCTGAGATCATTTGGCAAATTAACACATTGTTGAAATACTTTCTCTGTCAAGAACTAACTACTTTGGGGCTATTGAAGTGGCTCAAGTGGTAAAGTCCCTGTGTAGCAACTTTGAGATTCTGAGTTCAAACCCTAGTGAAAGGAAGGAAGGAAAGAAGGAGGGAAGAAGGAAAGAAGGTAGGAAGGAAGGAAGGAAGGAAAGAAGGAAAGAAGTTGATTCCTTTCAACTTAGTTATGAGGATTCAGTCTTCATACATTTGGCACAATTCCCTTCTTATACAGACAGCAAACATTTTGTGCATATATATTTAGGCAAAAAAACTATCCCTATATAAAATCTATTTTGTATATTTACCCATCTTTTGTATATCATCTCTTCATATATATGACATATGCATGTATACCTGATATGTAATATAATGTATGTCACTATGCATTGTTATTCTATAGCATATATAATGCATGTATTATACATGACATATATATACATTATAAATACTATAGTATATATGATACTCATATGCACATTATATATAATACGTGTATGTATGTGCATGCATGTGAGTGTGTGTGTGTGTGTGTTGCTGAGGACTGAATCCAAGAAATCAAACACCAAGCCTTGCACATGCTAAGCAAGCACTCTTACCACTTGAGTAATGCCCTCCCTCAGCCCCCTCTTTATATATTTTTTAATATAACTTTTTTATGTATATCCTTGACAGAAATCTGTGATCTTGGGATGCTGGCTTTTGTATGTTGCTATAGTATATGAGCAAGTAAATGTAAATTCAGATCAAAATTCTATTTTGAGAAGTGCGTGTGCTTTGTTCCTCTGAGTTACACTTTTATCTATGGCTTGAAGAAGGTTGTAGCTAAGAAGTGATCTAGACCACTACTATCTTTGCGATTCTCTGTCTTAACATTTCTTGAATGGCAGAACAACTTTTATAACCAGCAGAAGGAGGCCTGGGTAGCTACCAGAGACTGCACAGGGTCAAACCATTCAGCAGCCCATGAAATCCTTCTGAGTTGAGTGATGGAATGCTCCATACAGTTTGTCATCTGCTTGTACCATTATTACCTCAATAAAAAGTTCAATGAAAAAGTTATTTTTAATTGTAAAAAAAATGATCCTGTCCTATGAAAAGAATGGGCATTTAAAATATGGAGGAGCTCATCAGAAGATAGTTGTCTCTCATGTGTTTAGTCCTCTATTGACAGTGTGACATGCCTCACTCATTTCTGCTTCAGACACCTCGTCCTCTGTTTGTGGGTTGCGATTATTGCACCATCGACAGAAGCGGATCATTGGTGGGAAAAATTCCTTAAGGTAAAATTTATTGCAAAGTAATTTTTCCATTGGATTGTTATTTGTATCCATATAATGCTGCACACTTGGCATAGCCTGTTATTACATAAGTAATTTGTTTAATCTATTTCATTTCCTAAATCAAATACAGATCACAGTGATAATATCATGGGTTTTTTTTAACCTCCATTTATTTTACATAGATCATAGTTTTATGGCTCTAGCCCATTAGATGAGCTAAATATGATGTGGCAGGGACAAAATAATTTTAACAGGAGACCTCAAAAATGTATAATTGTACAGACCCATTTAGTCTAGAATATATACTTTTTTTTTTTTTGTCGGTCGTGAGGCTTGAACTCTGAGCCTGGGTGCTGTCCCTCAGCTCTTCAGCTCAAGTCTAGTGCTCTTCCAATTGAGCTACAGCGCCGCTTCTGGTTTTCTGGTGGTTTATTGGAGATAAGAGTTTCACATATTTTCCTGCCTGGGCTGGCTTTGAACCGTGATCCTCAGATCTCAGCCTCCTGAGTAGCTAGGGTTACAGGTATGAGCCACCAGTGCCCGGCTTGAATATATATATTTTTGATTTGACTCATTGTAATAGAATGTTTTATTTGAATTTACTAATAGGAAGCTGGCACTTTGTTTACTCAATACCTTTTGGGGCACTTATTTATTGGTATTGGGGTCTGGGCACTTGCTGTTCCTTTGCTTTTTTACACTCATGGCTGGGGCTCTATGACTTAAGCCACAGTTCTACTTTTGGCCCTTTTTTTTTTGGGTGGCTAATTGGAGAAAAGAGTCTTACAGACTTTCTTTCCTGAGCTGGTTTTGAATGTTGATTGTCAGATCTCAGCCTCCTGAATAGCTAGGGTGACAGAAATGAGCCATCCCAGTGACTTCTTCAGGTTAGTGGATACGGAGACAAATCCCACTCAAATCACACAAAATGGAGAAGACTCGGCTCATTTCTAAATATGTCAGAGATTGCTGTGGTGATGCCTGTAAAGGCCTACAAGCTCGTCTTTAGAGTTGCTCGTGTGGGATGTGTTCAAAGTCGAATGTAGGAAGGGCCCTTCAGTCATGGAATACCTTTGAGCCTCTCACCATCCACAAGTCCTGAAAGTCATTGTTCTCACCGGTGTTTGTCTTTACTTTGTGTTCCTTTCATGGATATGCAGCTTGCTTTCTTTGCAGGGGAGGCTGGCCTTGGCAGGTGGCCCTCCGGCTGAAGTCATGGCACGGAGATGGCCGGCTCCTTTGCGGAGCCACGCTGCTGAGTAGCTGCTGGGTGCTGACTGCGGCACACTGTTTCAAGAGGTACGTGTCCACCTTCCCATGTCACCATCAGCGTGGACTCCTGGGATTGTCCAGCCCCGTGCTGCTAGACAACACTTGGGGGAAGTGAGGGAGATGACATCTAAAGGACAACCCCCCCCATCCCCAACCCCCCCCCCCCCACACACACACCTCTCCTGGGAAGCCACTTGTTACCCTAGTTGCAAAAGGAACTCTGGATCTAGGGAGAAGAGAAGGTAGATTTTTGGAGGGATGGGAGTTATGGTTAGGGCTTCTCTTAAGAACTGAGCTGAGACCATGATAGCAAAAGACAGGCTGATTCTAGTAAGACAGCAGAAAGATAAAGCAAACTGCTGTCTTTAATTCCAGGAAAGGAGGCTTACACAGAGCACATGTGAGAAAGGTTCATAGATTTTTAGTGGCCCACCATTTTATTTCGCACCACTTGCATCATGTGGTTTCCCACCACATTAATTCAGTCTTAGCTAACAATGAATGATAGCACAGTGTCCAGAAAAAGCAGTGAAGAATCTGCTGTCCTGTCTTCCTATGCTCAGGCTAGTGTCAGGCACTCACTCACTTTGTTTTTTAGTGCTCTACCCCTTGAGCCACAGCCCCACTTCTGGTTTTCTGGTGAGCTAAGAGTCTCACCGACTTTCCTGTCTGGGCTGATTTTGAACCGCGATCCTTAGATTTCAGCCTCCTGAGCAACTAGGATTACAGGTGTGAGCCACCATCCCCTGGCTGAAAGTACACTCAGTTGATCAGAGAGAACCATGCTTGGTTCTGAGTGCCATGCCACCAAGAAACAATATGGCGCACCTCAAAGTGCAAGCAGAAGGAGATTTAGTGGCAATTGCCTGTTGCTTCAAATACTGCCAATGTTAGAGAGAGGTGGGATGCTTTGTAACATAAACTTTTGAGGAGGCTTATTTCTTTTTTTTGTGTGTGGTTATTGTTTCTTTAACACTAGGACAAAGATGAGCTAGATTACAAGTGTGGGGAAGAGATTTGCAATGCAGTCGGTTTAGGCAGAGAATGGCTGTTTGAGAGGGCAGTGCGCAGAAGGGATGAGCCTCCTTTGAAGGAGAGCAGTATTATTTGTTGGGTTATCAAATCTAGGATTTGTGTAGTAGACTTAGAAGAATTAAGTCAGGCCCGGAATGCTGGAGCTGTGGATTTCTGTTCTACTCTCTAAGTAGTGAGAGACACCAAAGGTTTTTGAACCTTGAAACATGATCAAAGAGAGTTTTAGGAGATGAGTCATTTGTAGCTGTGTTGGAGAGATCTGAAGGGGAATGGCAAAACAGATAAGGGTGTATTAAGGAGGTTGTAAATAGAAAAATCTTTGCATATGTGTTTTCATGTCTTTTTCTGGAGTGACTTAAAATTTAAAACTCTCCAGCAGGAGCTGTAAGGGCTCTTATTTTATATTCTTCTATAAGAGGGAGACTTGTTATAACATTGTAATAAGAGAGACAGAGAAAGAGAGAGAGGTGGAAAAAGAAAGAAGGTCTTGAGACATGGCAATACAAATCAGTAGAAGTCAGGACAGTGTCACAGAAGATTTGAATTTGGCTATGAAGACTCGGATTCTAGTTCCAGCTTTTCGGTTAAAGGTTTGGCTTTTTAGAAATTGTTTCTCCTGTTAGACCCTCATTTTATTCCGTTGTAAAGTGAAGATCATTGCACAAATAATCTGCAAGTTATTATGCAAGTATTTTATTAAGTGTGAAATTCAAAACCAACTTTGGTGATTATTGAGGTCAGGATGAAAGGGAGGCAGGGAAGAGTAAATATGTTTACAAAAGGAAAGACTGAAAATGTGTTCCTTTTCACTTACTAGAGGAGAAGAATAAGACACAAAAGAAGAGACCCTTTTGAAAAAGTCTGTTTAGGGGCTTAGGGCTTAGACAAAGTCATCAGCATGTTTTGTTTAGATTTTCCTCCACTTATTCAAGACTCCTGGCCTTTCAATTTAGCTAAGTTATTGTCTTGGGGTGTGGGGGTTCAAGGACTGAAGAACTGAAGTAGGAAGATAGCTCAAAAAAGTTCACTTAGTTTGAAAACTTCGATATGATTTTGGGCTCTGCTGAAGGCATTTTGGTTTTTTTTGGTTTGGTGTGGAGTGAGGTGTGGGAGCAGGTTGGATTTGCTTTTCCTCCCTTGGCCAGTTCCTCTTAGATGTTGCCTAGACTTAGTATCTGTCTCATTGGTGTTTATACATCAGGTGTCTACAATGTAACTTGGTACATAGTAGGTCTTCCTACATGATTGCTGCACACTAAAAATGGGAGTTCTGTTGGCAAATAGTGGCTGTGTTTAATAATGTTGAGCTTTTAGTTAGGGGGTGGTGGTTATTTTAAACCTGAATCAGTGTTTTTAACTCTTTCCATATGTCATCTGGAATTTCCTTCTGTTATCTGCTCAGTGTAAGGTAGGGACCATTGATTAAAGAGCAGATTATGGTATACAGCGTTTTCATATGCTTTGGCTACAACACAAGATTTATTTAATGAGATCAGGGGGAACACTGCATAGCAAATGTGTTACATCTGATGGGTCAGTAATCTGCTGGGTTTTCTGGGCTTCCTGTTTGAAGTGCCTACAGCTACAACTCCAATCCTTATTGCACCGAGTTTATGAAAAGGCATAGAGCCAGGTCCTAGTGATTAGAACAAGTCTCAGGTGTTTTTATTTTTTGTCTGTTTTGTTTTTAAATCTAGATTTTGGTTTCTAACAATCCTCCTTTAATCACAAGAAACAGTGAAGTTTGTAAAATAGAGACTGTGTGGTATGCCGAGAGGCTACTCCTTTCAGATTTCTTGCAGGGCATATGTAAATTGTGTTAGTCTAATTTAATGCTTACTAGCTGGGTAGAGTGTGTGTGTGTCTGAACTTTGTATTTGAAATTAGTTCCTTTATCTCCTTATTCTTTCCATTTATATTTCCTCTATTTGTCAAGCGTGGGGCCTGTGTATACATGTGTATTTGTGTGTGTGTGTGCACCAGGCACTATCTGATAGTTGTATCTTGAGTGCAGATATAGGCCAGTGCTCTTATTTCGGGGGTGGGGGTGGAATTCAGGGCCTGGGAAATGTCCCCCCCCCCTTTTTCTTGAGCAGTGGTTTCTGAACAGTAAGACACACAGGTTATTACCTGCTGAGTTGTTTTGTGATGTAGAATGGGACCCTTGGATGTTTCTCTTTTTTTCCCATAGTCATGTCTACTTTATACAATCCTCAAATCAAGTTAGGGTGGAAACAATGGCTTATAGAGGATGAAGTCCGAATGCCAATATGTCCCATGCCTATCCTTAGTCACCTGAGTTTATACAGTACACTGCTATTTCATACAGGGAGCACACGTTTCATATAGGGTGCCCACACCTCAAACTGAGTGCCCTCTTGTGGGTGATCCCAATCCTTCTCTCATAGTTTTACATAGGGCAAAGCAGTGTGAAATCTGCCCACACCTGTGCATCCATCCAGTAACGACTTAAGGCCTGCTGCCATTTTGTTTTTACATTTTCTCCATTGTTAAAGCCATAGCATATTTGGAATGTCATATCCTTTTTTTTTTTTTATCAGATTCAAGGGAAACATGTTTTTTTGGTGGTAATCTTATTAATCCTTCACAACATACATTGTTTGTTCTTGCTCTTTTGTGTACGGAATCATTTCTACAAAGTACCAGGGAATGACCTTCTATTTCAACTGAAAAGAACCTGAAGCCAGGCGCCAGTGGCTCACGCCTGTAATCCTAGCTACTCAGGAGATTGAGATCTGAGGATGGCGGTTCAAAGCCAGCCCCAGCAAGAAAATCCATGAGAATCTTTTTTTTTTTGTTTTTATTTTATTTGGTTTTATTATTTGATTAAGGGAAACATTTTATGGGAAACAAACAATGGTAGTATACATAACGAGTACCAAAGAAAACATAAATGATTTGTTTTTGTTTTTTGTTCTGCAGTACAGGGGTTTGAACCAAGGGCCTCAAGCATGCTAAACGAGCAGCCCTACCTCATGAGACACGCCCTCTCTCAAATCACAGTCTTTGTTTTTGAGATAGTGTCTCACACTGCAGAATCTGGCCTTGAATCTATTACAAGGTCCAATCTAACCTTGCACTCTGTCCATGAGACTCTTATCTCCAATAAAACACTAGAAAATCAGAAGTGGTGCTGTGGCTCAAGTGGTAGAGCACTTGCCTTGAGCTGAAGAGCTGAGAGAGAGCGCCCAAGCCAAGTTCAAGCCCAACAACCACAAAAAAGAAAAAAAAAACAAAAAAAATTCTGAGCAAGAAATTCATTCTTTCTAATTGCCCATTTGGATAACACACACTATTTTAGAGGAATGTCCATACCTGACACAAGGACTCCTTTATGTGTGTGTGTGTGTGAAAGAGAGAGAGAGAGAGAAATTCTACTCCAAATTTGGTTTGCTCAAGAATATAACTTTACCTGATTTTTATCTTTTTGACTTTTTGCCTAGGAATGCCATAGCAGCTGGAAATGGTCAAGCGATTAGTGCTTTGGAAAAATCAGGAATGTGTAGATCTTTCTAATTAGAAAGATAAGCCCCAGAGGTAATGAGAACTTACTTTTTAGGAACCCAGTGTATCAGATGGCTGACATAATCCATCATCATCTGTATGATAGAACAAAGCCCTAGAGGACAAGGTCTTTGCTGACATGTACTCTATCCCAGGTCACACTAAAACCACTTCCTGTGTTCACGTTTCTCTGTACAGCTCAATGCAAGATTCTACTGAGGAGGTTACTTCTGCCCCAGCAGCTGGAACTGTTCTCATAAACAACTTTAGTGAACTTCTTTTTGAGTTTCCTCCAGAAAAGAACAGATTCTAGTAATAGCAGATGTGTGTTCAGACAGAACACACACACACACACACACACACACACACACACACACACACACACACACACACACACACACACAAATGACCTTAAAACCTGAACTATTTCTTCAATTTTTATTCTTTTGTTTTGGTTATGGGGCTTGAACTCAGTGCCTGGCTCTTATCTCTGAGCTCTTTCGCTCAGGGCTCGTGCCCTACCATTTTGAGTCCCAGTGACACTTCCTTTTTTTTTTTTTTTTTGAGTGGTTAATTGGAGGTAAGAGTCTCACAGGGACTTTCTGCCCCGGCTGGCTTGGAACTGTGATCCTCAGATCTCAGCCTCCTGAAAAGCTAAGTTTATAAGTGTGAGCCACTGGTGCCTGGCTTGAATTTTTAATGTTTTTTTTTTTTTGGCGGGGGGAGGAACTGTCTTCTCGAACCCTAGAATCCCAGATAAACTGGGACATATAGTTTTACTAAACTGCTGGGTCTCAGCTTCCCTCTTGCTCAAACTTGTCTGAGAATTTCATCCAAGTTTTGTTTGAGGGGGAGTGGAAAGCATTTCAGCAAACAACGGGATGAAGTGTCAGTCAAAATTAGCAATGTTTACTTTAGAAGCATTTTTTAATATAATAAACAGTCTATGGGGCATCAGTGGCTCACCCTTGTAATCCTAGCTTCTTAGGAGGCTGGAAGATCATGGTTCAAAGCCAAGCCTTCGCAGAATCAGTGAGACCAGTAAAAAGCTAGCTTGAAGTGGGTCTCAAGTGGTAGAGTGTCAGCCTAGCAAGCACAAGGTCCTGAGTTTGAACTCAGGACAAAAACAAATCCTAGAAAGATACCCAAAGTTCAACTAAAATACATAGAAATAGACTCTATACATAGAAAAAGAGGCTTCTTTTTATGCTTTCTTGAGAATCTAAGAACCACAGTATATGTATCAAAATCTACTAGCATATTGGGAATTTTGGCCAGAGTTTTATCCCTGAAACTTAAAATGACATCAACTAGGAGAAGTGACTGTAGGAGACGAATTACTGGGAAATGAATCCAGAGTTCTGTAGGCTGCTCTTCAAATCTCAAGTGTGAATCCACTCTCACTAATAGTGGGTTAAAGGAGTTGGGGAGTCCATGCTTAGGTTTACAGGATCTATTTCTTTAAATTAGGACCACTTGAAAAGTGTAGGTACAGCTGGATGCTGGGGACTCATGCCTATAGACTCTTATCTCCAATTAACCACCAGAAAACTGGAAGTGGAGCTATGGTTCAATGTAGTAGAGTACTACCCTTGAGCAAAAGGAGCTCAGGGACAGCACCCAGGCCCTGAGTTCAGGCCCTATGACTGACAGAACAATAAAAATAAAATAAAATAAATAAGTGTAGGTGCTAAGCTTTTCATTTTGACAAGAATGGTGTTTTTTTCCTTCTTATTAAGATAAATGGTTTATTTTCAGTTTATAATCGCTGAAGGCCAGATTGGTAAGCATACTAATTCTAGGGGACACCTGCCTAAAATAGAGTTGATCTCAGAACATATTATATGAACACAATACTGGGTACTTTGATACCTATTCGTAATGTCTTTGGGTGCTTACTCCCCAGTGAGTTGCAGGTATGCAGGGGCAGGAGTCCCATGCCTGCCTTTAAAAGCCAGAATATTCTGTTAATAAGTTAAATTTTTATGATATTTCACAGAAAGTGGAAGTGAGGGTTATTGAAACACTTAATTATTTTTTAGAATCCTAAACTTTTACCTAACAGTTGAAATGGAACCTGAGAACCTCTTCTTTAGGCACAATTATACTAAATTGTTGTGATACTATGCAGAAAGCAGAAGTGAGGGTTGTTTGAAAACTTGATTTTTCATACTTCTAAACTTTTTACTTAATTTTTGAAGTGGAACCTGTAAGAATCTGTTCTTTAGGCACAATTGAAAAGCCTCTGCACTTTAAAGAGAGGTGGTGATTTAAGGTTGAACATGGAGTTTCAAGGTCATAGAATTTATTACAATTATTGGAACAACAGTAAATGGCCATGTAAGTCAGTAATTACAGAAGGTCAGAGACCTACTTAGAACCCTATCTATCAATCAATCTATCAATCTATCTCTACCTATTTATCCATCTTTCTATCTAGCTATGTCTATCTATATATCTATGTATCTATCTATATATCTAGGAGTCTATCTTTTTGTCTATTTTCCTATCTGTCTGTGGAAATGTATTGGGAGAGTCTTTTATGTAGCTCAGGCTACATTGAATTTGGGATCTTCTTCTCTCAAGTATTGTGATTATAAACCTAAGACATTGAGTCTAGCAGGAGGCTAACTTTAAGCTCACATTCAAGTAGAGGTCTTGTAAAGTGTACATGACTCTCAAGTTTTGGTCCCACCGTTAAGGTGAGAGCTGTTACCTATGTGCTTTCCCCTTTAACATTCAGATGCCAGCACCGAGTATGAGAAGAGGTGATAAAACCAGAATCCATTTTGAGCAGGCAAAAGGATGGAGCATTTTGCCAAACTAATTGTGGCCACAGACAGCTGAGCCCAAGGCAGATAAGAAGGGCGGCCATAAGTAGAGGGGTGGAATGGAAAAATCAATGGAGTCAAAGAATTCAAGAGTAATAGAGCTACACAAATACAAGGTGGCAAAGTATGAGGGTTTTGAAATCAAAATTTTGGAAGTGTGAAGTATTTGGTGCTTAGTAGTTGAGATGAGGTAAGGAGGGAGGGAGGGAGGGAGAAAGGGGGGGGGAGGGGGGGGGGAGAATGTGTATATGCTGACCTGAAAACAGGGTTTGCATTTGGTCCATGCTAGGAATGAGAGTAATACTGTCTTTCAGGATTAACTTAAAACCTTGGTTAAAAAAAAAAGAAATGAAAAATGTAGGACAATAATCCTGCCCTATGTTATTTATTCCTGTTCTGATCCTTTTTTATTTTTTTCCCTTTGGAGAATCCGATAGGTTGTTGATCTTTGTTTCCATTTATTTTCCGCATTTGCTCTGCAGAAAATAAAGATTAATTGGTAATCTAGACTTCATAGTGAAATGGAAATAAGAGGTGATTGCAACAGGTTCCCAGGAGACAGTGAGCACTGGGTCAGAGAAAGACAAAGATAGTTTATATTTACCAAGTGTCCAATAAGTTGGAACTGAGCCTTCCATGATCTCTGCTAGCATCCTGGGCTGTCAGTCACCAATTTTCAGTATCTGGAACAAGCTTCTCATCAGCTTTCTCTCTCAGGTATGGTAACAATACCAGGAACTATGCTGTTCGTGTTGGGGATTATCATACTCTGGTGCCAGAGGAATTTGAAGAAGAAATTGGAGTTCAACAGATTGTGATTCACAGGGACTATCGGCCAGATAGCAGTGACTATGACATCGCCCTGGTGAGGTTGCAAGGACCAGAGGAGCAATGTGCCCGACTCAGTAGTCATGTAATGCCAGCTTGTTTACCCCTTCGGAGAGAGAGGCCACACAAAACTGCCTCCAATTGTTATATAACAGGATGGGGAGACACAGGTAATCTAATACAATAGAACAAATGAGCAAAGTTGGGTACCTTTCAGTGTCTGCCATTAGCCAGATTTGGTTGTACAGCAGGTATTGAGATCTTAAATTGTTTCAGGCTTAGATGTTTGGAGATTCTGCCAAGCTTAAATCTAGATTCACATCATGAGCTGATTGTGGGTCCAGCTGCAACATTAGCACCAGCTGAGAGAACCAAACTGCTAGTGGAGAATGTTCTATTAACTTTGAATTCCCTTTTTTATTTTTTATTTTTTTGGAGGTCCGGTTGTGGGGCCTGGACTCTGGGCCTGGGCACTGTCCCTCAGCTCTTCAGCTCAAGGCTAGCGCTCTACCACTTGAGCCACAGTGCCACTTCCGGCTTTTTTCTTTTTGCTTATGTGGTGCTGAGGAATCGAACCCAGGGCCTCAGGCATGCAAGGCAAGCGCTCTACCACTGAGCCACCTTCCCAGCCCAAAGGACTGGGAAAGATTTTTAAGACTACTCCATACCCTTGGATCTGACAGTGTGTATTTTAAACAGTTTTTCCAAGCCTGGTGCCAGTGGCTCATACCTATAATCCTAATGAGATCTGAGGATCATGGTTCAAAGTCAGTCCACATAGCAAAAGACTCAATCCACAGAAATGGACCTGTGGCTCCAACTGGGAGAGCACTAGTCTTAAGCACAAAAGCTCAGGGACAACACCCAGGCCCTGAGTTCAAGTCCCAGGGGAGGCATTCACACATATACACAAACACACACAAAGCTTCTTCGGATGAATTTAATGTAGTTGGCCCTGCAAAGGGCTTTAATATTCTATGATTTGTCTTTTTCCTATAGAGCCCATAATCAAGTTAAAAAAAATTTTTTTTTTGGGTCCGGTCGTGGGGCTTGAACTCTGGGCCTGGGCGCTGTCCCTCAGCTCTTCAGCTCAAGGCTAGCGCTCTACCACTTGAGCCACAGTGCCACTTCTGGCTTTTTTATTTTTGCTTATGTGGTGCTGGGGAATCGAACCCAGGGCCCCAGGCATGCAAGGCAAGCGCTCTACCACTGAGCCACTTTCCCAGCCCCTCAAGTTAAATTTTTATGGAGACTTCCTTAACATAGAACACAGGTGGAGGTTGAAGTGAAACCCACAAAAAGTTTCTCCTTCATCCTCCCTTCCCATTCTTGCAAACCTTAAGCAGAAAGAGTGCTTAGTTTGTTCTTGTTTTTGAATCATCTTGCTGTAGTTAAACCAATTTCTTTTTTCTTTTTTGGGCTTGAATTTAGGGCCAAGTTAAAGGACAGCATGAAAGCTGTTCCTGAGCTTTGTTGCTCAAGGCTAGTGCTCTGCCACTTGAGCCATGTCTGGCTTTTTTGGTGCATAATTGGAGGTAAGAGTCTCAGGACTTTCCTAGCTGTCTTCAGATCTCAGCCTCCCAAGTAGCGAGGGTTATGTGTGAGCATTTTTATCAGGAAGTACTTGCTCAGGTTAGGTGTCAAAGCAGGCTTAGATTTTACCTGGATTAGGTGGACTAAAACTAGATTTAGAGACCTCTGCAGTAGCAAGATGTAGAACATTTATTCTAGATAACAGAATATCAAGAAAACACTGGAAATGATCCTGAGGTAAAGTTCATAAAATCAAAGTATGCCATCTCAAAATACAGTATGTTGGCCCATGTGAAAAATGGATGCTCTCAGAAGCTAGTTTGTTAGAATGATTTTACATGGGAAAATGACACCATATCTGAATATAAAATGACCAAGTAAGTAAATTACAGAATTTTTTAATAGCTTAGTTATCCCGATTTAGTGGAGATTCTAATGGGTTTATATACAAGAAAATGTAATCATGGAGAACATGTCAGTTGTACATTTCATACATGGGAACAAGTAAGTACTGAATGGCTCAGCAATTAAAGTTAGAGAATACTTGCACTTGGTGGTAAAAATGAAGACTATGTCGATACAGCAAAGCAGGGCCAATGCTTGATTTCTGAACCATTTTGTATACTACCACATACCTATTTAGGTATTTATGTATATATGCTTTGCTCATATGTGGGTTTGAACTCAGGGGCCTTGAGCTCACACTTGGCTTTTTTACTCAAGATTGGTGTTCTTCCACTTGAGCAAGGCCTCTACTTCTGGCTCTGGCTCTTTCTGGCTAATTGGAGATTAAGCATCTCAAGGACTTCTAAAATTGTCTTGGCTGGCTTTGAACTGTAATTCTCAGATTTCAGCCTAAGTAGGTAGGATTACAGGCATGAGTCAGGAGAATCATTTATTTTTTTAATCCTGAAATTCAATGTAGTTAGTGTGCTAATTCAAAACCAGCACAAATACACTTCTGGCTTTTTAATATACAAGACAGTAGTAAAATATAATATAAAAAATAATATAAAGACTGTAGTAAAACCTGCAGGAATTGTGCTTTCTGTACCTTTCCTTTTAAGCTCAGAGCCCGCGTTACTCATTATTTCTTGAAAATTTCAATATTGAGAAACAAACTTGTTAACTGTACTCCTAACTACTCAGGGGACTGAGATCTGAGGATCACAGTTCAAAGCTAGCCCAGGCAGAGCTAAGACTCCACTTAACCACCAAAAATCCAAAAATGAAGTTGTGGTCTCAATGGCTAAGTGCCAGCCTTCAGTAAAAAGGCTAAGACAGTGCCCAGGTGGACTACAAGCTCCAGTACTGGCACAAAAAGTCCCTGTAAACTTGTATTCCAACTAGAAGTTCCAACAACAAAAAAATGTAGGTAGCACTACATAGGTCACTTATAGTTTAAACTTATTTGAATTACATGAATGCCGTGATTTCATTTTCACAAATACTAAATGTTTAACTGTTGACATGTTATCATTAGCTGGAAGTTCATCAATTAATTAATTTGGTTTGACTAGGACGAGCCTATTCAAGAACACTCCAACAAGCAGCCATCCCCCTACTTCCCAAGAGATTTTGTGAAGAACGTTATAAGGGCCGGTTTACAAGGAGAATGCTGTGTGCTGGAACCCTCCATGAACACACGAGTGTGGACAGCTGCCAGGGTGACAGTGGAGGACCACTTGTGTGCCAGCGGTCTGGAGACAGCTGGGTTGTGTATGGAGTGACATCTTGGGGATATGGTTGTGGACTTAAGGATTCCCCTGGTGTTTATACCAAAGTCTCAGCCTTTGTACCTTGGATTAAAAGTATCACCACTTTAGCTCCTTGAAACCCGAGGGAGGGGTGGGAATAGAAAGCCATCAGCCTCCACTACTAGCACTAATCTAGAAGTGACAACTACAGGAGACTGAGTTCTGTGTTCCTCCTGCTTTTTGTTGTGGTAAAAGCTATGCAGCACTTGCTGCTTTTGAAAACCTGTGAACTCTTTTGGTTATATACCTCAATACTGGTTGCTTTTAAACTAGCATTGCTAGCTACCAAGTTTACAGGAGAAACAAAATGCTCATTTAAGTCTCATCTCTTCTGCATGCACTTCCCACATTGACTTTGCAGTAACTGTTCTTACTTTAATGCAATATGGTACTTGGATTCATATTTAAGTGTCCACATTTGATAAAAAGTTACCTTAAATTAAGAACGGGATCATTACCTAGTTTGGCTTTTTTTTTTTAAACCGGTGTAACCTCTCTAATGAGGTAATCAAAGGCCTAAAGGGTATTCCATTATACACCTGTAGCAGCAATAATCACTAAGCTACAGGATGTGTTTGTCCCAACATTCCCATAAATGCCTTGTTACTTGCTACTTACTTCCTCCTAGTTAAGTTCCAAATGTATTTTTCAGAAGAGTTAAGCCACTTTGTAATTTGGAGGATTTCCGGTAACATTTACAACCTTCATTATCTAACAGTTTCACGGCCCATGACAAGTGTGCCATCTACTGGAATGTCCCAGCAACTGACTCACAGGTTTTCCCAACACTAACCTTATAAAACCTAACCTGACAAATGTTTCTCCCTTGTATAAATCATAATCTAGAAAAGTCTGTGCAACTTAAGATCAGTAGGATTTTAGAGTTGCCTCATTTCTGACTGAGTAAACTATATGGCTGATGAAAGATGATTCCAAGGCAAAGGACAACCTCCACTTCCAGGCTGCTTTCCTTAGCTTTCACTGAAGGCTTATACTTCACTTATACTTGAGCAAAAGCCCCACTTCTTTTTGGTGGTTAGAGATAAGTATCATTGCACTATGCTCATGGCAACTCCTTTTTAAGCTTAGTATTCTTGACAGAATACCCAAGTGAATTATTGCCATGGGAAGATGAACAGCTAAGTCTACACCATTGACTTTCTTGCTCAGGATGACTTTGTTCCTCAGCTGCTTGGCCCAGACTTCTCAAAGGGGCAAGTCAGCTAGGTGGCTTAATTTTTTCTGCTCCTAACTGTATGGCACAACTTAATACTCTCAAATCATAACCATTATTGCTAATACCATGAAACCTTCGGAAGAATCAGCACTTTGAGTAAGGGTGTAAGTATTCCTTATACTTGGGTGTCTCTACAAAGTAGTTTACCTGACTTTCCCAGTGCATCTAATTACATCCCCTCATTAAATCCTATTTGATAAAGACTGGTGCAAACCTTGAGGTGCTTTATACTTTGCAAATGTGCAAGCCATGTTTCATGTGGAGCATCATGTGTGCTTTCCTGAAAGCCCACCACCTCCATTACTTTCCAGCAGTATTCACACGTGCAACAAACATGCTATCCAGTTGCACAAGGGCTAAAAGTGCAATTTGTACTTTTTACACCATTCTGCAAAATCACTGGCTGCTTTTTAATAACTAAAGTGGTAACAATATCATGAAGTTTTAAGTACAGCAGGCAATGTTTCAAGGCCAGTAAACACGTTTAGAGTCCCTTATCTGGCACAAATGGTCGGTGTGCATGTGTAAATAAATCGCATAACTTCTCAATTTGTGTTGCATCTCTTTTGTTATCGAACACCCTGTTCTCTCCCCCTTAAAATTATACATAACCTCTTCTCAAACTCTATAGTCTTGCAACTCATCAGTCCCTAAACGGAAGTTTACTCTTTTCATGATTTAGTCAAGAAGAAAGCAACGTATCTTTAAACCACTTTATTTATAAAAAAAATTCACGAGGGCTGGGAATGTGGCTCAGTGGAAGAGCTCTTGCCTTGCATACATGAGGCGTTGGATTCGATTCCTCAGCAACACATAAGCAAAAAAAAAAGCGGAAGTGGCGCTGTGGCTCAAGTGGTAGAGCACTCGCCTTGAGCTGAGGGACAGTGCCCAGGTCGAGTTCAGGCCCCATGACCGGACAAAAAAAATAATGCAGGGCTGCATTGAAAATAGTGCTGATACCTTCTAAATTATTCAAAATATCCACTCCCAAGGTTTGAAACTTTGGCGAGCCTTTGGAAGACGCTGTGTATTTCATCCATTATCATTTGGAGTTCTTTGCCTGTAACGAAAAAAAAAACTATTACAGAACGGCTAGCTGTGCACTTGCCCCAGTTATTCCAACTGGCAAGATTATAAAGTGCCAGCGATCTGGCGAATTCTAAAGGCTGCGGATGTTTTCAGATCGACTGAAAATACTCACCGCCAGGCAAACCGTACGCCGTCAGTTTCAGTCACTCTATCAGCCACGAGTTCAGGGCTCCTGGGAAACAAGAACATGGTTTTTAGTAAGGCTTTTTGCCCCAGGAGACCGAGTTTATCTCGCAGGTCTGTAAAATCAATGGGCGCCGTGTTCCTTGTGCAAGTCAGAATCTGATACCAACCGAGATGGTGCCAGCTTTGCCAATCAACAAGGATCATGCTCTTCCATGGCTAGGAAGGGAGCCTGCCACGGCTGCCAGGTCCCATAGATACATGGAGGTTTCAGATGGGGAGACGGCCGAAGGCGGTACTCACCGTCCGCGGCGGGCCTCCGCGAGCTCGGCGCTGGCTCCCGCAGAACGGGCTCACGGCGGGCCCCCGACGGCGTCCCAACTTCCGTCCCGGCCGGCCGTGCCCAGCCTGCCGACCCGTCCCGGCTCGGGCCGAACGGCGCCGGCCTGCGCAGGCCCGTCCCGGGCCCCGGTGCACCCCCGAGTGGGCTCAGCCCTCACGCTGACCGCCATCTCCCACTACGGCAGTACTCCCGGATCTCCTCCACTTCACTGACTCCGCATGAACGTATATTCGGGGACTGGTCGGCTGACCCCAGAGACGAAGACGCGACCTCCCGGGCAAAAAGGGCCAAGGGGGCCGCCGCACGCTCTTTTATAGACTCGATGACAACTTCCGGCGGAAATGCCGCGAACGGCGGGGGCCAAGCACGGTTCTGGCCCGCCTTCCGTCAAGGCCCCGCCTCTTCCGTCGTTCACCCTCCCGCTCTCGCCAATTGCCTTTCTCGTCTCGCGGGGGGGCTTTTTTTCGCGTTTTCTCCGGCTGGAAAGTGGGGCGGGTTACCCGTACCCTGCACGGGGCGCATGCGCCTAGGTGGGGAGCGAGGGTGCTCTCGCGAGATTTGTGGGATGCCGTGGCGGGCGGACGCGGGCCGAGTGCGCTGAGGAGAGCGGAGGTCCGTTTCCTTTTCAGTCGGGTCTTTGACAGCTCGCATGCGACGGTTCACACGCTGAGCCTTTTGGTACGTTCTTATATCAAAGTAAGGCAACATGTTTTGGTCTTTCTGCCATCGGCGTTTCTAGGCCTGTCCCCCGCCCCACCAGGGGCCGCGAAGCGGGGAGCCAGCGGCTAATCATTGGTTTGATCAGTTATCCCGCGGGGGGACTTGAAACTTCCAGCTGTGTACTGAGAGGCTTAGAAAACGCCAGGTCTGGTTATGAGTGCGTTTCACGCTTTGACGCTTCACCCCGCATTTTTAAACTACTTTTTTTTTTTTTTTTTTGCACATTTTTTTTTTTTTTTTTTACAGTGAAATGTTGGCCAATTTTCTGAGTGAACTGAAAAGATCACGGATCAATCAGCCAACGGTGAATATTGAATCAATGGGATTATTGGATGTCATGTTGTTGTGCAATTTTTTTTTTTTTAAAGTACATCTGGATTTGCAATGGAAAGAATGTAGAGCACGTATCTACTTTTAGTGAAGAGACTCAATGTGTAAGCACCAAAAACCACGCCACAGGTTAAGATGATAGATAGAAGCGTTTACATGTTTCTACATCTTGGAAATTAAAAGTCACCACTTTAGACACGCAAACCCATTCCCCCCAAATAAAACAGGTGACTTAAAAATAGCTTCATACAGATTTAGTGGTTTGTTGAGAATTTTGTTTCTAAATCATGTCCACATATTGGGTATCTATGAAAAAAAATCACTGTACAAGTTACTAAGGAAGAGACCTTACTATTTCCTCTAACAATTTTAGCCTTGCTGGTTTGCATCTCATGAGAATGACTGTAAGTTTTATACTCTTAAGAAATAGGGTAAAAAAGCCAAAAGAAATTTTTTTTAACGTCCCTAAATTTGCCTCCTATATGAAACCAGGACAATCATTGCTGTTTAGTTTTCATTTAAGTGATATATTTGGAAAACAAGCTTAAATTGTGTAATGCCCCTTTCATATTCCTGTATATCAATAAGCCTATAAATACATGGAATTCCTTTGCTCTCTCTCTCTCTCTTTTTAAATGAAAATTAATAGTTGGCCGCCAGTGGCTCACCCCTGTAATCCTAGCTACTCAGGACTTTGAGGTCTGAGGATGGAGGTTCAAAACTAACCTGGGCAGGAATCTCTATGAAACTTCAGTTAACCACCAAAAAGCTAAAAAGCTGTGACTCAAATGGTAGAGTGTTAGCCTTGAGCAAAAAAGCTCATGGACAGTCCCCAGTCCCTGATTTCAAACTTTAGGACTTGAAATGTGCGTGTGTGTGTGTGTGTGTGCGTGTGTGTGTGTGTGTGTGTGTGTGCGCACGTGCACACACACACGACAGGTATTTACATCTGCTCAAAAAATAAGTTTAAGGGCTAGCAGCATGACTTCCATTTGCCTAGAAATTCAAGATCATGAGTACAAACCTCATACCATTAAAATTTTTTCTGCTGGGTAGTCTAAACTGTTATTAAAATATTTTAGAGAAAAATGTCAGAAGATCTAGAACACTTTTAACGACTAGTTGAACAAATTACTTAAGTAATTACTAATCATCAGTGATGGAAATGCCAAAAAAAATGTTGACGAGGGTGATAACCTTCCTTGTAATTTTGTTGAATTTGAGAGATCTGGCATGAATTGAGGAATCTACATAACTGGCTGGTATCTGATTTTTATAAGATTAGTCACCAGATAGATAACAACTTAAACCATTTGCAACATTGCCTTATGCCTAGCACAAGCCTTCCAAATATAAAAAGTTCAGTATATGACTATTATTTTATTTTATTTACTGAGTCCTACATAATGTCTCCTGTGGCCCATAACAGCCTAAAACAATTCAGAGGAGGAAAGGGAAATGTAATATTAGCTTCGTGAAGTTAGAGTAGAAATCAATCACACTATTAAACCATACTATGTAATGCTAATGTCAGCAAATGGAATGGAGAAAAAGAAAACAAGGGAGGTAATGAGAAGTGTTTGTGGGGGAGAAGAACTGAACATTTACAAAGTCTGTTTCTGGTTTTAGAAAATGACAGTCTTACCGAGAATATGTTATTAGGTGAAAGACTTGAAAATGAGGGAGAAGACATGCAGATATCTAGAATATACTCAGCATCTAGTATTAGTTCCTTAGTGGGGCCATATTGGGTATGGTAGGTTACAGATTCCTTGTGGTTCCCACCTCATTAATTCATTTGATAACCATTTGATTGCATAGAGACAAAATGTTGCTTTTGAAATTAGCCTAACAGATTGACTTCTAGCTGGGTGCTGGTGGCTTATGCCTATAATTCTAGCTACTCAGAATGTTGAATTCTGAGGATCATGGTTGGAAACCAGCCTGGGTGGGAAAGTCTGTCAATAGACTCATCAATTAAATACCTGAAAACTGGAAGTGGAACTGTGGCTCAAAGTGGTACAGAGTTAGCCTTAAGCAAAAAAGCTAAACGACAGCGTCCAGGCTCTGAGTTTAGCTCCATGACTGAAAAAAAAAAAGAGACTCTGTATTGCCCTTTTGGATTGATTAAATTGATGAAATAAGTTAGGGAGGCCCCATTGTCCAGAAGAGATGATAGCCTTTGGCCAACATCTACTAAGGGACAGAGACTATCAGACCAGTAGACCATAAATGAATCCTGTTCACACTCTTATGAATGAACTTAGAAATTGATCTTTAGCCATTTCAGCCCTGAGGTGATTACAGCAGCAACCATAGGTAGTATAGTTGCTTGTTGCTGTGAGGCCTAGCCATACATTGATTAGTGACCTACTGGAAGACATATTTATAGAAAACCATAGATTCTATAAAAATCTTATCTGAACTGATAAATGAATTCAGCAATGTTATAGAATTCAGTGTAAGAAATTAGTAGTTTCTGTTTGCCAATAGTGAGCAATCTGAAAAAAAAATCAAGACTTTCACATTTTTAATACCTATAAAATTCCTTAAGAATAAAATTTACCAAAAAATTAAAAGATATCTACAATGAGAATTAAAAAAAAAAAAACAACACTGACAAAAAAATTGAAGAGAACAGAGAAAGGAGGAAGGAGAAGAGTGTCCATGTTCATGGACTGGAAGAATAAGTATTTGTTTAAATGCCCATACCCAAATGATTTATTCGGTCCCTATCAAAAATCCAACAACAGTCACCATAGAATTAGGATTAAGAATCCCAAAGTTTGCGTGGAACTACAAAAGATTGTATAGTCCAAACTATTCTGAGTAAAAATAAAGCAGGAGTCATTTTATTACCTGAGTTCAAAATATGCTACAAAGCTACAGTAATCACAATAGTATGATATTAACATAAAAGGAAAAAAAACCCAGACATATAGAGGTGGTGAGATTTATTGGAATGCATTGTTAACATGTATGGAGATGTAACAGTGAAATATTCCCTACTACTATGAGATGATAATTATAACTACAGCTGTGATTACTAGAGGCCATACTGTCGTAGAGAGGAAAGGGAGATAAGGAGAGGTTGTATAATGGGCACAAAATTACAGAGAAAATAGGATGAGTAAGTTCTAGAGTTTTAAAACACAGTGAGAGTAATTGCTGTTAATAATTTGCTATTTCAAAAATAGCAAGAAGAGTCTTAGTTTTCCTAACACAAAGAAATGCTTGAGATGATAGGTCAATTACCCTGATTTGATCGTGATACATACATTAAAAGATCACATGGTACCCTGTGTGTGTACAGTTACTTTGTGTGTTAAAATAAATAAGAAGGCCAATAACAACAAATGAAACTGTAGGAGAAGTTTTAAGCCAGTGAACTTCAGAATAACTCAGTTATGCAACAATATGTAACTCATAACTTGACATGTGCCAGGAACAAAAATGAGCCTAGATTGAATAGAATAGTGTAGACAAGATAGCAGCAAAGTTAGAAAGATAATGATCTGGCCAGATCAGTCTTTACACAATTGATTTTTGGGGTGGGGGTGGGGGAGTAAATAGGTAAACACTGGAGTTTGACAACATGGAACTCAGGATTTGCAGTTTTTCTTTTAAGGTATTGCTTAGGAAGGACTCTAGGACAGTCATGGGGAGCCAGGCGGGCTAGTACAATATAGTAAGATGGGATAAAGTTATTTATCTATCTATCTATTTATTTATTTATTTATTTTGGTCTGGTCGTGGGGCCTGAACTCTGGGCCTGGGCGCTGTCCCTCAGCTCTTCAGCTCAAGGCTAGCACTCTACCACTTGAGCCACAGCGCCACTTCCGGCTTTTTTCTTTCTGCTTATGTGGTGCTAAGGAATCGAACCCAGGGCCTCATGCATGCAAGACAAGCGCTATACCACTGAGCCACCTTCCCAGCCCAGGAGAAAGTTATTGATTTAATAGTACTTGGAGAAAGAAATGAGTCACTTCTGAAGATATTTTTATGGTATAGCTCACCGTATTGGCTGATTTTTTTTTTTTGTATAAAATATAAAAATGTAAGCTATGAAAAAAACTTGTTTTTTATTATTGTTATCTGCAGCAGTAGAGACCACAGGAAGAGCAGGCCGAGGAGGAGTGAGCAGTCAGGAGTAGATTTGAACTTCTAGTTGAGATATCTTTGCCATCTCAGATAGAACATGTACACTGGCACAATGGCTGTTTGTCTCGGGCTGTGTGTGTAGAGCCTGAGATGGGGAGGATTGTAGCTGCAGGACAGCTGGGACAGAAAAGTTTGAGGTGCTCTGTTTCCATAAAAGGGAAGCCGGATATGGTGGTGAGCTGTGATCCCAGTAAGAAGGGGAAACCTAACGAAGGTGGATCACAGTTCAGGCTTGGGTAGGAGGTGAGAACCTATCTTAAAAATAATCAGTAAAAAACAGGGCTAGAGGAATAGCCCTGTGCCAGCCTAGGAAACTTGAGGCCCTGAGTTCAAACCTCACACTGCCAAAATAAAGGAGTTTCAGACCCAGGATGCAGTGTTATTGAGTGAAACATCTATTATGTATGTATTTAGAGAAGTTTAAAAAGTAGCATTCTTTTTTTTAATTGCAGTAAAATTTATATGGCATGAGATTTATCAATATTAACAAAGGGTGAGTTACAGTTCAGTGGTATTAAGCATATTCACATTGTTGTCTAACCTTTATCACTACCTATCTCCAGAATTCTTTTCATCTTTCCAAACTATACTTATGGCTTATTCTGTTAATACTACAGTTACAAAATAGGAAAAATTTGAAGAATACAAAGTTGTTTCTCAAAGTTCTGAAGGCTTGAAAGTTCAAGATCTGCTGTCTAATGAGCATTTATGGCTGTTGCTACCTCCTCCAGAGGGGATCTGTGTTGTGTTCTTATGTGGCAGAAGGGATAGAAAGGCAAGAACAGGGAAAATGGAAGCTCCAGCAGTAGTGTAGTCATCTAAGAAGTATTCTTAAGCTCTTTACAAAGTAGCCTGAGTTGGAAGTTCCACAACCTCAGACTGGCCCCTGTCACTTTAAGAGTAAATGCCAGTAGAAATCTGTTCTTTAGTGAGAGGAGATGCTCGTGCTCTGCCACCTCAAATGCTTGATTTTTTTTTTCCAGGCCTTTTCAGGGGATTTGTGGTGATTAATGAAGCTTTTTTTGGGGCTTTTACTTACATGCATTTGGGATGATTTATTGTTTACGTAACATTACATATGGCATATTAAGATGGAAGACCTTATTACTGTTCTGGAATATTTGTAATCTGATATTTGTAAAAAAAAATTGTAAAATACTAGATATATTAAAACAATTTAGAGGATTAGCAATCACTTGTTAAAATTACTTGTTTACTTTTTTCTCCCGATCATGTGCATTATAGATATTTCATGATGGGAGGCATTTTCTTCTGTAACCTATCTCAAAATACCTTTGAGTCATTATCTAGAAGGATAACAAAGAGGATGAGTGGGGACAGATAAGAGAGAAGAAGGAAAGGCAGGTACTGTCACGATGCATTATACTCATAAACTGACCCGTTGAATTGAAAACCCTTTGTACACTATTTTAACGATAATAAAATAAAAAGTAAATAAAACTTGATGGAATGGAATAAAATGATATACACCTCAATTTTTTGAGGCCACTAGATGGCTCCATTGTACTATGACTTAGCATTAAAGCCACTACAAGGATTTGCCTTATAAATGTTTTTCTAGGATTGCATGCCTGATGAGTTGCTGTGCATGTAAATGATGACATGAAAATGTTAACACACCTAATGGCTCTATCACCTTACCTTGCATACTTCAGTTTTATAATAATAAAGAGCTAAAGAGAATATTGAAAACTTATTCTACTAGAAAGGACCAACTTCCTCCAGAAACATAGTCTGTTAGTACAGTTGAAACACACTAGACCTTTTGTTTACATTTAAACTTGGTATGTGTGTTTTTATTACATGAGATCAATCAAGTAGAGAACTAGTTCATTTGCTGTTGTCTGAAGTTTTTGAGTTAATACATTGTTACTATAGGATGCATGGTAAAAGGTAATGATTTCTTGGCAGTGTTTGGTGTACTAGAAGTGAAGGTGTGGCCGTATCCTTCTTACTTCTATAATACTTTGTGATCAGTATAGGCTCAAACAAATGTCTAATGAATGAGGAAACTGGAATGATAAAAATGAAAAAAAAATTGTGGGAAACTATAATATTCCAAAGAAAAATAAATTGCAGGTTACAGAGGAAAGCTAATCTAATATTTTTTGAGGAACTCAGGTGGGCCAAGAGTCTACAAACTGTACTTTGTACTATACTTGCCTGCTCTCACATTACACCACAGCAGAGGCCTAGGTATTGATTACTTTCTTGAATAACAGCCAACAGCCGGCTGTCGTTTCTATCTCTTACATCTGTGTTTCTCTTCCAATATAGGCACCATTGGTCCTGTATACTTGCAGACTTAACTTGGAGTGGCAAAAACATTTTGCTGATGTTTCTATAAATGAAATACACTTACTTCATTATTATTTCTCCCTCTTCCTGTACTGTAGTCCTACTAGCCAAAAATAGATCTTTTACCATTTCTGTTAAATTCTGCTAATTAACACAACTTCGATTACTTTTTACATTAATTTCTTGATTTGTCAACTTTCAGCAGGGTCTATGGGCTCCACACATGATAGATGAGACATATTGAGTTTATATATATTGTTCTTCTTCCCTTAAACTTTTGTGCATTTACTTACGTTTTCAAAATGTATTTATATTTTTAGATTTGTTTCTGATTCTTCTTATGGTAATAGTTGTGGCTTTAGATAAATAAATGAAAAAATTCAACAGTCTTAGCCATCAAGGAAATGTCAGCTGAAATTGCATCGATATTCTACCTCACCTCCATCAGAATGTCTATCATCAAGAAAATAATAACAATAGCAGCAGCAATAATAACAACAATAACAACAACTAATAACTTTTGGGTGCTGGTGGACCATGCATATAATCTTTGTTACTAGGGAGGTAGAAATCAGGAAGAGTATGATTTAAAACTGGCCTGGGGAAAAGCTCGTGTGGTTCCTACTATCCCAACTCAGGAAATGTAAATAGGATTGTGGCCTAAGCCAGCCTGAACAAAAAAGGAGATGCTATTTCAAAAAATAACCAGTGCAAAAAAGATCTGAAAATGCTGTTCAAATGGTAGAGTGTCTGCCTATCAAGCACAGAACCTTGAGTTCAAAACGTACTGCCACCTAAAATTATAAAATAAAATAAAATGAAACCAACACATACTGTGGAGGAGGTGGGGAAGAAACTCTTATGCACATAGCTGTTGAGCTACTCTGCTCATCTGCTAGGATTATCTAGACATATACTAAGTTTTACAAATGAAGGAAACCGTGGGATCTATGTTTCTCTGGGTCTGCCTTACTTCACTTAATGTGATTTTTTTTCCAAGTCTTTCCATTTCCTTGAAAATGAAATGAGGTGGCATCACTTTTTCTGATGGAAGCATAAAATTCCATTGTGTGTGTGTGTGTGTGTGTGTGTGTGTGTGTGTGTGTGTGTATCACATTTTCTTGATCCATTCATCTATTGAGAGGCATCTGGGTTGGTTCCATCTCTTAGCTATGGTAATAATGCTGGGATAAACATGGTTATGGTAGCTTTACTATGGCCTTGTTTGTGGTTATTTAGGTAAATGCCCAGAAGTGGGATTGCTAGGTCATAAGGGGAGCTCTATGTTTAGCTTTTTGAGGAACCTCCATACATATAAGATGATGTGAAGCAAAATAACTCCAAGACATAGAAACAAGAGGTTGTCTTTGTTGATGTTGTTTTTAAGGTACTATGTGATGTTTTTTTTTTCTTTTTACTATGGTTTATCCCCTATTGTCGTTATATTTGATTTTGGTACCCTGGGTATTGTATATACATTTATCTGAGTAAGGGAAGGGGAACAACAAAATAGTAAGACAAAGGACTAAGGGCTAACCAATGCAACAGCAATACTCACAAGTCAGTATGTTGGAAATAAACTGTACAACTTGGGGGGCACTCTGGGGAGGAAGAGAAAGTGGGAGAAAAATGAAGGAGAGGGCAACAAGTTCAACAAGAAATGTATACAATCATAACCCCTCTGTATATCACCTTGACAATAAAATTAAAAAAAATTCTTATGCACTAATAAATACACTACATTAATGTCAATTAGTCTAGCCAATATGGAAGTTCCTCAAAAAAATAAAATTATAACTGCCATACAATTCAGTCACACCAGTTCTGGGTACCTACTCAAAAGAATGTAGTCAGCATTCAGTAGAGATAACTGCATATCCATAATTATCACTGAATATTCACAGTATTCCAGATAAAGGATCATCATAAGGGATCATTAGTGGATAAAGCAAAGCTCAGGAAGGTAAAGGGAGACTACTAGGGAGGTGAAAGGGGAAGGGGAGAGTCAGACTAGAGCAATAGAGGCAGTGAATATGTATGATCCAAGTACATTAGGTGCATATAGGGAAAGGTTATGATAAAACCCCTTACTATGTATATATATATATATATATATTCTATTCATGTATATATATATAAATATATATATACATGAATAGAATATACACCTACATGTCAGCTTCTGCTAAACTTAACACAAGAGAGAAGAGACCCAAATAACTTTTTTTCATGGTAGGTCCATAGGGAAAGTTACAGAAAGAAATTATTCAGCTTAATTTCTGCTTCCATTTTTTCTTACTTTGGCAATCATGGTCCTGTCTCTGTGGCAGAGTAGGTGAGAAATATGGTAAAATGGATGTATCTCTACATGGTAAAATAAAAGCAGAGTAGCAAACAGTATCCTCTTGTTACTGATGATTGTATTTTACTTCTGTTGGAGAAACTGAACCTCCAAAGTTGTTTCCCCCATGTTAATTATTTATCACAGATGTTGGGTTGAAGTCCAATTTACCCTCATTGCTATTCAAATTGTACCATAGACATTATTAATTGGGGTTAAAAACAATTGGGTTTTCTCAAGTTGATTAAAAATGGGAGTGAGAATTTATCAGTATTTTTATTTTTTCTTGCTTCACTTTGTAATCTTTAAATTCTTCTTCTTGGTGGTACTGGGGTTTGAACTCGGGGTCTCACACTTGCTAGATAGGAAGTCTACAACTAGAGCCACATCTTCTAGCCCATAATCTTTAAATTCTTTTAACTTTATCAGTCTTCATTTATATGTGAAGTGAAACTTTATTTTTTATTGTACATTTGTCTTGTGGCTTTAAAAAGTTCTATTTATTGAAGAATGTCAAATTTTCAAATAACATACTGAAACCCTAGGAATATGTAGCATATATTGCTTGCATTTCTGTTTGAAGTAGTGAAACACACACACACACACACACACACACACACACACACACACACACACACACACACAGCCATACACAATATTCAGGTTCAGAATATTGTGTACCAAATACAGAAAGAAAACCCATCTTTGTGGTCCAACTGTATAAACTGTGCATAATGTTTGAGAGCCAGGCCCTGTTTCTATTTCTGTTATTGATTTGAATAGAACACTTTGGCAGCAGAAATGTAGACAGCAGGCATTTCCCACATTTAATTTATTCCCTCATAACCAAGAAGAAGCTTGATGTAGACAGTTTCATGTAAATTTGTCACAGATTCTGTGTGCTTTGGAAAGGTCCCACATTTCATTCAGTTTAACTCATTTTTCTGTATTGTAAAATTGGAAAAATAAATATATTCTTCCTAACAGTATTTGGAGACTTTATGCTGTAAGCATTTAATCAGTAAAATTTATTTTGACACCCTTGAAAGGAAGGAATTGCTTGGTAAATATGATGGCTAATTTTATGTGTCAGCTAGATTGGGCCCCAGGATACTCAGATAGCTGGTTAAACATTTTGAGGTGTGATGATAAGAGTGTTTCTAGATATGATTAACATTTGAATTGTTATGTTATCCAACATCCAAACATCAATCTACTAAGTGAAAAGAACATAAAAGTTGGAGGGGGGTTGAACTAACTTTAAGTATTAATAGCACCAAAAGGACTATATGTCTATATCTATAGATAGATAGATAGAAGATAGATATACAAGCTTAAAATGCTATGTACTCTCAAGGCTTTATGTATCATTTCACATATATGTATAGACATGTATATATATGCGATTATTACAAGGCATTGCAATAAGGAGATTAAAATAAATTTAATATATTAATAAGTGAATTAATTGAGCTCTGAAACAGTTAATATCACAGAGTATATGAAGAACACTTATGGGCAAAAATTAAATACAATAAAAGAAAAGAATTAGTTGTTTTCTAATTCTTTTGAATATCCTTGGCTATTGGTGAGAATCATACACAGAGTTTGTAGATTTTCTTGTTGATGGACTCTATGCCACGCTGCATGTATTGATCAGGCTTCTCCAGAGAAAAGGAGAACACACAAACACACACACACACCCTCCCATACTCACAAGCTATTCAATACTTAAAATCACCAGATCCAAAATCTTCATTTTCTTATCAGAGTTTATTGTTATACATATGAGGTACCATGCTATTATCAGAATTGTATCCAGATTTTTTTCTTTTAAAAAAACTCAGAGAAAAAAAATGTTTCCAATAATTTTCATTCAATGTGAATGACAAGAGTATTATCACTATAAACACCATTTCATTTCTTCCTGAGGAAGTTCTATATTTTAAGCAATGAAAAGGGAATTTTATACAGAGCTAATTTTAAATGACATTACATCTCATTCTTTTCTCACCTATTCATGTTACTTTCTGATTAACATATAATCTGCTTGGGTATATGGTATAGAAATCATCATGACTTCTAGAATGTGAAGCTGTCTCCCAAATTATTGAGTGTAGTACCATCTCTTCTTTTTTCTCCTTTGCTTAAACAGAATTGAGCATGTTTATAGCATTTATATTAAAGGATGAGCTCTTGGTTGTTGAGTAGATTTATTTACCAAGCTATAGGATGCCATTAGTAACTTTATTTAGAAGTTCGGTTGTACAGTCTCATTTAAAGTTATAGATGAATCAGTTTTCCTTTTTTTTTTTTTTTATCAGTAGAAACATTGTTGCCAAAGGAAAATATGACCTTAGATATAACTGCTAGGCTCTTCTATATTTGAGCCTCCTAGTGAAAAATGATGACAGTTTTCTTAGTACATTTGCCACAGGCTGCTTCAAGAGACAGCAGTACACATAAAGATTCACTTTTTACCCAAATGCTTTTGCTTTAAGACATTTTTTCTTTTGTGCCAGTCCTGAGGCTTGAACTCAGGGCCTAGGTGCAGTCCCTGAGCTTTTATGCTTCAGGCTAGTGCTCTACCATTTTAACCACAGCGCCACTTTCTAGCTTTTTGCTGGTTAGTTGGAGATAAGAGTCTCACCGACTGCCCAGGCTGGCTTCAAACCACAATCCTTAGATCTCAGTCTGCTGAGTAGCTAAGATTATAGGTGTTTTTTTTCTTTCATGCAATTGTTTCTAACATATTTATAAGATGATTTCTATGTTGCTTTGTATGTCCCTCCCTCACAGTATAATCCCTGCTTTCCCTGTATTTGATGTTGGTATAATTTGTGGAGGGGAAGGGCAAAAACAAATCGTTTAAATAGGGATACAGGTGGACCCATTGCAACAATAAGATTATGTTATGTTGAAAAACGAACTTTACAACTTTGGTGGGGGGGGGGTAGGATCAGATGGGGAGATATGGGGGGAGTATGGGAAGGGATGGGAAGGGGAAACAAAGAGGAGGCAACAATGCTTGATAAGAAATGTACTCATCTTGCCCATGTAATTTTAACTCCTCTGTATGGTATTCTCACAATAAAAAAAAAGATTATAGGTGTGAGCCACCAGTGCCTGACATTAATTTTTTTAAATTAAAAATTGTACATTGTACAATTTTATTTTGAACTACCTGGCAACATGTCATTTTATCAAAATTTTAGATGTAAATACCCTAAACATAGCATCTAGGGAAATTCCCTGGTTTGCATTGAGTGGGTTGTGTTTTGGGCAACAGCAAAAGCAAGCTATTCACATTTAAAAGTCAGCTTGCTTCTGGTGATGACACATACCTCAGACTGTATGCATGCCTTTCTATAGAACTAGAGGACTGGAATAGATTTTCAGCTTACAGGCCTAGACTTCTCAATCATGTTTCCCCCTTAGGGGGAGCACAAATGCATTATTGCTCACTGATGTCATTTACACTCTGTTTCTAGTCACCATCCAACAGGTTTGCAATACTATATATTTTATTATGATAGTAACATTATGGTGGAAGAATAAGTAATTTTTGTATAAATGCCCTAGATTATATATGTAAGCCATTACCTCATCTTTGCAATAGCACATCTCTCTTTTTGATTTTTGATGCAAATAAAGTCCATAGATGACTTTTCCACCTGCTGATGTAGTGTAAATTATGATACACAATTCTTTTTTCTAAATACTTCAGTGAATTTGATTTTTGGGAGACATTTTTTTGCTAGCATTGTTTTGGAATTTTATGTTACATTGTGATTTATTTATTTATTTGGTTCTTGTTTTTGCAGGATACTTTATAGAATCCATGAATAAGAAAACGTTGTACAGGCAAACAGTGATCTAAAAATCTACAGAGACACAATCTTCTTTGCTATACAAAAGTGTAACTATTACTGTGAAATGCAGCAGTCCTGCATTTGTGTTTGTTATTTATGTTGGTTGCTATTGACTTCCACAAGAGTGCACAGTAGTCTACAATAATCCCACAGGCTCAGATATGGGTTAAGAGGAAGGCCATAGGCTTCAAGGCTTATAATAAAGTTTTGTTTCTCCTTTTTTCCTCCCTTTTATTCCTAATTATCCACATGCCAGCACATGGAAGGAACTCTTATTTTTCTTATTTGAAGAGGTATATATTATATTTTGACAGCCTTTTGATAGCTTCTGGAAGCTTTGGAAAAGGTATGTGTTATATCGTGGAGGGTGGTTTCTCCAGAAGTTTTTTTTTCTTTTGCTCAGTGCTATCTCACTTTCTGCAGCTCCTGTCTCAGCCAGGATGGTAGAGGCTGGCCCAGTTTGTGCAGCAGCTTTGAGAGTTCTATGTTGTGGTCGCGATAGTAGCTTGATAGAAATGCTCTGCTCTGAGAGGGCCGGAAGGAAGAAAAACACATTTTATTTTGTTTATTAAAGCATATTTTACACGCTTTGAGTATGCTTAAGGATCAGAACCCAGACTTGGATTAAAATTTCTATCAAGGAGGTAGACTATTTAGTTAGCACATCTTGCAATGTGTTGTTGACAGTCTTGGGGTGAGGGATTCTGGCATTTCTCTGCACACTAGGAGAGGCAAACAGCAAGGTGAGCACTTGCCTTTCCTAGTCCATCTACATGTTTCTATTTCCATTACTTCTTTGGAGGCTTCTTTGTTTTTGCCTCCTCTCTGGAAACTATTTTCACAAAATCAGCTGCTATACTCCATTACATAAGCCTAATCTGTATTATATGGAGATCTAGCATTATTTTTCCTATCTGTCCCTACCACCCATTTTTTTTTGTGTGTAATGTATCAGTATGTTTACATTAACCAAAGTGAAATTCAGTGCCAAGGAAGATATTCTGTACTGTTTTAGAAATGTTTTAGCTTTCACCTAAAAATAATATATTTTAGCTAGGTGCTGAGATCTCATGCCTGTTGTTCTAATTCCTTGGGAGGCTAAGATTGGGAGGGTCCCAGTATGAAGCCAGCTGGGTATTGTGTGGTGGTGTACTTCTGTCATCCCACTATATGGGAGGGTGAGTTGAGGTAGATTGTGGATCCAGGCCTGCCTGGAGGAGTTCAAAAGACTTCATCCAAATGGAATAAGATGTGTCTAGAGACAGATGTCTGTCATCCCAGTTCTAGACTGAAGCTTACGATAGGCAGATTTTGGGTTCAGGCAGGAAGTGAGACCCTATCTCAAAATGATCAGTACAAAAATACAGCTAGAGGTGTGGCATAATGCAGAGTGGCTGCCTGGCAAGCAAGGGACCCTGAGTCCAAATCCTACTACTTTCAATATCTCTACCACCTATATGTGTATCTACTTTTCAAATATTGCCTTCATAAAAATCACCCTTCAATTTCTTTTAATGTCTAAGGATTGTTTTTATAGCTACAAGGGTGAATTTTGGTACTAGAGTCCTGAGAATGTAATTTCTCTATCAAAGCAAGAGAACTTCCCTCTTTCATGCTTTCTGTTCAGAATTTTATTGAGCAGAAACAGGCCTGACATAACAAATGGTCCATGAATTCTCCTGATTTATTATTAACTCTAACTTAAATTTCTGAGTTTATAATCCACTTGCATTCTTATATTCCCGGTGTATAAGCTATCTAGGTTGACTATGAAATAAAAAGATGAATACATTTTCCTATGTGTGAACTAAGCATTAATGTAAAAATACAGACCATACAAACTAAGAAAGAGCTACAGCATTGTGCTCTCCATGCCATGATTCTGAACAGAATAAACAGAATGCCACAGGTGCCACAGTGGGTATGTCTCCTCCCTTCTTTAAGACATAAATTGTCTGCTGGAATGTTTGATAGCTGAAAAATGTATTAATTTTTTATTTTACTAGCATTTGACAGTTCAAAGCTTAATATATTAAATAAGTAATTAATATTATTCTAGTAACTTACTATTACAGAGTGATTAAGCAGTAAAATTTAATTTTAATCTTTTTTTTCAATTTCAAGTTAGTATATTTCCTGTCATGGTTTTAGTTAACAATTTTTGTGCTGAAATTTCTGTGCAGGTGCCAGTATTTTTGCAGGGAGATGGTTATCTTTTTGTTTAATTCACCATTGCAAATTTTATTATTATTTTCTTTATTCTTACATGGCAGGTAATAAAATGTAACTGGAAAAATCAAAGCAATCCAACTTAGATATATTAAAACCCAAATGTCATTTTTACTTTTTAGGAAGACTGAATTTTGATTTTCATCATTTTTCTAGAGAATCTACATGGTATTATTATTCATCATCCTGTACATTTGGTTTGTGAGCTCCATACTCACATCAGAATCCATTGGAGGGTATTTTCTTCCTTTACTCTTTCCAAGACATTTTGTTTTACCTTCTTCCAGTAGCTGACACCAGAAACCTTTGTGAGAATCAAATCTAGAAAAATCAAAAAAGCAAGCAAGCAAACAAACATAAAAACAATTTGAGAAGTACTTTAAGCAGTTTACACAATATATTGGCCAATAATACAAATACTTAAATTTGGATGTCAGTCTATAATGAAACTAGAATATTTTCTGCTCAGCCTTTTCCATAAAATATTTTGGCACCTTTCTGAATTCTCAGTCCATCTGTCATATTTGTAACTTTGCCAGATTCTTAATAGAAAAAATTCAGCACAAGATCTCCTATTAATAGAAATTAATAAAGCTGTCTCCTTTATCTGGAAGGAAAAAATAATGAAATTTCAGCCTTTTTTTTAATACTCTTTAAAAATGACAAATCAGTCTTCATCAGTGTCAGTGGATTTAGATAGTACTTATATCACTCAACTACAGAGTCAGGTAAGAGAGAAGGTTTTCATTTAACATTTTTTTTTCTTTTTGGGTAATCATGGGGCTTGAACTTAGGGCCTAGGCACTGTCTCTGAGCTTTTGTGCTCTAGTGCTTTCTTCCACTGAGCCATGCTCCACTTCTGGTTTTGGGTGGTTAACTGGAAATAAATCTCATAGACTTTCCTCCTTGGCTGGCTTTGAACAAAATCTCAGATCTCAGTTTCCTGAGTAGCTAGGATTACAGGCTTGAATCACTAGTATCTGGCTCTTTTAACTCCCCCCCCCCCCCAAGCTATAATCTTTTGGTATGAACTTTATATGAAAGGAACAGGGCTTGTGAGATTTTTATGCCATAATGATAACAGTAATAGTAGCATGTTAAATTTGCATTTCAGTTTACCAACATATTTTGTTACTCTCATTTGTGTCTTTATTATAACCTCTTAAGGAATAGTTCCTTCTATTCTATAGAGCTCAGCGTAGCTTGTCACTCACTAAATATAAATTTAATCAAAAGTAAAAAGGAAGAAAATATTTGTTGTTTTTCTAGGATATATACTTTTTCACTACTCTGGTCATGACAAGTTTGGCTTCCAGACTCTAGGTTCAGGGCCTTTTCTTTTCATTGGTCTCTGAGTAAGTTTTAAACTTTGAATAATAAACATGATTGGATATAAAAGTAAAAATAATAGCAATGATAATTCTTTCACATTGTCTTTGTTTGATAGTTCTATGATCATACTTACTTCTTCATTAGAATTACCATTTATAATTACTTCTACTTTCCTCTTCAATTTATATTACTCTGAATGGCACTTCTAACATTTTTCAAAAATTTCATGAACAATTTTGGAAATTTAAATAAAAACATTTAAGTTAGCATAAAACACTAAAATACCTGAGGATAAGGTTAACAACAAAAAAATAGCCATTCTGAAAACTGCAAAGCATTATTAAAAGAAACAGAGGACCTATACCGTGCTCATAGATCAGAATACTAATACTTTAAAAAATGTCAACTCTCTAAATTTATCTAAAATGTAAACTCTATCCAAATTCATCTATAGATTCAGAGCGATTTCATCTAAAAATATAATTGGCCTCTTTGGTAGAAACTGAAAATTATTTTAAAATACATATGATAATATGAAGGACCTAGACAAGCTAAAACAACTTAAAACAATTTGTAAACAAAAGCTGGAGGTCTTAAACTACATGATTTCAAGATTTGCTGTAATGCTCCAATCATCAAATCTATGTTATATTTGTATCAACAGATCTATTTTGATCAATGGATCAAAATAGATGCTCCAGAATTAGATCGACACATATATTAGCCAACTAATTAAAAGATAGGTTCCAAGCTAATTCAATGGGAAGGAATTAATCTTTTGGACAAATTACACTAGAAACAAAACACAGGACATTACATAGAAATAAAGAACTTTAATTGTTATGCTCTATAAAAATTAACATGAAATGGATCATTGATCTAAACCTAGGAGATAAAACTATAATAAAATTATAAAAACACAAAAGGAAAAGATTTCCAACCCTTTGATTAGGCAAAAAGTTTTGGATGAATTTAAAATGTTTATAATTTTGAACTCAATAAAATTCTTAGCTTTGCTTTTCTGAGACACTTTTAAAAAGGCAAAACTAGAGAAAAACTCAGTAAACCACAGACTGTGAGGATAATATTTGTAAAACAATACCCACTAAAGGACTTGTAGTTGGCATATACAATTCAACCTAAAGATAACAATGCCAATAAAAGGGAGCAAAACATTGAAAGAGACTTAATTTTTTTTTCTTGATGGTCCTGGAGCTTGAACTCAGGGCCTGGGTGCTGTCCCTGAGCCTCTTTGTGCTCAAGGTAATTGCACTACCACTTGAGCCACAGCTCCACTCTTCTGGGTCTTTCTGCATAGTTTATTGAAGATAAGAGTCTCATGGACTTTCCTGCTCAGGCTGGCTTAAAGCTGTGGTCCTCAGCTCTAAGTTTCCCTAGTAGCTAAGAGTACAGGTGTGAGCCAACAACACCTGTCTGAAAGAGACATTTAACCAAAAAATGAATGTGAATGATGAATAACGAAATGAAAATTTACTCAACATCATCAGTCATTAGGGAAATAAAAATTAAAACTAAAAATTCATGGGCATGTCTAAATTTAAAGAGTGATATGTGAAACACGTAGAAATATCAGATGCTGGTAGAAATTGTTTATAATAAATGTGACACACACACACACACACACACACACACACACACACACACACACACACACAATGGAATTCTGTTCCTCCATCAGAAAGAAGGACACTGCCCCATTTGTTAGGAAATGGAACTTGGAAAAAATAAATTAAATGAAGTAAGCCAGGCCCAAAGAAACATAGGTTCCCATGGTTTCCCTTATTTGTAATAACTAATATATATTTAGGATAAGCAGAAAAGGTCAAAAGCTGTGTACATATGACCATATAAGATGATGCTAAGCGAAATGAACCCCATGATAGAGACACAAGTGTTTGTTTTTTTTTTTTTTTATCTTTCTTGCTATTGTTTTTAATGCATTTATAATGTACCATGTGATTTTTTTTTTTGTTTCTTTTGTATGTTCTTCCCCCCTGGTATAACTCCTGTTGTCACTGAATTTGATTCTGGTGCCCTGCATCTTGTATATACATTTTTTTCTAATTTGGGGAGGGGAAGGGAAATAACAAAATGCTGAAATAAAGATTGACCCATTGTAACAATGAGCTGTACAAGACACTGTTGAGAATGAACTTTACAACTTTGGGGTGGGAAGAGGGAGGAGTTGGGAAGGTGGGGAGAGAAGGGATGGTAAGAGAAAAACAAAGGAGGAGGTAACAATGCTCAATAGGAAATGCACTCATTACCTTACTCATGTAACTGTAACCCCTCTGTACAGTATTTTTACAATAAAAATATACAAAAAAGAGAAATTGTGTATAATAGCCAACAGTGGATACAGCTTTTCTGTCCATCAGTTGGTGAAAGGAATACTACTTAGAGATGAAACAGAAAAATGTCAAAAATATGCTAAATGGTGGAAAGTACATGGACTGCTTGCTAGAGTCCAGGAGTAAGGGAGAAGTTTTGAATGCACAAGAACATGACAAAACTCTAGATGAACTGAAATGTTCTATGACTTCATTGTGGTGGATTCAACTATGTATGTTTGATCAAATTAATTGAATTTTCTAATCATGATTGGAAAATTTTGTTGTACGTAAAACTATGTCTTAATAAAACATTTCAACTCCTGTCTGATTTAATGTGTGTTTGTGTGTGTCTAAATGTAGCTAATCTTGTATAATTTATAAGGAGAGCCTAAATTCAGGTTGCTGCCTGTCTTGCTTTGGCTATTAGACACAGTAAGTGAATCACATCCTACTTATTCCTTGTTATCATTAAAGAAACAGTATAAAATCATGACACAACATATCTTCATGCAGTGTATGTACTTGTTTCAATAGATAAAACCACTGAATTAATTAATTTTATGTTCAGCTGAATGGAGTGGGCATTAATAAACACTATTATTTAAATCTATGCAGAAAAGACTTTGGAAAACTCTAATAAGCATGGTTTCTTGGATGTAGTATTTTTCATTAATAGTTTGCTATCACCAATTTCTGAATTTGAATTCTGACATGTTTTAAGTATTCATGATCAAAACTCAGAATCCAGAACAGCTGCTATTGTTTTACTACTACATTTGGCTGTAGGTACATGGTTGGATATATATGTCCTGTGTGTAGACTGAGCAGCCTTATGGCAGGCTTTTCTAAGAAATGTTGAATTTCACATGTATCAAAATTAAGGATAAAAGAAAAATTGGCTTTTCTTTTCTTTGTTTTTTTTTGGGGGGGGGGGTGGGGGTCTGGTCGTGGGCCTGAACTCTGGGCCTGGGTGCTGTCTCTCAGCTCTTCAGCTCAAGGCTAGCACTCTACCACTTGAGCCACAGACCACTTCCGGCTTTTTTCTTTTTGCTTATGGTGCTGAGGAATCGAACCCATGGACTCATGCATACAAGGCAAGCACTCTACCACTGAGCCACCTTCCCAGCCCCTGGCTTTTCTTTTATCTCTGCTAATTGATTAGATACCATGCAACAAGATATCACTCAGGATTTTTTGAAGTAAATGTGTGTGTGTGTGTGTGTGTGTGTGTGTGTGTGTATGTGTGTCTGAGACCAAGAACAAATGTCTGTGCATAAGATCACAGGTGGTAGTATAGATGTATCAGTATGGAAAAGCAGAGGGAAAGGAGCTCATCATTTTCTAGGTTGCCTGAGGGAAAGTGTGGTTCCTCACAGAGAATGGCCAGAAGATGAGGGCCTGTTGTTGATGAGGGGCCTTGTGATTTTGAATCCACAAACCATCTTGTGTCAGAGCCCATCTGAGAAAGTCTAGCAGAGGTAAAGATCTCCCCACATCTATTCATAAGAACAGCATTGTGCCTTTGGAGAATAGCCTTTGGACCACTAACAATGGCCTCAGAACTGCTGAGGTCTGAGGAATAGGAAGGAAACAAGCTTTCTACACAAGCATTGGCTGCCGTAGCCATAGCTCAGCCCCTCCTGAAGAAGCATCATGTGTTACCTAGTGTCTGTCTTTACTGCTCCCCTCTCCTGGATGTGGTAATAATAGTTCATCTCTGCTTCCCCCAAATCATACACATAGTAGTCATTCATAAGACTTCATTGCATGGGCTTACATGTGTGTATGGAATATAATCTGGGGCTATCTAGAAAGAACTGGAAGAAATCTGTGGGCTGAGTACCAAGATTCTTATCAGGGGATGTCAGCATTTAACCATTGACATTTCTACATTAATTCCTACATTAAAACATGATTTACCTCAAGCAGATTAAAGTGAAGGAAGATTGAGGTAACACTTAAAAGGTTATAGTATGTCTGAAATGCTGTTAAATTGAAGTAATATTTCCATGTAAAAATTGAAGATAAATTGTAAAATTGACATGCCATTATTGTGGTTATTAATGTAGGTCTCCCCTCCTCCCCCATCCTTTCTCTCCAAAAGCAACCCTACTTCTTAGGATCTAATGAATTGTTTTAGAAATGCAAAGTTTGTTCTTCCATCCTTCGAGCCACTCAGGGCCTTGTGCATTCTAGGCAAGCACTTTACCACTACACCCATGCCTTCAGTCCCACATTTTATTCTTAAAAAATTTTTTTTTTATTTTCTTATAAAGATGCTGTACAGAAGGGTTACAGTTACATCAGTAAGGCGATGAGTACATTCTTGTTGAGCATTGTTACTTCCTCCTTTGTTTTTCTCCTACTATCCCTTCTTTCCCTACCTTCCCCCACTCTCCCCCAACCCCTCCCCTCCCCCCCCAGCAGAGTTGTAAAGTTCATTTCCAACATAGTGTTTTGTGAGTATCATTGTTGCAAGGGGTCATCCTGTGTCCTTGTTTCAGCATTCTGTTAAGGCATAATTTACATATCATAATCTTTACTATTATAGGTATACAGTTCAAGGAACACTTAGTACATTTATCCCCATGATCATTTTAGAACACCTCAAAAAAATCACGAGAGCCTACTGATGGTCAATATCCTCTTCTGTTTCTCCATCCTAGACACATACAACCTTTTTGACTGTAAGTTTGGTACTTAAGAACATTTCCTTTTTACCTTCTGGTATAAATTCACCAAGTTAAATCATTCTCCAGTTGCTGGAGAATGATTGTTTCTTGTTTTTAGCTGTAATGAAGAGTGCTGCCAGCAGTTTTTAATGGTCTCAGGTTTTTATTTATTTTGAGGTTGATTCCTAGGAATAGAATTGGATAGTTTGGGAGTTTCTATTTGATTGTTAAGAAATTGCAAAATTGCTTTCCAACATGGCTAGAATATAAGGGTTCCAGTTTTTCTATATTCTTGCCAACATTTAGTATTTTCTTTTGGATTTATAACTATTTGGTTAGTCTTTTGGATTCTAGCCATATTGATGGGCCTGTAGTGGTATCTCAATGTGGTTTTAATTTGCATAAGAATGATTGCATATTTATTTGTAAAGTGACACTCAGTGTGTCTAGAGATGGTTTCTGTCCTGCTGCCAGATACCACTTTAAAAAGCTTAGTTTAACATTCTAGTTCTTAAAGAAGTATTTTTTTGTTGACATAGTATCGATTAGGAAAAACTCACAGTAATTTTTTCCTCTTGTTCTAACATCTTGTGCCAATGGGAAAAGCTTAAGGGATTGGCATTGTGGGTTCCAGAGATAATTGACTGAGTTCTAATTCTGCTTCCTCTGTGTATGTGTGTGTAGATAAACCTATAACCTATAGCATTTATGATACCTAAGTATATGTTTATTTTGAAATACTGCAAAATACTGCAATCTGTGTATAATAAATTAACTGAATTTTAACAGGTGTTATGGAGAGCTCAAATAGCATAATTTGTTAGAAAGACTAAGTCAAAGTCCAACAAAATAAACACCAAGAAATGGGTACTTATAAGGAGGGGGTGGGGCCACGAGGAGAAAGGTAGACAATGACAGGAAGGGAGAGAAAAATGCAGATAAAAATTCATTGTGTATACCACAAAATTAAGACTCAAGGGGGTGGGTGGGTGGAAGGGGGATGAGATTGTTGAAGAAGGCGATATGGATCAAGGTCTACATTGCATTCATATACTGCTTTGTTAAATGACACATCCCTGTGCTACTTAAAATTATACTAAGTGAAGTAAGCCAGGCCCAAAGAAACATAGGTCCCATGGTTTCCCTTATTTGCAATAACTAGTATATATCTGAGACAAGCAGAAAAGGTTAGATAAGTTGATGTTAGGTGAAATGAACCCCAAGATAAGTATTCAAATGTTTTTTCTTTCATGTGATTGTTTCTAACATATTTATAAAATGATTTCTTTGTTTCTTTGTATGTCCTTCCCCCACAGTATAACCCCTGCTTTCACTGTATTTGATGTTGGTATAATTTGTGGAGGGGAAGGGAAAAAAACAAATCGTTTAAATAGGGATACAGGTGGACCCATTGCAACAATGAGATGTACAAGTCGTTATGTTGAAAAACGAACTTTACAACTTTGGTGGGGGGGGGGGAGGTCTGGGTAGGGTGGGTGGGGGAAGGATGGGAAGGGATGGAAAGGGGAAACAAAGGAGGAGGCTACAATGCTTGATAAGAAATATACTCATTATCTTGCCCATGTAATTGTAACCCCTCTGTACAGTATTTTCACAATTAAAAAAAAAACACCAAAAAATCCCAATCAGTTTAGACATCTCTTAGGGTACTCAGAGTATTCTAGCATGGCAAAATTGCATAGCAAACCCTTAGTATACAAGCTCTTTCACCTATTTCTGTACTGTGAGTACATTTTGTTGTTGTTGTTGTTGGTCATGGGGCTTGAACTCTGGGCCTGGGTGCTGTCCCTCAGCTCTTCAGCTCAAGGCTAGTGCTCTACCACTTGAGCCACAGAGCCACTTCTGGCTTTCTGATTAGTTTATTGGAGATAAGAGTCTCCTGGCCTTTCCGGCCCAGGCTGGCTTTGAACCTTGATCCTCAGATCTCAGCCCCTTGAGTAACTAGGATTACAAGCATGAGCCACTGGTGCCTGGTACTGTGTGTAAATTTATGTGGTTACTTGAGAATTTTTATTGGTTTATAGTTAAGTGCATCCATACAAGTCTTTAACCAAAAGAAAACCTTGTTAAGCACTGAATAATCTTCCCTATCATAAGTAGGGAAATAAGCAATGCTAAAGTAAACAAAGGGTTTCTTGGTAATTATCTAATTATCATTTCTGAGAATATACATTTTGTACTTACAGTCATTTCCAAGAGCATCATGAAACAGCTATGAGTACACTGCTGTACTGAAAGTAACTAGACTGTGCAGACAGGACTCAGATAAGCAACTGCAAAGGGCATGGGGGTGAAGAAAGGCCACTGGAGACCCAAGACAATGACACAAAACTTCCAAATATTCTACAAGTGCACTGCTGGTTTTTACAAGCTCTGTCAGGCCAACTTGATGATTGGCAAGAAAATAGACAAAGAAACTGACTGCAAGTGCATTATCTTTATCAGCAGGGTGAAAGCCTGCGCATCCCCACTGGACCAGAAACTGTGATTTCTGTTCTTTACTTGTGATCCCACTCTCTTGCTTACCCACCGAGCCCCCCAACCAGGAAAGAGAATCATATAATAGGGAATTTCAGGCAGATACATCCCAGGTGTGAAATGACCCACAGTTCTTTGTATATAGTACATTGCTTTGGCATTAATTTCTTTTTAGTTTACATTGCCTTTTCTCAGCAGTGGAGTTGAATAAAAAAAAAAAACTTGCTGCTGGGCTGGATACAGAGGATACAAATACACAGCATGCAGGTCAAGGGCCATTCTGTAAGAAAGAGATTATGTCTTTGTAGAACACTCCACTTCTTTTTTTCTTTCTGAAAATACAATGCCTTGCCATACGCTCTATAAAAGAAAACACCCAAAGATAAGCCAACTTGAAATAGAAAACTATTTAGAAAATAAAAGCTTTCTCTTCTAAAGAGATACTTAAAAAGATAGAAGGCAGAAAGTGGACTTGAATTTCTAACTGTAGCAAAAATCACTTGGCTTTCTCAAAGGTTAAGTTGGATGTTAAATGCTTAAGGCTAGTGTCTGTTAATACTTAAACTCAAATCTACAAGACTTGAGCAGTACTAGGAATACATAAAACAGAGTCTGTAGGTTAATAGTAACAAAAAAGTAAACGACTCTCCGGAAGGAAGCTCAAAACTTCTCTGTTGTCCTCTAAACCAAACTGCCTCTTTTATAGGTCTCTGCGTACAACTTGTACTGCAGGTAAGCAGCGTTTGAGGTTTTCTTTCCAACTCCTCACTGTCAGGGATGCTTAGAGGTAAAAGACACTTTCTTCCTACTTTCTAAATTGACACATGGTAAGGAGTATAATGAAAGGAAAATCATTTATATCTGGAACTGAATTTTAGACTGAAAAGCACAATAGAATGATTCAATAACCTTGTCCTTTTCATCCAACTGTGCTTTAGGCACATAAGCTAGGGAGAACCATGACCCTCATAAGTCTTATTGCAAACCACTACGAAAGGACAGTGTCAAGTAGAAATCCTATTTAAAAATCTAGACTCAGAGCCAGAAGCTGTTGGCTCATGCCTGTAAGCTTAGCTACTCAGAAGGCTGAGATCTGAGGATTGAGGTTTGAAGCCAGCCAGGGCAGGAAAATCTATGAAACTCTTGCTTTCAATTAACCATCAAAAAAGCCAGCAGTGGCTCCAGTAGTAAAGTGCTGGCTTTGAGAAAAAAAGAGCTAAAGGATAGAGGCTAGGCCCTGAGTTTGAGCCCAGTAATGGAATTAAAAAAAATAGACTCAGGACTAGGGTGGATTATGAGAGGCTTCCTAGGGTACAAAATGTAAAGCGGCACACAGGTATAGGCACATACTACAAGGAGTGCTTTCTAACATTCTCATGCCTCTCTTACCTGCCCCTAGACTTAGTTACCTAAACAAAGGGGAAGAAACCAGTAACAAAACAAAACAAGACAAACAACAAGAAGAGCAAACTCCACATATTAAGTCAGTGCCGTTAACCCCTGAGGTTTCTGAAGGCGGAATGATGTACTCAGATTTACAGTGAGTAAAGAAGCCCAAAAGGAAAGTAGGCCACTGTTGTGTATTCAGTCACCTAGTGGGCCATTCCTGATGCATGACATTGTTTCTGAAACCCACATGAAGATCCATAGTGAATCACTCTTTATTTTTCTGAAAGGTCCAATGCTGTCCTTTAAATAAGCTTGGTCCTTACCAACTTATTACATACATCCTCTCTTAAGGTTAGTTGTTGGTTTGATGCTTCACAACTATTTTGTTTCTCTACTTTCCTTCCAGGGCAAATCTTTGTGTAGTTAGGCATCAAAAGATGACTCAGAACATGTCATGGTCACAGTTTAAATGTTCTTTTCTCAGACATGAATGCCAATCTAGAAAACAATTACTACCTAAGAGACAGCTCACCAGACAATTATATCACCAAGTCACATTTTTTTTTCAAATAAGTTCTCTGGTAAAACTTTTGTAAGCTAATTAAAATATAAACTTACGTTAAAGCTTCTGAGTAATTATAATGAGGAGCGACTCCTAGAAACTTCTGTACTTCATCCATCACTGTGGCGGGGTCTGTTCTTAGCTGCTGCCCATCGATAATTAGCAACTAAATTACCAAAGGAATAATAACAAGGAAGAGATGGTACATGTTGAAGAAAGATATGTCAGTTGTTGTAATGAAAAAAATCTCTATGCTCTGCACTTATTCAGACACTGTCTTGAGGGGATTTGCATGCCGTTAGATGCAACTAGGTCATCCTCATTAATGACCTGGAACAAGAAATAAATCATGCTCATTAAGCACACTAGTGTGTTTTGTTGTCTGAAAAGTCAGCAGACACTATGAAAACAAACACCTCCTGTAAGGACTAAGGGTACTTAGAAATGTGACTACAGAAATCACAAATGGATACCAAATTTGAAAACAAACAAAGCGATGAATTCCCTCAGTCATGTTGAGGAGGAGGGCTAAAGAAAAGAAGGATTATATGCAGGCTGACCCAGTGTAACAATGAGATGTACAAGACACTATGTTGAAAACAAACTTTACAACTTGTGTGGGGGGGAGGGAGGGAGTAGTTGAGGAGGTGGGGAGGAAAGGGATGGTAGGGGAAAAACAAAGGAGGGGGTAACAATGCTCAGTAGGAAATGTAGTCATTACCTTACTCATGTAACTGTAACCCCTCTGTACACTATTTTTACAATAAAAATTATTAAAGAAAAGAAGGATCATAAGCCTAACTATAATAGACAGAGAACTTGTCTTTCTTCACAGTTCAATCAGGAAGATGATGGGTATTTGAACTGTTTTGTCTCCTCACTTGCACCTGCAAATGCCCATGATGATCACTAAGAGCAGGAGACCAGCTTGGCATCTCTGCCTCCATTTTATATGCCTGTGCTTGGAGCTGTTCTCTCTGCAGTCCCTTTTGCAACCACCTTGGAATTGAGGAAGGCAGGACTGACAAAAAACACTTTGTGACAGGAGTTGAAACTGGCCCATACACAACAATGTCTTTCTTGTCTTGACCAGCCACTGGCTTGCCTAATGATCCTCAGATACTGATCAACCAGATCAAGGGGATGACATCTGTGACTGGAGCTATTTACCTGTAATGCATCTCTCTCTCCCGTGTCCCAATTCTTCCTCTGTTTAAACCTAAAACTCAAGTCTGTACTGGACATGCTTACACAGTGTGCTTCTATTGTAGAATAAATCTTTCTCTTCAAGTAGTACTGTTTGGCACATTCGAGCCAGTGACCAGACCTGATATGTGTAACCCCTTGGAGAGGGGCCTCTAGCCTAGAACTTCCAATACAGTTTGAAGAAATTCTAAATGAATTCTATAGAAACTCTACATAGTTTGAAGAAATTCTTCAGTAAACCACATGGAGAAGACAAGATTCAAAGAGAACCTTAATGGGGATAGAAAATTCTTCAGGAGGGGCTGGGAAGGTGGCTCAGTGGTAGAGCGCTTGCCTTGCATGCCTGAGGCCCTGGGTTCAATTCCTCAGCACCACATAAGCAAAAAGAAAAAAGCTGGAAGTGGTGCTGTGGCTCAAGTGGTAGAGAGCTAGCCTTGAGCTGAAGAGCTGAGGGACAGCGCCCAGGCCCAGAGTTCAGGCCCCACGACCGATTCCCCCCCCCCCCCCCCAAAAGAAAATTCTTCAGGAAATGCGGGAAGAATTTGTGATTCTGGTGATGGTGGACCCAGCGAAATGTTAGTGTCTCCTAATGGAGCCCTCTGTAATGTAATTCTTCCTCATATCTCTCTTCTAGTATTTGCTCCTTATCTACACTAGAACTAATCTACCATAGTACTCCTTTCAATAATGGATGTATCCTGCAATTTCTATATCTAACATAGCTAGTGAACATATGAACTATACCTAATGTCAACAAATTGCCGTCTTAACTTTTACTCAATTCTAATATGTTTAATTAGCCATATGTGGTAGCAGCTGTTATACTGGACAGCATGGTTTTAGATGTAAGTACACAAAGCTTTAGTACATCTGCTGTCACTGGATTGCTTATAGAGTCCATTGTATGGACTGAGTTGTATTCTTTTTTTGTTTGTTTTTTTAATTTTTTTATTGTGAAAATACTGTACAGAGGAGTTACAATTACATGGGCAAGATAATGAGTATATTTCTTATTAAGCATTGTAGCCTCCTCCTTTGTTTCCCCTTCCCATCCCTTCCCATCCTCCCTCCCATCCTCCCTGCCCCGCCCCCCTGCATGAAAGTTGTAAAGTTCATTTTCAACATAACGACTTGTACATCTCATTGTTGCAATGGGTCCACCTGTATTCCTATTTAAATGATTTGTTTTTCCCCTTCCCTTCCACAAATTATACCGACATCAAATACAGTGAAAGCAGGGGTTATACTGTGGGGGAGGGACATACAAAGCAACAAAGAAATAATCTTATAAATGTGTTAGAAACAATCGCAAGAAAGAAAAAAAAACATTTGAGTACATATCTTAGGGTTCATTTTCCCAACATCTCCTTATCTAACCTTTTCTGCTTGACTCAGACATATACTAGTTGTTGCAAATAAGGGAAACCATGGGACCTATGTTTCATTGGGCCTGGCTTACTTCACTTAATATAATTTTTTCCAAGCCTTTCCATTTCCTAACAAATGGGGCAATGTCATTCTTTCTGATGGAGGCATAGAATTCCATTGTGTTTGTTTTGTTTTTATTTTAAGTTGGTTGTGGGGCTTGAACTCTGGGCCTGGGCGCGTTATTCCTCTGTGCAGTTCAAGGCAAACATTCTACCACTTGAGCCACAGCGCCACTTTCAGACTGAGTTTGTATTCTAACTTGATGTTGAGTAGAAGAGAAGCTAGGAATCTGAGGGGGAAAAAAAAAACAAACCCAAAAACTTGGGATTTATGAAAAGTTGTCCTTTCAAGCTTTATTAACATCAGAATAAGTATCAGAAATTAGAAACTTCTGAAACTCTACAAGGAAAGACTTGCACTAGAAAATGGAGCAGGGAGAATTATCCTGAAATACTCTTAGAAAGAAAATTAAACCATTTTTTTCCCTCTGCCTATTTTTCTTTGCCACAGTCTCATTATTTACAACTAATGTGTAGAAGTGAGTAATGGTTTAGTGAGTTAAAACTCCCTGTGTCCTTGAGGCAAAATCATCAACTTAATGAGGTTGTTACATGATGAAAATTCTTACTGCCTTGTACCTGGAATGGGGGGAAATAAACAAGCCATCTCTCGATGTGGCTGGCATACCACCCCGGGACCAAGCATCTCTTCTGTAGGATTCTGAGTTCCAGCGGTGCCCGGGGCCCAGCAGTGATGACTTGGTAGAAGCTAAACTTGAGAGCCGCAGGGTCCTCGTGTGATCGCTGGTGCTGTGAGGAGAAGGCGGCAAACTAAGCTGACTTGAACCAGAGGCATAAATAATGAAAAACCAATTTTTTTGTGTGTGTGACAAGACTCAGAGCGAAAGGAAGGAGTCCTCTCTGCTGGAGAGCTATTTGTTTTGAAATTAATAAAGGGTGAAACTGTTCGCTTGGAGCATCAAAATTTAAAGTTATGACACTTGGAGTATATTTTTTAAAAGAATTTACATATTAGAGACTGCCTTTTTTTTTTTTTATAAGCTTCTTTAACCAACTTCACAGAGTTGTTTCCTTGCTGTCTGTATTTTATTCTGGAAGTAAATTTTTGAAAGCTGCTTAGCTCTCTCCTTTTTGGCACAGAAACAAATCATTTATCATGTTCCATGAATATCCATAATACACAAGCATTCTACTAGCTCTTGCTCTACCTACTAACACAGTTTTAAATTAGAAAAGCCCTATCAGCTATTATAAATGGAGAAACTACTGAAAACTCTTGACATGCGCATTATCCGAAATCCACAGCTTTTATCATACCCTAGCATCTAAAAGCCAAGATTATTTTATCTAATGGTAACCTTTGTGGTGAATAAGAATAATTTATTATACAGAAAATGTAGAAAGCAGCAATCCAAACCTGAAAGTATCTCATAATGGCTCAGGCTCAGGCCCATGGGTTTAAGAGAAAAAAAAATCACCTTTTTTCCTTAAATTGAGCAATAAACATTCAGGCTTAGTGGTGAGATTGTGGATGTTTACCACATCTAGTTGAATAGCAAATTTGCTGCAATTGGGATTCAAATTACTGTACTACAAACTCTAGTACATTTGTTAAGGCTTGCATTTTGCCATTGGAGAGTGATTTATTTTTAATATTTGGGCTGTTTTGTTAGTTTCTAGCCTTGAAACCTCCTTTTCTGTAAATTCCCAATTTTCAGGGGCTAAGTGGTTGCCATGCTCCAATTTTTATTTCTCTTTTTGAGTCAATTAGACCTTCGTTCTCTTTTCTCTGAGATACTTGACAGAAAAGGTAAAAGGCACAAAAATCAAATCTGCCAGAATGAAAGTTGATGTATATTTTTATTTAAAAGATGGCTTTATGTTTGGCATGAATAACTAGGGTGGAATTATTGGTTTCTCTGGATCTTAGCTTTCCAGGGTGTCTCCACTCCTATTATTTAGATTATCACCTATGTACCATCTAGGATTTTATTGAGATCAGTCGCCACTCTGTCCTTGACACAGAACCTCTGTTCTTTCACTTGAGAACCCTGGGACTATTACTCTGGCTGAAGACTTCTATGCTGAGGAACTTTATTCCTTAGTATCATAATGATCATGAAATTAGCTGTTTAAATTCACATCGGTGTGGAGATCTGAGCTGCATGAGTCACTAAGAACACAGGGAATTCAAAGAACAACAAGGAGGCCCTGAGTTCCAGCCCTAGTACAGCAACAATGAAAATGACTAGAAGAGGTTTTTCTTTTTTCCTGGTTATTATTCATGGTTTATTAAAGTAAAAAATATGTTTTATGAGTATAATTAAAGTTTGTAATTGTATCAAAGTGATGGTTTCCATGCTACGTTCAAACCAACATCAGGAATATAATGAAAATAAATATATGAGGAAAAGAGTATGCTTAGACAAGTTAGGGGATTTCAGGATGGAATAATTTTTGTATATGCTTTATTACTAAATTGATTCTTCAGTACAAACATTACTTAAGTTCTTTGAGAGCTGAGGTCAGCATCCTGTGGTCTACACTCAGTTTCTATAGAGTTCCTGAGACACAGATCATCACAGCCACTCTTGTAATACAATGGCAGACTTACAACAAGGACCATAAAACACGCAGCTGCTGAATTTTTGCTGTCATGTCATTATGGCACATACAAAAAGTTGACTAATAAAAAGACTCTAAATTATTAAAACATTTACTTTTTAAAGAAATAGGCATGTACCTTCACAAAAATGTGTGTGTGTGTGTGTGTGTGTGTGTGTTTAGTTGGAGAAGAGAGTTTCTGCCTGGGCTGACTTTGAACCATGATCCTCAGATCTCAGTCTTCTGAGTAGCTAAGATTATGGGTTTGAGCTATCAGTGCCCAGCAACACACTACTACTTTATGCATTGCAATTGCTTTATTTTTTATACACAATTTTTAAATTATTTAAAGTAGCTGTATAAAGGGGTTTCAATTCAACGTATCAGTTTAATTTCTTTACCGCATGAATAATTTATTAAATAAATTGACCAAATTAATACAAACTTTATAACTACAGAGAAATTGGGCTTATTCAGGGATAAGGCTTATACAGGTATATTTGTTGTTGTTAAAACTCAAGATGGTGGGTATAACTAAAAGGAACCCTTCGAGTGCATTTCTTTCCCCTGATGTGTTCTGTCTTTTCCTTACCTGGTACCAGGAGTATGCTCTGTCTGATGGGTCAATGAGAATAGTTATGATCTTGGCTTTGGGGACCAAAGAAGCAGCTCTTTTAGGAGCTTCCTCTGAGTGGAAATAATTGGCACTCTTCTCGAACAGAAAGTCAGTGGTGACATTGGATGGAACTGGGAAGAAATCCATGTACCTACAAAATGAATATTTTTCTCAAAATAAGACTGATTAACTAAAGACATTTTAAGTCTAATGACATTATCCTGCTAACTGAAGACATTAGGTATTCTACAAAATCATTTATCTCCTAAATAAAACCCTTTTTTAAAAAGATGTTTTTTCTCCATAGTTAGCAAGGGAATCATGTGCAGAACATTAATAATGGATTTGGAAATCCTTTTTCTGAATAATTTTTCATTTTTCTTAATAACAGAAAAAAAAGATATGTGATAACAAAAGTATAGACACAGTGATCACAATTGCCATAATAACCAAACCATAAAATGTATTTAAATTCAGAAATACCATACAGATATAAATGTAAGTATTCCAAGAAAAATAAAAAATTGATCACAACAAAGGACATAGGTAGGCTCTAGTGGCTCACTCCTATAATCCTAGGTACTCAGGAGGCTGAGATCTGAAGTTTGAATATGGTGGTTTGAAGCTAACCAGAAAAGCTGTGAAATTCTTATCTCAACTAACTAGCAGAAAGACAGAAGTGGAGGTGTGGCTGAAATGGTAGAGTGCTAGCTTTTAGTGAAAAAGCTAAGCAAGAACTCTAAGTCCTGAGTTTAAGCCATCATACTGATGCTCATGCACTCGCACATGCACGTGCGCGCGCACGCGCGCACACACACACACAAACACACACACACACACACACACTACCACCACCACCACCAACAGAAAAACAAAAAGAATATATTCAGTTCAACTTTTTGTTTTTTTTTTTGACAGTTGTGAGGCTTGAACTCAGGGTCTGGGCACTGTTCCTGAGCCTTGCAAGGCTAATGCTCCACCACTTTAAGCCACAGCTCCATTTTTGATTTTCTGGTGGTTAATTGGAGGTAAGAGTCTCACAGACTTTCCTGCCGTGGTTGGCTTTGAACTGTGATTCTCAGATCTCAGCCTCCTGAGTAGCTAGGATTATAGGTGTGAACCACCAGTGCCCAAATCAAATAAAATTTAGGCAGTTTTTGTAAGTCACAGTAAAACAAGTTCATTTCCATGAGTGTGCTGTGCTAACTCTATATTTAATCATGGAATGTCAAAGAACAGAGCATATCTCTTTGCTTAAATGTTTTCATACAGAGCTATTTATATCTCAGAAAAATTACAGAAAGCTTTGAAAAGTACATATATATTTCAAATTATAAAAGCTTATCAAAAATCCAAGGCCATCCTTAAGTGTGCTGAGACTTCAGACCACAGGCAGTAAACACACAGGCACGGACACCTGTAGGCTCAAGCCCTGAAATGAAGTGTTGTGCTTAACATTCTACCTGCAGAACAGTTGTCAGGTACAACGAAACAATCATATTGTAATATGCATTTCTGGAGCTTGAAGGGATATCTTTTAGAGCAAAAAAAATTGCTTTGTTATAGAAGAACTATACAAATTCACTTGTAAGGATTTTTAGACTTTATAATAATGTTAACACCTTCCCCTTCAGTTTATTAAGCCACCATGACTTCTGGCAACCAAGACAATCATTAGAATTCATGGGATGACTTCTTTTGATGGCATGTTTGCTTTTGGCCAAAAGATCATGGCTATTTTCACAGTATTGAACTGTGAGATGTTGTCATTGCACATTATAAAATTCCTGGTAGGAGTCCAGTTGTTACTACATTGTGAAATAGAACTGTTGCCACAAGGTGATGTCTCAGACTCAGAGAAGTAAAGAAATCTTTTTATATGTCCTCCGGGCATTGCATGACTGGTAACAGGGCATTCTGACATCCTTTCAGATGGAAGACTTAGATTTGCTATCTCTTCTGCTGTGCATTCTATACCTAGATTTCTGTGACTCATTTCAGGTTCTTCTTTAAGAGCTGATTCTGGGTTCAAGAGCGGTACCCTAGTTGATCCACATTCTGAGAAGGGCCCCCAAAAATCACAAAAAAGAGAGTAGAGGTATGCTAAAACATTAGACAACTTTCAGCTTCTAAAAGTGGCCTTGACATCCCAGAAGTCTTTTATATCCAGAGTAGTTTTGTCTGTGAGGATCTCTAGAAGTTGTTTGGATGTTGGACCTGTAGCAGGTAGATTTTTGCCTGGCTTCAGTGGCTTGCAGAGAATGTGAGTCAGGTTTTTTTTTTTTTTTGGTCGGTCATGGGGCTTGAACTCTGGGCTTAGGTGCTGTCCCTGCACTCTTCAGCTCAAGGCAAACACTCTACCGCTTGAGCTACAGCGCCACTTCCGTTTTTTTAGTGGTTTATTGGAGATAAGAGTCTCAGGGACTTTACTGCCCGGGTTGGCTTTGAACAGCGATCCTCAGATCTCAGTCTCCTGAGTAGCTAGGATTACAGGCATGAGCCACCAGCGTCCGGCTTGATATCAATTTTTGTTTGTCTGTATGTTCACATTTTTCTAGCATGCGGGTTGAAATTTAGAGACACTTGAAAAATGTTTGATCAACAAGAAAGAAAACAAAAGGAATTTAGGAATTTCCAGGATGGGACCAGATATTTCCCAAAGTAGGTTTATTTATATTTGTTTTGGAGATTGAATATTCAAGTATGCAAAGAACCATGCAAGCATTATAGAGTGGGTATATCATTTGAGGGTTACAAGTAAGTGCGATCTCCCCTAAACTTTGCTACTTCCATAACATGTAACAACTCAGCTTTATTTTTCAAGTTGAAAGAAGTGAGTTTTGTGGTATATAAAATTTATTCATGATTGTAATTAGCCTTAAGTATTTTTAATTGATTTTTGCTCATAATCCAGTCACGTCTGTAGAGTCTTCAATGTTAACAGGATCTAACAGCTTTCCATAGACCACTCAACTATCTACAACACTCCTGTGCAATTAAAATAGTGATACATAAAACTTACATGCACACATAAATCAAATATTCTTTTATTTCTGAGAGCTTCTGATTGCAAACATTGGAGATTTTTGTCAAAGATGCAGTTTCCTGGTTGGTTCATGCTTAGGGCTGCTTATCAGTTTAGGCAGCCACATTAACTATTCCTGAGGTAATTCTTCAAATGTCCCTAGAGCCTCTGAGGCACCTAACCTTCAACCCTGTGGGATCTTGCTTTCAAAAGGAAGCAGACAAGGCTGATGCTTCCCAGAGAGGCCAAGCTGTATTCACAGTCTGGCTGTGAATACATTTAATGTGACTGAGAGCAAAGCAGCAATTACTGTTGAAAATTGACATTTGCAGTTTCCATTATTTGTTATCTGCATTAACTGCCTTTTAAGATGTGCAATTTGTCAATCAAAAGTGTTAGGACTTAGGGAAGTTTTAGTGAGCTATATTTAAAATCTTATTGAACTTCTGCTTTATATTTACTTATACCATCTCCTATAAATTGCTTAAAGGACTTATTATTATTGTAGTGCATATATACTATTCCTGGCTTGTGAACAAAAAGTTCTTATTTGATACAATTTATGAAAAATTTATACAATTTATGATTATGCCTATAATTATTAAGTCCCAGAGACTTACTTGCTTCTATGTCCAAAGAAGTTTTTAATCATTTCTTCTAGTCTGGATGTTAAGATTTTATTCTATTACATATATATGTACTTATACACACATATACATATTTAAATATATGCACATATTTAGACATATATGTATTGTGTAAATATGTTTTTATATGCCTTTATATATACACACATATACATATTTAGATATGATAGGATAAAATTATATATATAAATTAAAATTAGAGTCAAGAGTCAAATAGTGGTGATTTCTTGATTCTCCCCACTGTTATTTAATAACCCACAGTTAATCAATATCAAGCACACTAGGAAAGAACTGGCAGTACTGTAAACTATACAACAACTGAAATATACATAAATCTTAGTAGGTATTCAAATTATATTCTATTTCTTTCTCTTTCAACTCACACTATCCACATGCAACCCTTGAAATGGCTGTTACTTCTACTAAAATTGAGACCATGCTATTTGACAATGGAGGGTAACGTACATGCTCCTTATGCAAAACTGAATGCAAAATATGTTTATATTGTAAGAATCAAACCTTTTTATGCCACATTGTTCTGGATTAATAGAATGCCTCTAGACACATACTATGATAAGCATGTGGGTTTGTGACATCCATTTCTACTGTATGGTTTGTCTATATCTTCATTTTTTTCTTTACTCTATTTTCTTTGGATGCTTAATATATTTCTAATTTCAGTGGAAAGGCAAAAATTAAATTTTACACATTGCTAATAGCTTTTTAATAGTTTGAATTACTGATGAAATATAAACATACTTATGTTTCTATTTACTTTGTCTTAATTGCCTTTTATGTAATAAAAAATTATACATGTGGGTCACAGCATTGTCAAATGAGAAGTGCTCAGGGGCAAGGCAAATGAATTTCTGTGAGTAGAGAAAAATGAAATTTTGGTATTAGGCTATTCCTCTGACTTCCCATCTATAATTACCATCAAAGATAATTAAGGCCAATTGAAATTACACATGGGCCTCTCAATAAATCCTTTCATGAACTGAGAAGGGCTGGTAGTGAATGACTCTTATATTCCTTTATGTCACTCAACGAATTTCCAGGGCATAGAGGACAAATTTTATCCATAGTTATAAACTATGTGCTTTTAAATATTATCACTAGGTTTATAGTGTACACAGTACATATACTTTTAGATTTATACTAATAACCCATCTTACCAATCAATCCCCCTGTGGTAGTTATTTCTATTAAAGAACTGTACCTCCTCAAAGGTTTTTGGGCTGGGGGAGTTACTAAGGATGGAAGGATGCATAACCAGGAACAAATACAAAGCAGTGGTACCTGCAAAGACAACAGAGGTTTAGAAATTAATAAAAAGACAAGTGCTGAGTATTAGCATTCTAAAGTTATGAATAAATTAATGTTACCATGATCCAAACAGATTTATTATGAATATTCCATGACTTAAGTTGAATAGATAACCAGAGATTTAAAAATAACAGGTTGTTAAAAATAAAGATTGAATGGTGTGCAGTGTGGCTTGGTACAGGAATTAGAAGGACTGACTTGGGATCTTGGCTCAGTCATGGCTTTGCCTTGTGACTTTGGGTTTTCACTTCTCTCTTTGCTTTAGTTTTCTAGATGGAAAAATCACCTCTTTTGTTTATTTCACAGGTTTTCTCTGAAGATGAAAAGATATAAGTACGAGAAGATGTCATGATGCTAATAAACCACTATATCAATAAAACATATCACTATTTAATATATGAAATTATCAAAATTGATACATATGCTCTGTAAAGCTCTTACTGAGTCCTGTCAAAACTAATTAGAGCATTGTTGCCTCTTCCTTTGTTTCCCCTCACTTCCCTCCTACCTCCACAACAAAGGAGAAGGCAACAATGCTCAACAGGAGATGTGCTCATTACTTTGCTCATGTAACTGGAACCCCTGTGTACAATATTTTTACAATAAAAAACATACAAAAAAAGAAAAAAACTAATTAGACTCAAGACTGAATTTAATCCTTTAACACATTCGCATAAACTTGAGTATACTTAACACTACTTAAGAAGTAGTGTCAAGGAAATGGCGCTGTGGCTCAAGTGGTAGAGTGCTTGCCTTGAGCTGAAGAGCTGAGGGACAGCGCTCAGGCCCAGAGTTCAAGCCCCATGACCGACCAAAAAAAAAAAAAAAAAAAAAGAAGTAGTGTCAAAATGGTTTAAATGGTTAAATCTGCAGGAAAGTAGCATCTTTTTTTAATATACATATATTATTGTAAAGCTACTGTACGGGGGGGGGGGGTGACAGTTACATGAGTAACTGTAACGAGTTAAGTTACACGAGTAAGGTTACATTTCCTATAGAACATTGTTATCTCCTCCTTTGTTTTTTTCCCTACCATCCCTTCCCTCCCCATCTCCCAACTCCCCCCCATCAAGTTGTAAAGTTCATTTTCAACATAGTGTCTTGTCCATCTCATTGTTACAATGGGTCAACCTGTATGCTTATTTCAGCATTTTGTTATTTCCCTTCTCCTCCCCAAATTAGAAAAATGTATATACAAGATGCAGGGCTCCTTAGAGACATAATGTAGCATTATCATTTATTAGTGAGACTGGCATGCCATTGGAGCCTATGTAGACTTGTGACTATTGAGGAATAACGTGAGCAGTGTCACAGGCTGTAAAATCAGTGTTTTCATTAGCCTAAATTGCTAGGTAGCTTAGTCTGTCTCATTTTCTGCTCCACGGTTGTGATTTACACTACTTTACAATTTGACAGAGCAGGCTCTTCAATTATATAATTATATAATAGCAATAGCAAATCAGACATGGCCTTGTAATATTCCTCTCACTTGGAAAATATAGCATCCTAATTTCACAGTAATGTTATGATATCATTTGCACAGAATTTAGAATTTTCTTATTATTCTGTTAAGCTCTCTTTAGTAATGTATTTAGATCTCTCTATACACTAGGAAATTTGTTAAAATGACTCCCAGCTAACAGCAATATTGTCTAAACCTGAACTGAAAGAGGTAGTGCTCCTGGGTTATATGAGCCTTGCATGAGACTTTGTCTCCAATAATAGATAATGGTATGAGGGGCTGGGAAGTTGGCTCAGTGGTAGAGCGCTTGCCTTGCATGCTCGAGGCCCTGGGTTCGATTCCTCAGCACCACATAAGCAAAAAGAAAAAAGCCGGAAGTGGCGCTGTGGCTCAAGTGGTAGAGTGCTAGCCTTGAGCTGAAGAGCTGAGGGACAGTGCCCAGGCCCAGAGTTCAGGCCCCACGACCGGACCCTCCCCCCAAAAAAATAGATAATGGTATGAGAGGAAACACCAGGATGTATGAGTAAAAAGTGTTCTTCACAAGCTGGACTTCATTGTGTATTTACTTCAGAGTCGCCTAGACAATCTTTTAGAACGTAGGTAGCTAGGCCCTACCTAGCCCAGAGTTTCTGATTCAGCAGGCTGATGTGTCTCAAGAATTCACAGTTCTTGTAAGTTCTCTGGTGATGAGCATGCTGCTGATATGGTGGCCATCTTTTTGAAAATCAAAGAATTAGAAGAACTGTGGAAAAATATTTACACCTTATTTGGGAAAAATTCTTCATTACTTGGAAATTCACAGTAAATTAGAGTAGAAATGTTTTCTCAGAGGCAGGTTAATTTTAGGGTTGAGTTTTATTTTCAGTACTTCATCAGGTGTGTGAACTTGAACCTTTCTAAGTCTTTAACTTTTTTCATTTGTGTGATAAGGAAGAAAATTCTGAGCTATGAAGATTTTCTAAGGGCTGAGTAAATAAGTTATGTGGAAGTTCTAGCTAAGTAGTACCATACCTGAATATATGCAAGATGCTTTTAAAAAGAACTTTATTGAGATAAAATTTAGAACAAAATAAATACATGAAATATGTCTATCTCTCAGCTACAGAAGTAAAACACAAATAAACCCTGAAGAAAAGCATATGGTCTTTAAAGAATAAATATTTAAGGGCATATGATGCACAATTGTTATAATGTGAAAAAAGAAAATAAACTTTTCTGAACTTTTAGAATGCATTCTGAAATATTCTTCTATGAATTCTACCTTTACGAATTATATCAAAGCTGTGCACTGGTGGCTCGTGCCTGCAATCCTAGCGACTGAGGAGGCTGAGATCTGAGGATCACAGATCAAGGCCAGCCTGGGCAGGAAAGTCCACGAGACTCTTAGTTACAATAAAATACAGAAAACTGGAAGTGGTGCTGTGGCTCAAGTGGTAGAGTGCTAGCCTTGACTAGAGTTCAGGCCCCATGACTGACAAAAAAAAAGAATTATATCAAATTAGGATAAAGGGAAAAATTATTATAATCTAATTATTTTGCGAAGTCAGTGAGAAAATTAGTTGTCAAAAATAAAATTGTGATTTTTGAAAAATTCCATCTTTATACATATTCTTTCACCTGAAAAAACTCTTCTGTATATATCTATTTTGACCGTGGTAAATCCACTACATAATTACAGACACATCTATTTAACCAACTACCTATAAAGCTTCAGTTTTTATACTTCTTGTTAGTTTCCATATTGAAAAATATTTAAATAACCAAGTAATTAGAAATCAATGCAAAATTATCCAGAAAAATACTTTTGACAAAATTAAAGTTAAAATAAGGCTATTTAATTCTCAATGGAACTTTAGATGAGGAGTTATTTTTGTCAAATTGAAAAAAATCTATTTGCAAAAATACTGGTATCGAGTCATAAATATATATGGGGAAATCTGAAAAGTATTATGTTAATGAAAGACAAAAGATTATACAACAGATGCTTCTTTTATGTGACATTCTAGAAAAAGTAAAGCTACAATGGCAGGAAGTGTTTGCCTGTATCTGGGGGTATTGACCACAGAGGGACTGTTTTTGTTTTATTTTTTTTTTAAACAGAATTGTTTGGTTACACGACTGGGTACTATCCCCAAAATGTATCCAATAGTGCAATTAAAATTGGTGAATTTGATTGGATATAAATTATACCTCCATAGGTCTGGGGGAAAAATCAACATCTATAAAAAAGTAATCATTTTCTGTAATTAGTTTTCATTTAAAAGGCAAACCATATCCAAATAGTAACATAAACATTTAGGGTTTTGAGTTTAGAATGGCAAATAGTAACTCTGCATCTACCCCTGGTGTTCAGATGGTTTTAGGTCAAACACAGCCTGAGAGGAATGCATCCCACAGAGATCTCTGGGCAAATTTGTAAGCCAGGCTTCAGAGAGATGTGATGGGCAGTGACAGTTCATGTGTTGGCAGGAGGATCACTGAAAAACTTCAGCTTCTGTGTTTTCCTGGTTGCCTTTTTGACATTAGACAGATAATGACAAGTGAGATAAATAATGAGGAGAAACATGTTTGTCTTACCTATTGTGTTTAGATTGATATTTGCAAATGGCACTATGAAAAAAGTGAATAGGCTTGCTTAGTCTTGTCAGTTAGTTCCAGAGAGACTAGGAGAGCAACACATCCCCTTAGCACGCAGTATGGCTGTTTTCTGTGAATCCAAAGGCCCTCAAATGATTTATCACGTAGAATACAGCTCAAGTGTCTGACATTTTAAAGCTTCCTCTGGGCTTCATTTTGATCCTGATTCTTACAGAAAAAAAAGGAGTTTATGGGGAAAAAATGAGCAGCAATTTAAGAAAAAGGTACAAAAGGTTTCCCTTGGGCATGAATAAATACCTTTCTTAGCATAACATTTTGTTTATAGTTAGGAATTCTGCTTGCCATACACCTTTTCAACTGTTTTTAAAAATAGTCATCTCTGCAAAAAAGTACTTTACAAATAAATTACATCAGGAAGATTAGATGATTTCGTGAAGGGATTTATTATAAAACATTTTAGGAACTTTTTCTGTATCCCTATTGACTTTTGACCAACTCTGGCCAGTCACTTTGTAAATACCTAATCAGTTTGATTTTAGAAATGTTATTGGTAGTTTCTCATTTAAGATTTTTGGAAAACTGTGCCATCAAACTGACTGCTGGGTTTTCAAAGTCTGTAATATCTATTTCATCCTTTTCACTTTAAAACAACAACGACAATATGTGCGGGCTGGGAATGTGGCTTAGTGGTAGAGTGTTTGCCTAGCATGCATGAAGCCCTGGGTTTGATTCCTCACTACCACATAAACAGAAAAAGCCAGAAGTGGCACTGTGGCTCAAATGGTAGTGTGCTATCCTTGAGCAAAAGAAGTTCAGAGACAGGACTGGCAAAAAACAAACAACAACAACAACAGCAAAAATGTGGACAATGTATGGTGAGGCAAAAAAAAATTGTGTCTGAGGATAACATATTCAGTCATCAGCTTTGTAGGAAATTTAAGACCTATTATGACAAGCATTATCTAGACACCTGTATTTTTATACCGTTTTGCTAAACATAACATTAAAAAGTCTCACCAGTTTTCTGGGGTCCTATTACCAAAAATTTTGGTAAGCGATCACAGGTTTTCTCTTTAGACCAAATGTCTCTGTGGCGTTTGTCATCACAAGGATTCTAAAGTGGAGAATACAGAGATCCATTAGTGTGTGTGGGTATGTGTGTGTGTGTGTGTGTGTGTGTGTGTGTGTGTGTGTGTGTGTGTGTGTTTATTGTGTGCAAACATTTCCAGTTTTTGTCCTTATAAGAAATCCCAGGAAACAATGGAATAAACAAAGAGTTTTCTTTTTTAAATTAAAATAATTGAAAACATAGAAGTAGCATGATGGAAGTTTTAGAATAGCTCTCTATCTCTGAGAGTGAGATGGTGTGAAAGGGGAGACATTTCTATATTGGGTAAAAAGCCTCATGACCTCTGAAAGTTTTAATTCTTTTCTACTCCTGAGAGTTTTACACTGCACTTATTTATTTATTTATTCCAGTACTGGGGCTTGAACTCAGAGCTACAACCTCTCATTTGGCTTTTTTGCTCAAGGCTTGCACTGTACCACTTCAGTGGACACCTCCAACTACTGGCTCTTTGATGATTAATTGGAAATGACTCTCACAGACTTTCCTACCCAGGTTGGCTTTGAACTGTGATCCTACGAACTCAAACTCTGGGTCATTAAGATTATAGGCATGATCCATTGTGGGTAGCTTTTAAAATGTTTTGCTTTAAAAAATATAATGAGTGTATTGAGAAGAGGTTGCACTTCCTTCTATCCTATAATACTCTCGATATTCAAGAACTAACAAAAATATAAAGTGTCAGATTTTTATTCTACGTGATATTAAGCTTTCTTGCTGTGCTTCAAAGGGATTGGGATTAGCCAGAATAATACTGTTTAAGAGATACCCAATTCCTTTGAGCTGCTTTCAAAGCTGGATAAAAATATATCTAAAAATGCAACTTTAGAGGCTGTGATGGTAAAAATGACTAAATGTTAGCAAAAGGGCAAAATGAAGGTGAATTACTACTTTAAGGATTCTGCTTTTGTTCTGCGATACTTAAAAAATACTAACACCCACTATGTAAGATGTACCCATAAAGCTTTTTTCCCCTTCCTTTCTTCCTTCCTTCCTTCCTTCCTTCCTTCCTTCCTTCCTTCCTTCCTTCCTTCCTTCCTTCCTTCCTTCCTTCCTTCCTTCCTTCTTTCCTTCCTTCCTGCCTTCCTTTCTCTCTCTCTCTCTCTTTCTTTTTTTGCCAGTCTGGGGGCTTGAATGCAGGGCCTGGGTGCTGTCTCTGAGCCTCTTTGTGCTCAAGGCTAGTGCTCTACAACATGAGCCACAAAGCCACTTCTGTTTTTTTTCTGAGTAGATTTTGGAAATAAGAGCCTCATGGACTTTCTTGCCTGGGATGGCTTCGAACTGTGATCTTCAGATTTCAGCCTCCTAAGTAGCTAGGATTATAGGCATGAGCCACCAGTGCCTGGCTACACCCTTTCATTTTTAACTACCAAGTATGTGTTATGGAGAGATGGGAGAGAATTTTACAGTAATGTCATACTGTTCTAGGAACAGGTAAACAGGATCACTTTTTATTTATATTCAATACTGTAGATAGTCGAAGCTAAAATAAAGCTGCATTTTTTGTTATTTTGCTACTGTTTTGGAAAAGATTGTTTTAAACTTGTCCCTTAAGTAGTAATAATGTCAAGTACTTAATTTCAAATACTTTAAGGTATTAAATGAGAAGGAAAAATGCCTATTTTTGCAATGGCTAACATTTTATGATTTCTAGTAATTAAGATAGTTAAAAAGAAAAGATGCTTGTATAATAACTGGCAAGTTATGTAAACTATCAGTCTGAGAACCTTTTAATGTCTTTTGGAAATTAGAGGAAGGGAGATGTGTTCCAGGCTGATCACGTGGTTATCTGTTTATCATCTACACTTTTAGCTTGTTGCAGTGTGCAAACTGATCTCTCACTCTTGATTCAAAACATCCCAATCACTAAATCCTTCAGTGAAAACTCCATAATTTCTACAGGCAATTTGGGTCAATGTGTAGCAATGTGTAGAACAGAGTGTAGAACAGAGAATTTGGGTCAATGTGTAGCAATGAGTCTGTAATTCAGATTAGTCATACTGATTATTGAGCCAATTTTACCTGCCAGAGAGGGTCTTTCTGATCAGGGAAGAGCTCAAAATACTTTCGAGCTAGTTGTACTGGAGGCAGAGTCTGAAGGCGCAGGTTGGTCCAGGTCTGCACGAAGTTGGCTAGGTTAACAAAGGTATATAATCCCAGCCGGTCATTCCCATAGTTGGACAAATGGGTCATGAAAATACTGATCTAAAAAAGACAAGTGAACTTTAGTGTAAATAAACTAGAAGGCAGTATAAGAAGGCGAGATTATTTTTGTTCCTGACAATTACTTACAAATTCTTCTGTTAGGATTTCTTAAAAATTACAGACCATAATGTGTTTTTTGATGTCAAACATGTCCTAAAATTTTTTATTAATGCACAATATAGAATATAGCTAGCTTTAATGAGTATTTATTTCCTGGGATTTTAATATGTTTTTGTAACCAAAAACTAAGTTTTAAATTTAATAGCTGCCATATACCTGTTTACCCAAGATCAGTAAGACCAATTACTAATAGCCTAGCCTAGATATTAATGCATGGTACTCTTATGATAAGTGAACTATTTTTTTTGTCAGTAGTGGGGCTTGAACTCTGGGCCTGAGTGCTGTTCCTCAGCTCTTCAGCTCAAGGCTAGCGCTCTACCACTTGAGCCACAGCGCCACTTCCAATTTCTGAGTGGTTTATTGGAGATAAGAGTTTCACGGAGTTTCCTGCCCAGCCTGGCCTTGAACCATGATCCTCAGATCTCAGCCTCCCGAGTAGCTAGGATTACAGGTGTGAGCCACCAGTGCCTGGCAATGTGAACTATTAATATCTGGATCATCAGGCATTCCTTGGATTGAGATTTTTTTTTTTTGTAAACTCAACCCATTTAATTTGGCTAATGCTGTAATATTTCCAGCTAAAGAGTATAAATAATCAATGAATTATTATTGGCATTCACTGTATGTCCTGTGCTTTATATTTCTTAGAAGCTAGACTAACAACATGTGGGCCTGAATGTTATGCTCCATCAGCAACACCCTCAAACCCTTTTCCACATTAACTGAGTCTGAATCTGCCATTAATCCTTATACAAAATATCTCCTTTAAGAAAAGTCTTCAATGCTTGACTAGATAAAATTGACTCTTGCTATGGAAGCAGCGGACCTGGATTTAATTTATGCATTAAAAAAGCACAGACAATATGGGGAATATTTTATAATAAAAGAAATTTGAATTCAGTCAACTTGGTTTAGAATGTTGGATGGACATTTTTAGAGTTACTGCCTTAACTAATGCAAATAGTTCTTGTTGGTTAGCTGTTGATAAGGGGAAAGAATTCTTCTGTGTGAGATTCTCAATAGCAGAGCCAACTTCTGTGGCATTTATGCTGCTTTAAAAATAAAAATAATTCATATGATAGTAGTACTTCTCTAAAACATATAAAGACGTAAGTGCATAGTAATTATGGTTACTCTATTCATTATAATAATGAATATAACCAGTCACATCAAAATGGTGAGAGAAATGTCAAAAATTCATTGAGATAAATTGGTAGAGATCATGGGGAAAAAGTTATATTAAGAGTGGATATTATATAGAAGAAAATAATTGGTTAAAACTCAGAATAAGAGGAAATAGCAATATCCTGTATTCAGTGGAATAAATCCTATAAATCACGTAGGCTTTCTCAGTTGAAGCCAGCTGTGATCAAGAATATTTTACTGATTTCTATTCACCCTGCTAGAAAATTTATGAAATCTCAGGACTTTCACAAACAGGATACTTGGAAGATCATTTTCAACAGCTACCAGAATATTGATGCAATCATGGAATTGATAAATACGATTTTTACCCTTTTAGAAAGTTATGAAACATGACTTTCAAGTTTTTACCTTTCTGACTAATTTTTCTAAGTAGCTTCAATTCTGTGATTCTGAGATATTATATTAAGAGCCTTGCTGTGTAGTCCAAGCTGGCTTTGAACTCACAATCCTATTGCTTCAGCCTTCCATGCTAGGATGTATGTTCCATCATGCCTCGCTGTTGTGATTTTTATTGTCCCTCTTTTATTCTTTGAAAAGTTATCAAAGCCCGTGGCAATTGAGAAACTTATGAATATTATTCTTACATGTAGAAGTTCTTTTCTTTTTTCATATATATATATATATATATAATTATTATTTTTTTGGTCATGGGGCTTGAACTCTGGGCCTGAGCGCTGTCCCTCAGCTCTTCAGCTCAAGGCTAGTGCTCTACCACTTGAGTCACAGCATCACTTCCAGTTTTCTAGTGGTTTCTGCCCAGGCTGGCTTTGAACTATGATCCTCAAATCTCAGCCTCCTGAGTAGCTAGGATTATAGGCATGAGCCACTGATGCCTGGTATCTATTTTATATATTTTTTTAATTTATTGTCAAGGAGAAGTACAGAGGGGTTTTAAGAGGCAGCCTTTATTTTATATGCCACATTTTTCAATGTAGCATAATAACATGGTAAAATGATACTTCAAATTATATTTCTTCTAAGAAATTTGAATACAATTGTGATTAAAATATGTATGACCCTAGTTAGCTGCTAGTTCAGATTTCTTGCTTTATTTTTTTATGAGTGATCTATTAGTCAATCTATTGATGTTACTTGAATATCATCTGCACTGAACAAAAAATGGGAAATGAGAGATACCATAGACGGTGACATGAATATACCTGAACCATCTGAACTCACCATTTGACCTCACAAGAAATATTGCTCTGAGCTTCTGCAGGGCAAATGACATAGCTAGCAAGATCAATAGAAAGCCCACGGACTGGGAGAAGATCTTTACTAGCCATACAACGGACAAGGGTCTCATATCTAAAATATACTTGGAACTCAAAAAATTAAACCACCCAACAACAAATCCTCAAAGAAACAACTGCCCAATAAGTAAGTGGGCGAAAGACTTAAAGAGAAGCTTCTCTGAAGAAGAAAGAAGGATGGCCAATAGACACATGAAGAAATGTTCAACATCCCTAGCCATAAAAGAAATGCAAATCAAAACAACATTGAGATATCACCTCACTCCAGTTAGAACGGCAAAAATCAAGAACTCTAACAACAACAGATGCTGGAGGGGATGTGGACAGAAAGGAACCTTACTTCATTGTTGGTGGGAATGTAAACTTGTTCAACCACTTTGGAAAGCAGTATGGAGGTTCCTCAAAAGACTTCACATAGAGCTCCCCTATGACCCAGCAATCCCACTTTTGGGCATTTACCCTAATGTTTACAAACAAGACCACACTAAAGCTACCAGCACAACTATGTTTATTGCAGCATTATTTACCATAGCTAAGATATGGAACCAACCCAGATGCCCCTCAGTAGATGAATGGATCAAGAAAATGTGGTATATATACACAATGGAATTCTATGCCTCCATCAGAAAGAATGACATTGCCCCATTTGTTAGGAAATGGAAAAACTTGGAAAAAATTATATTAAGTGAAGTAAGCCAGGCCCAAAGAAACGTAGGTCCCATGGTTTCCCTTATTTGTAATATCTAGTATATGTATGAGTCAAGCGGAAAAGGTCAGATAATGTGATGTCAGGAAAATGAACCCTTAGATGTGTATTTTAATGTTTTTTTTCTTTCATGCATGTGTTTCTAACACATTTATAAGATTATCTCTTTGTTGCTTTGTATGTCCCTCCTCCACAGTATAACCCCTGCTTTCACTATATTTGATGTCAGTATAACTTGTGGAGGAGATGGGGAAAAACCAGTTGTTTAAGGATACAGGTGGACCTGTTGCAACAATGAGAAGTACAAGTTGTCATGTCCAAAACGAGCTTTACAACGTTGGTGGGGGGGGGGGGGGAAGGAGAAGGATTGGGATTAGGGGGGGAGGGGGGAGGCTGGGAAGGGATGTGAAGGATAAACAAAGGAGGAGGCTGCAATGCTTGGTAAGAAATGTATGCATTATCCTGCCCATGTAACTGTAACTCCTCTGTACAGTATGTTCACAAATAAAATTAAATTAAATTTAAAAAAAAAAAGAAATATTGCTCTGGGATAGAGTACTTCTTTCCTACCTGCATGACCAAAGAAAATAAAAAATGCTAATGTCTCTGATAAGACAGGCTACTCAAAATGAGTTGTGAGCTAGTTGATGGCATTGCTTTTGCTGATATTGAGCCTGATTTGCAAGAATTATAGGAGTACTTGTAAGACTGAACTTAATTCTATAGAAGAACTGAAGTTTAGCCTTCAAGCGTAGAACCTTAAATAAGCCATCTCTTTATATCTTTGACTTTGTCCTGTGCAGTGGTTACAAACGTGGGTTCAGCTACTCACTGGTTCTGTGATCTTTGCAAACTATTTCAACTTTCAGTACTTTAACTTGCTTATCTAAAAGAAAAACAAACAAACCATCTAACAACAATACCTATCCCAGAGGGTTGTCACAATTAGGTAGGAGTGAAAGTAATGCCTGCCATGTAGTAATTGCCTAATAGATAAGAGCTGTTACTGTTATCTGTGTCACTGTCATTTTGGAGAAATGCTGTGCATTTATAGCTTCTTCCCAGCAGCTCATCAGCTCATCCTTATCAGCATATCCCCACCTCCCCCAATTCTCTCAACTCCCCAGAGAATTATGAGACAGATGTGTGCCTGCATCTGTCTTCAGATCACTTCCTCTGTCAGGCAAAATCCTGTCATCAGTGACTTGAACTTCTCTCCAACCATCACCCTTAGATTCCTTTGTCATCTCTCTGCTTTCAGTGCCCTGTAAATTTAAGACTTCAAGCCAATTTTTTTCCATCTAATTATTTCACAAACACATATGGATGGTGGGGTACAGATACAGAGAATGCACAACGGAAGCTATTCCTATTGCAAAGCATATGGTCTCCTCCTTCCCGCTCCCCCCGGCCCCCCATGGCATGCTCAGTACTAGTGCATATTCTTCTTATTCATTTCTGTTACCTCACTGTTCAACTGCTTTTTATTGGAGATTTCCCTTCCCTTCCCTTCCCTTCCCTTCCCTTCCCTTCCCTTTCCTTCTCTTCCCTTTCCTTCCCTTCCTCTCCCCTTCATTCTCCAACCCTCCTCTCCCCTCCATTCCCCTTCATTCCTGTCTTGGCCCTTTGGCTCGGTGGTCTTTCATATCCTTAGCTAATCACCCTAAAACTCACAGAAGAGCAGAGCTCAGTGGGCAGGAGCTCTTTCAAGCCCCACCCGGATCTACACACTTGCGTCTTTTTAGAATTCCTCCTGACACCTGCAATGTCAGGTTGAAGTATTCCATTTTTTAAAAATCATCTGTGTTTTTCATCCTATCTGCTTTCAGTTCCATGAGTTCTAATCTATCTAGGTAAGAGTTAAAAAAAAACCCAGACCAAAAGAGCAAAAAGGACAGTACCTAGGCCTTGAGTTCAAATCCCCCTCCCCCCCACAAAAAGAGGTTATATAATTCCGAATGTGTCTCCCTCAGACCATTTTCGTTCATCTCACAGGTCTTCATTTTGTCCGATACAAGGCAGACACCAACCTTCTGTGTTTTTGCAGAGAACACCTTTCAAGGCTCTGATGCACGCAGCAAGCCTCAAGCCAGCACAGCAGGCGCTTTGCTCCTCTGCTCTTCCATGGGGGTGTGTGTGTATGTGGGGTCATGCTGGCCACGTAGCAGCACCCTTCTTTCCCAAGTGTTGCCAAAACTTGACCTTTACATTCTGGCGATGGATGGGAAATTTTGGCAGGGGACCTCTCTTGTTGTTCACATCTTTCATGTTCTGGGCTGCAATTGTTGCATGCCAACAAGTACTTTTATTGATTTTGTCACCTTCTCCAAGGGAAGCAAAGAGATGTCACTTTATTTTTAAGGGTTAGATTCATTGAGTAGTGGTTTATTTACCTGGCCATGTGCCTTAGTCATCATTTAAAAATCTCCAAGGGAAGCTCAGTTGCAGAATAATTTGTCAAAGAGCTCTAAGCATTTCGAGCTAGAGAGCTGATGATAGGCTTTAAATGAAAGTTGGAGGGGTCAGTCAATTGCTCTCAATTAGGGACAGGTTACAAAGATATAAGGATGAGGTCAATGTAATTCAAAGCAATTTAGCCTAAAGTGGTTTGCTTTTACTTTTTTACAAATCACATTTATATCTCTCACGTAATTTTCCTGGCTGTACATTCAGAACTGCAACCTTAGTCTTTGTATTACAAGGTAATGATGGATGATCAATTAACATTTCTGCGAGGTGCCAGGAGTGATTCCACTGGATGAATGCTTCACTACTGCCTTAGCTTCCGAACAAATGTTTACATGCCACGTGAAACTGTCTCCAACTCTCAGACCACCAATCTGCAATTAATTTTGCATTGTGTCCATGGTTTGTGCTCTTTTCCTATTGTCTCTACGTGAAACTGCAAGCCCACTCTGCAGTGATTTAGAGACCAGACACCAGCTGCTCTTCTCCTCCTCGACTCACAAAGTGACAGAATAATGAGTAGAGTTACAGCTTAAGAGGGATTGAAAAGTGATGGAGAGAAATCTTTTCCTTTTTAAAGCAGAAACACAATACAAAAGTTATATTGGATTTTGCCATGAAAATATTTTTATTTTTGAATGGAAAACCATTTCTGCTTCTTAGTTTTAAGGCACTTACTCCAGAACCTGATGGAAACAGAGAAAGGAAACTAAATAAGGTGTCCTTAGCTAGGTGCTGGTGGCTCAAACCTGTAATCCTAGATACTCAGGAGGTTGAGGTCTGAGGATCATGGTTCAAAGCCACACCAGGCAAGAAAATCTGTGACATATTTATCTCCAATTAACCACCAAAAATCTGAAAGTAGAGCTGTGGCTCAAGTGATAGAGCACTAGCCTTGAGCAAAAAAGCTTGAAACTAAGAGCATGAGGGACCTTAGTTCAAGCTCCAAGTTCAAGTTCACTGATACAGAAACAGTGTTAGGTTTTTGAAAGCTGGTGATTGCTTGTTAAGTTTATAAATATTCAAAAATCATGCATTTATTTTAATGCAGTCCCTATAATCAAGTGTTTCATAAAAATGTTGGGAGATTTTGTGGGTACCAATTTAGTACAGAACTCACTCCAGTAAAAAGTACATTCCCAAAAGACAAGAAAAAACAAAACAAAACAAAAGGACAGACATTTGCAGGAGATCGCATGGTAACCCAGTGACTGTAAATACCCATGCTTGATTGGTATATATACCAGGGTTTTGATTGAAACAAGATGTTTCAAAAAATAACTCTTGGCACTAAGATACCACAGTGAAGAAGTTTTTCAGTGGTTTTCCTAGGATGAGGCTAATCCAGGTGAAACACTTAGCTAAAGCACCGTAAAAGATTTAACCAAAACCAAGTTACCTAGAAAAAGGCATCTCTGCAAAGATGTGGAAAGATCAGATGCATAAAAAAATTTAAAAGTGTCATGAGTCAGCAGAGCTGATCTGGCCCTGAAGCTGCTTGCGGGTGAAGGGACATACTCAGGTGAGAAAGTGCAATCGTAGACATTTCTAACTTGGGATCAAAGGTAAGAAGTTCACTAAGAGATTGTTTCTAGATGAGGTACCTGATTTTAAATATAATTTGTAGTAAGTATCTGGGTTTTGTTCATAACTTGTTGTCACTCTGAATTATGAATTTAAAAAAATAACTTACTTATCTGTAAATGGATCTATTAGTCATATTCTTCTTTAATGAGGAGTTATACTTTGTAAAAGTAAATTATTGTAGGAACTTGGCAAACCAGCTTGCTAGAATCAGCATTTTCATTGTTTCCATTCTTTTTAGAAAAAAGACTACACTGGAGAGGTAGAGGAATTTGGGGTTCTGAAATTGAAATGTGGTTTCAGTCTTGAATAACATCAAAATTGCATTGTGACTTATAGAAAAACTTCAGAAAAACTTTTGAATCATCATCATCATCATCATCATCATCATCATCAACATCAACATCATCATCGTCATCACAATCACAATCAGCCTTAACTTCACTGGGATTTTCAAAGAAGTACAAGGCTTTTTATAAGTGGTTTTAATATTAAGGACCAAAGTCTAGCAATGCCTATTGAATAAGAAAATTCACCATATTAAGGAGGATAAATGGGTAACTGGAGGTTGACGTAGGGGACAGGAATATCCTTCTAGTTCAGAGGGCAACTTCATAGGGGACAGGAATATCCTTCTAGTTCAGAGGGCAACTTCATAGTTTTCTAAATAGTTGTTCCATAAAGCTTTACTCTTTTGAGAGGGAGGAGGATGGGGATTGAACTCTGGACTTTGCACTTAATAGGCAAGAACTCTAATATTTGAGCCATGTTCCCAGCCTCCTGTGCCATTTTAAGGTTAGAGCTAGCCCTCTTAGGCCAGGCCAAATGTAGACTGTGGTCCTGCCTTCCCCAGGTCTGGGAATATAGGTTTACAAGTCTGCATCTAGAATTTTTATTGGAATAGAGATTTTCCTAACTTTTACCTGCCTTGCCTCAGCCCACAATTCATCTTATATCTGATATCTTACATCTCCAGCGTAGCTAAGATTATAGGCTTCTTTTGGACAGGTAACATTGCATCATATAAAATTCTGAAGGTGTAGGAAGGTATATAGTAAAAACCCTCCTTTTTACTACTGTTCTCTAGCCGCCTAGTTGACTTACTAAGAAGCCATATTATATGGTGTGTGTGTGTGTGTGTGTGCATGCTTTTCTGGGAGTGTCTTAACATAAGAGCCACTACATTTATGCATTCCTCTTCTTAATGTATGAACACAAATATAAGCAAAGTGTACAAATAGTTAAAATCTTTCCTTCTTGAGAAGCATTGGAGATCATTCCATATTTGTACACAGAGAATAATGCTCAGACTGATTGTGTAGTGTTGTCTAATTCTTCATAGTGGGCTGTAGTTTACTCAATGGATCCCTCTTATGATTTTATGCTGTTGAGAATAACATTGCCTGTATATCCCCTTACTTGTTTGCAAGTATTTCAAGGATACAGTCTTGGAAGTAGAATTTCTGATAAATGTGATATGTGTGTTTGCAACACTAAACAGCTAAAGGAGTTTGGAAAATGGAAGGCTTAACAAATAAGAGCTATTGGCATCCTGTGTACGTCCTCCTCAATTTCCTAGGGAGAAGGTGGCAGTGTCTCCTCATCTCAAGACCAATGAGTGGAGATCCCAGACCACAACATGAGATTGGCAGATAGCATTTTGCATTGCTGGGGAGGGAGGCAGGTGCTGGGGGTGCTGTCAGATAAAAGGTCTGCAGAGCATGGGTAAGAGCTCCTTGGCTAGCCGACACAGTTCCCTGAGCCATGGAAGGTAGAAAGCAGTGGCTGGGAGATTGGGTTCAGGAATATAAGTTTATTTGGCCTGTACTTCTCCTCCTCCTCCACTTTCTCCCCACTTTAGCCCTACACTGATTATCCAGAGGAGAGAAGAGACCGAGCCTGGGTCTTCATTTCCTACTCAGGGTTTGTTCTTCCAATAGACTGAAGCTGAAGGATGACAGTGGAGGAGACACTTTACCCTTGAAGGAAGTTCAGTACTTGGGCTTTTGTACAAGACTGGATATAGCGAGACCATTCATTACATTACAAAAGTGACCTGAGGACCTTCATTATATGAGCATGACTCCCCAAAGTTATAAGCCTTCCTTGATGTTTCTCTTTTTCCCCTGAAGTTGAGAGGAAGTAATTTGTGAGGAGACATTTAAAAGAAAGTATCATATCAAATGCAGGAATAAAAAATTTTACAAATTAGAGAGGGGACAGCAATACTGAAAAACTGCACCGTTTGTCTCAACCGTCATGAAGAATGAGTCCATAGAAACAACGGGAGAAGTGAAATGGCAAAGACCTGTTGAAGGGAGCAATAAGCGAGCTCCTCCAGGCAGGAGGGGTCTCCCGTGAGCGCACTGCCTGTGTGAGTGGTGTGGCTGTTAGTAAGGTGTCTCTAGGAAAGACCCTCAGGATCATTTGTCAGCCTGTGATCACGTCCGTCCCCAGACCCAATCAGAGACTTCATGCATCCTTTAGCCCCTCTGATTGGGTCTCCATTCCACGCACAGTTCTGGGGTCCAGTCAGTCCACTGTTCACCTGCAAGTCTTGCAGGGACAATGGGCCATGATAAGAGCCCTGGGGACCACACGAATGGCTGCTCAAGGCCTTGGTGAGGGACGCACAACCTGTACCGGACGGGACTTTTGCCCTTACTGCCTTTTTCTGCTCTCAGTAGGCTTGTTTATAGGTTTTATTCTTCTAAACTCAAATTCAATGGTAAGTATAACCATTTTAAACTAAATATTTCAGATGATACTATAAAATTTGCTGCAATGACATTTACTAGAGTTGCAAAGAAGCAATGCGCAATGTTGGGTTGTGCAGTCTCCGCCCACCTGAGATTGGGCCAAAATGACACAGACAGACAAGTGTAAACGTGGAAGAGCCCATTCACACTAAGAATCCACATTCGTATTGAGTTCTTTCCCTCGAAGCTTTGCAATCCACCGTGGAATTGCCTGCATTATTAAATAAATAGGCATCAGGCTCTTTTCCTGTCTCATCCCAGGCTGAGAGAGAATTTTGGTCTGTCTACACATCCTCATAGCAGGCAGAGGAAAACCACACAGCTGAGGTTGTTGTCAGTTGCCACAAGTGTATAGCTTAGCCTGAACATTGATCAAAAGGAGACCCCATAGTTTGAGTCTCCTACTATGTGAGGTAAGAAAGGCCAAGTTTTAGCTGAGAAAACCATTTCAATCCTTTCATTGATAAGATAGGGAGAAAAGTATTATCTCACAGATTTGTCTTGTGAAGAAAAGAACATAAGAGCTAGCTTCCTATGGCAGGCCCTTAATATCAATCCAATGTGTCATCTTTGCATTTTCAAGGAGCAAAACACTTAGTTCTGTGATGTGGTGGATGGAATCAAAGGCCTTATACCTGCTAGACAAGTGCTCTAATATTACATGTTATCCTTGGTTCACAGAGACATCTTGTATGTTAAATTCTATACTTTTCACTTTCTGGTTTATTTTATGTTGCACTTTTGCTATGTATTGTTCTTTACAATTTCTGTGCATATTCTTTTTTTTTTTTTTGTTGGTCGTGGGGCCTGAACTCTGGGCCTGGGCACTGTCCTTCAGCTCTTCAGCCCAAGCCTAGTGCTCTACCACTAGAGCCACAGTGCCACTTCTACCTTTTTTAGCTTATGTGGTGCTGAGGAATCAAATGCAGGGCCTCATGCATGCAAGGCAAGCACTCTGCCACTAAGCCACCTTCCCAGCCCCTGTGCATATTCTTTTTAAACCATTTTCTTACAACTTGCAGATCAAGAGATGTTAATTTTTCATTTGCTCAGATTTCTGCACACGTTCCTTCATAGATCAAGGTTCTAAGTTTGCTTAGTTTTTCCTTTCATGTCAAGTCATTATTTATTTTCTTATGCATCCTGCTAAAGGTGTCATTTTTGCATGTAAATTTTCCTCTTCACCCTTGTATTGTTGACTTTTATTGCAATGGTAATTTCTCCTTCAGTCATCATCAGGCTGCTATAAGCACCCTCTTGCCAGAGAATCCAGCATCACAGATGTGAATTCTAGTAATAAATCTATCCACACATCATGGAAAAAGGGAAAACAACTTTTAACATCTTTTAAACAAGAGAAGTGAGTAAATATAGTCACTACTTGGCAATTGATGAATAATAATTGTTAATACATGTTGTTAATAGGACTCTGGAGAGACAAAATGGAAATAAAGGAATGGAGGGCAAGAAGTTTCTAAAAAATGAAAATAAAGGTGAGAAGAAAAAGAAGAAACTGAAAGAGGAATGAATGCTTATTTTCCACAGCTACAGGGAATTCAGTGGGAATACTAGCATGAACAGAGGATTAGAGATTCTGTTTGGAAAAGTCTTCAAGTATGTTTGGGAAACAAAGAAACAGTCAATGAAATTAAGAATAAATTCTGGAGTATTGAATTGATGAAGGAAGAAAAGGCTTAGGGCGAATGGTACAATATGGGGATTATAAGGGTAGCATTAAGACCTCTGCAGACTAGTGACTGCCCAGACAGAGATCTGGTCATGCATTTCTTTTATTACTCTGACAAGTGTCATGGTACAGTGGGAAAGAAAGTGATGGCTTGGTTGGTTCAGAGCAAAAGAAACTACAAAATTATAGCTGACATCCGGGAAGCTAGCCAAAAGGCAGTCATAGAAAGCAAGTCCTCAAAAGGACTCCCGAAGACTAACTCAAGGACAGTGGCCTCTAGGTGAAAGACTGGAGAAAATTCTTTTGGAGCTCAGAGTCAAGGAGAAGGAAAAATAAAAATTAGGGGGAAGCTTTGCCAGACATTTGTGTGTGTGAAGACTCATGAGACTTTTTGAGTTGGAAATGGTGGTGGGACCGTTTAAAGACAAAAAAATGAGATCTGATAGAAATGTTTAAGTTAGCAGCATGCTATCGAAATGTTCCCTCTCCTTTCATTTGGAAACATGAATGTGTCAGGACCATGCTGGGCTAGGTTGTTGAGATCACTATACCACTGGAGTTCACAGTTCAGTTAGTCATACAGAATTACAAATCCAGCTTTCAGAATTTTAAACAAAATGGTGCATCACTTCCTATGTAATTCATTGGATGTGATTTCGTTTGTAAATGGAAAGTAGGGATCATTTGCAAAATAACAGAGTAGGATTTCCTGTGCAGACAGATGCTTTTTATATTTATAAAGCTTGAGCTGCTGCTTTTTTTTCTTTTTAATGCTCTGAGAATCTGGAAACTGATATGATTTTTCATATCAAGTTTAGTTTAACATATGGCAAAGAACTCACTCAGACTGTCTCCAAACTTTGCTGTTAACAGTTTCCAACCTACACAGGAAGCGAACCAGTGCTGCTGACGCGTTCCCACTCCATGGGAAGACCGCAGAGAACAGCCTAAGTTAAACCACAGAAATTATGTTTATACAAAGCGCAGCCTTCAATTTAAACCACAGTTGCACAGAAAGCTTCAGTTGATGCTTCCATCCCAGTTTTAAGTTGTACTAGCAAAAGACTTCAGAACATCTCAATAACCAAGTAGCTGTCAACACAGTTCTTCAGCTTTGTGGAGGAAAAGCAAAGAGCAGGTTCTGAATCCTGAAAGGCCTCAGTTTAGCTGTTTGTACCTCTTCTACTGGATTTTCAACTCTTGTACAAATAAAACAAGACAAGCACCGCATCTATCAAGAGCCCTCGAAACAGAGAGCTATGGTGTCCTTTGTGCAAAGTAATTGTGCTGCATTCCCTCAGTACTATTGAGTATATGGGAAATAAAACCCAAAATACAATTACCTCAGCATTACCTATGGTCTGTGTGTGGTCATCACACAATTTCATGATTTTTGACCGCTTTTTTTTTTTTTTTTATCAGCGTTCATTACCCATTTCTACTGTGTCATTCTTCCTCTCCTTCCTCTCATGTTCTAACGCTGCCTATAGAATATATTCCATAGAATGAGAAAATAGACTAAGAATTCTGCTTGAAAATGAAAGGGTCATGTTGTCAAAAGAGCTCAGTGACAGAAGAACAAAGGAACACAGGACTTTTTCTGTTTCTTTCCTTTGGTCAAGTTATATTCTCTTTCAACCCCCGTTTTCCTCATCTGTAAAATATCTCACAGAGCTGGGCACCAGTGGCTCATGTCTGTAATCCCAAGAGGCTGAGATCTGAGAGTCATGGAAAGTCCATGAGACTTACCTCCAACAAACTACCAGAAAAACCTGGAAGCAGATCTGTGGCTCAAGTGGTAGAATGCTATCCTTGAGCAAAAATGTTGAGGGGCAGTGCCCAGGACCCACGTTCAAGCCCGAGGACCCATAAGCAAACAAAGAACAAAAAAAAAAAAGACCCTCAGACCAACCAAACTAAAAACCTCACAGAATTGGTCAAATAAGATTACATACATAGAAAACAATTTCATAATTAAATAAGGTCATATGGACAAGCAAGTTGAGCACTGCCCAGCACAGAGTATGGTCTTTGGTTTCCTTCCCCTCTGAAAGCCTTGCTGGCCTGCTTTCTTATTCTCTACTGCAGCTCACCTACTTAATAAAGGGGCAAAGTGGAGTTAGAGCTAGCTGAAATTACTACTAATGCTTTCCTATATAGTCTTTATTTGCTATGTTGAGATGATTTCCTTCTATTCCAAAGTCTTTGTATCATGAAGGAATGATGAATTTTGCTAATATGGTGTATCACATGGATTAGTTTTTGTATATTAAATCTCCCTTGGACCAAGGATATATGCTTCTTGGTGTTGGTTTATAGCTGTTTAGTATATTATTTTACTGGTTTGTTGGTATTTTCTTAGGAATTTAAAAATCATAGACTCATTTGAGGTATTGATTTGTTTTTCATTTTTTTGGTAGTGATGTCGGGTATCAGGATACTATGTTGACCTTATAGAATAGGGTTGGAGGTGATAATTTCTCTTCAAATATTGACAACAAAAAGATTAGCAGTGACTTTTTTTTTTTTGCCAGTCCCGGGGCTTGACCTTGAGAATGGGCATTGTCCCTGAGCTGCTTTTTGCTCCAGCATAGCACATCAGTTGAGCTACAGCACCACTTCTGGCTTTTTCTGTTTATGTGGTACTGAGGAATTGATCCCAGGGCTTCATGCATGCTAGATAAGCACTCTACCACTAAGCCACTTTCCCAGCTCCATGGCAGTAATTCTTTAAATCAGTGACTATCATCTATTCATCAATAAAGCCATCCGGTACACCACTGAATTAATGTCCTTACTAGTTATATGTCAATTTAGATTTTATTAATAATCTCGTCCTATAAATTGTATGTGTTTGGTAGTCCACTATTTTTCTGTTATCTATTTGGTTGGTATGTGGTTTTTTATAGTAGTCTATGAAGATCATTTCATTTCTATGATTGGTATAATGATTTCTCTTTCTGATTTTATTAGAGACCTTTCTCTCTTTTTTCTTAATTACTAGCTAAAGGGATGTCATCTTTGTTAATCTTCAAAAAATGAAAACATAAATGACTTTTAATTTTGTTTGCCAGGTACAGCTCATGCCTGTAACCTGAGCTGCACAAAAGGCTGAGATTTGAGGATTGCAATTAGAAGCCAGCCCAAACAGGAAAAGCCCATGAGACCCTTATCTTCACTTAACCATAAAACAACAAAAAAAAGCTGGCAATGAGGCTGCGGCTCAAGTGATCAAGTGCTAACTTTGAGCAAAGAGGCTCAGGGACAGTGCTCACTCAAGCCCTGAGCCCAGAGTTGATACAACCTACCCTCCCCCAATCTGTAACTTTGTTATTTTGCATTGCTTTTCTGTCCTCTATTTTGTTGACTTTTGCTCTAGTTATTATTTCTTTTTTTCTTTCTAATTTTGGGCTCGTTTGCTCTTCTTTTTCTGGTTCCTTAAGGTAGAATTAAATTATTTGAGATTTTCTTAATTGATATAAACTTCCTTTATAATATTGCTTTTGCCAAATTGCATAAATGTTGGCATACATTTCTGATTTCATTTACATCAAGATATTTTCTAATTTCTCTTTTGATTTCTTCTTTGCTCTCTGGATTGTTAGAAAATGTTTTGTTTATCTGTACTTATTTGTAGACTCTCCACTTTTCCTGCTGTTCTTGATTTCTAGTTTGTCTGTGGTTGGAACTGATTTTAACATTAAAGGATTTTTTTGTGCCTCACACATGTACTCTATGCTGAATACCATCTGAGGAAAGCATATTCTGCTGCAGCTGAGTGGAATAGTCTATCTTTTAAGTCAATTTGCCCTTTAGCTTTGTTCATGTTTTCTGTTTCTTTACTGATCTTCATCCTGAATGCTCTATTGTTGAAAATAGGTAATTATGGGCTATTACCTGTGTTGCTATTTCTGTCAATACTTACTTCATGTACTTTGAAGTTCTCATGTCCTGACATATAGATTAATAACTGTTATTATTAGTAACTGTTGGGCAATGTCCTTCTTTGTCTCTAGAGCTCCTTTTTTATTTCAGCCAGATGCCAGAGGTTCATGCCTGTAATTCTACTACTCAGGAGGCTGAGATCTGAGGATTGTGATTTGAAGGAATTCCTGGCAGGAAAGTCCATATGACTCTTATCTCCAATCAACCACCAAAAGTAGTGCTTTGGCTCAAGTGGCAAAAGCCTCAGATGTAGCACTTAGGCCCTGAGTTTAAGCCCCACGGTTGGCACACACACACACACACACACACACACACACAAAAGCGTAAAATTTCTATTTTGGGTCTTGGTCTTATATTTACTAAATATATACAATCTTGAAATTATCTTAATTAATCATTGTCCTTAGCATATCAAATGGATGCAATTTCTCAAATAGTGGGTTACTTATACATTTGTTGTCAGTTTTCACATTTGTCTCTACTTGATATAAGGACAATCTTTTTATGTTTATTTTTCTGACAAAAACATTGTGTAGAGAAAAACCAAAACTATACTTAGTAAAATATTGCTCCCTTTTATCTTCCCATTGCTCTCTTCTCATTTCCTGTACATAACAATTTGGTGTGTTTTGGTGTATCTTTCCTTTTACTTTTTTTATTACTTTTTTATTGTCAAGGTATTTTACAGAGGGGTTACAGTTACATAAATAAGGTAATAAGGGCATTTCTTGTCAAACTTGTTATCCTTTCCCTCATTTTTTCCTACTTTCCCTCCCCTTAAACTCCACCCTTAAGTTGTACAGATGATTTCCAACATATTGTCTTGTATATGTCACTGTTGTATTAGTGCCCCCTTTATCCCTTATCTCACCATTCTGTTGTTTTCCTATTACTTTTACACAAACTAGTATATACGAACACATGGAAAATTTAGGCCTAACCCTTAGTCTATTTTCACATGCATAGTTCTGGTGTGATACTTAACCAGTCTTGTACAAGCAGATATTCAAGTTATTCCCACTACTTGAAGTACAAATAATTCTGTAATGAAAAACCTTTAAAAATTGTGCATTCAAGTGATGTGTAAAAAAAAATAGATCCTTGAAACAGAGTTCTGAAAGTAGAATGGGCACACCACAGGTCAAATGCATAAGTAGATTTTTGTTGAGCTTCTCACTGAAAAGATTATATCCTTTTGCATTCCTACTAGAATGTATGAGTACCTTTTTCTCATAGCCTTGTTAACAGAATACTTTATCATTTTAATTTAATTTAATTTAATTTAATTTTTTCTCCCAGTTCTTGACATGCAGCAGAACAGAAATGGTGCTTCAGTATATTTAACTTTGCATTTTTGTCAGTGCTAGTAACACTGAACATCTTCCAAAAGGCCTCTGGAGATGCTGTGTTGGGAACTAGTAAAAGCTCTGTTAGGCATGCCCTCTTGAGGAGAAATGAACTCTGGAAGAGTGTACTTCAGGACAACCAGATTGTCCTTCAAGTTCAAAAGATATCATGCACATGCAGGCATGGGAGGTGAATGAATTATTCATTCAGAACCTACTATTTCTATTTTTTTTATATACAAAATAGGACTAGACATGATTTTTTAAAATGAAGGAACCCACAAATTATTGGAAGATGAAGGTAATAGGTTATAGTAAGCAGTTAAAGTTATATATTAGGGTTAAACTCAGGCATGGCAACCACACAGAAGAGACATATCCACAATCAAACATTGGGGTGTTGGGAGAAGTGTATGGAATAGTGATGTGTAAGCTGAGATTTTCACAAAAGTATTCTGACTTGAAGACACAGAATGAGATAGTAAATTTTACTCAGGAAGGGAATGGCAAATACAGATTAGTGAAATAAATGTCCAGAAAAATTTAAAGTGGCCAGACTTGGTTTGCTTATTTTTTTTCCCCATCTAAAGGACTTTCTGTTTATGCTGAAAGCGTATGGGAAGTTATGAGAGGATTAAGCAAGGAATTAGAATTATAGCATTCGTTGCTTAGCTCAACTTGAGAATCCAAGTCCCTGGTAGGGAATGAAGAACTTTTTGGTATCCTAGATTCTACCCATCATCCAGCTATTGGTTATTTGGTGTGGTTGGCAAAAGTTCCAACATTGTTGCTCATTTTGAACTATGGTGTGTAGCATAGCTTTACCCTTCCTTCTGAAACCAAACAAAAACAAAACAATTCCAACTTCTGTATCCTGTCACCTGTTTGAATGCATCCTCAGACACTGAGTCCTACAGGAACAAGGGCAAAGCACAGGGGAATGTTCATTGTGATGTATAGGATTTATGTACAGATTAATTTATGTGGCATGATTGATTTGGAACAAATGCTTTCAAATGCTTCTTCTATTGCTGATATGAGAACAATTTCCCCATATGCCTTTTTTTTTTTTTTTTACTTTTGGCCTTGGCCTTGGCAAATTATTCAACTAAACACAACTTAGAAATAGGTTGTCTAGTTGAGTCCATTACTCGGATTTACCTGCTTTGTTATATTTCTTAACAATAGCCAGCCTAGTGAGTCCTGTTTTTCTTAAGAGTGGATGTCCAAAAACTGACCTTTGAAATCTTACAGTTCTATCATCACTCAGTGGTAACTAATTACAATACTGTAGTAGTGAAGAGTGTTATTGATAGCAAAATAGAGCCAATATGGAGGATGGAAAATGTCTGAAACAGTGTTGGCTTTGTGTATGTGGGTGCTGGTATGTGTGTATGTATGTACGCATGCATGTATGTATATGTGTATATTTGTACTGGTGCTTAAACTGTCCTTTAGCTTACTTCTATTTTTGTTATTATTATTATTAGCTTTTCCCCCTAAAGGCCCTACTACTTGAGCAACAGCTCTACTTCTAACTTTTTTTTTGTGGTTAATTAGATGGACTGGCTTTGAACTACAATCCTCAGATCTCAGTCTTCTGAGTAGCTAGGATTACAGCAATGAGGCACTGGTGCCTGGCAACAATTTTGATTTTACAAGTTTAAACATCTTGTCAGTTTATAAGCAACATCAGTAAAATTTATCGTTTGAAAAATAAAGAACACAGGTGTTTATTTATAGTTTTTTAAAAGTACAGAAGACAGTTTTCCTTATCACAACCTTTCTCTCTTTTTTTCTTTTTGTTAGTGGTGGGGCTTGAATTCTTTTTTTTCTTGCCATTGTTTTTTTTATTTATTTATTGTGAAAATACTGTACAGAGGGGTTACAATTACATGGATAGGATAACGGGCACATTTCTTATCAAGCATTGTTGCCTCCTCCTTTGTTTCCCCTTCCCATCCCTTCCGATACTCCCCCACTCCCGCCCTCCCCAGCTGATCCTCCCCCCCCACCAAAGTTGTAAAGTTCGTTTTTCGACATAACATCTTGTACATCTCATTGTTGCAATGGGTCCACCTGTATCCCTAGTTAAACGACTTGTTTTTTTCCCTTCCTCTCCACAAATTATATCAACATCAAATACAAAATGAAAGCAGGGGTTATACCGTGGGGGAGGGACATACAAAGCAACAAAGAAATCATTTTATAAATATGTTAGAAACAAATTTTTTTTTTTTTCTTTCATGGGGCTTGAATTCTGGCCCTGGGCACTGTCCCTCAGCTCTTCAGCTCAGCGCGAGCACTCTATCACTTGAGCCACAGCCCTACTTCTATCACAACCTTTCTCTAAAGTGCACACACACACATTCACACACACACACACACACACACACACACACACACACACACATTTAACACAGCGCTGGGTTGCTTTTTCCTAGATAATGGCCCCACATTTCAAATCATCTACAAATGCCCCAGAACTGGTAACCTAGACCCATTGAGAGCACCCAGAGTGTAAAAGTGACACAGGGTGGTGGAACAGCACTGGGTAAGAACCAAGAAGAATGCGATTCTTATCATAAAAAATACGGAGCTGACAGCACGTAGCCCAGGCCACCTCATGAGGAGACCAGCTGGTTCCCTGAAGTCAGGAGACCAATCAGATTGCCTTTCTCCTCTAACGGTTCGTTGTCACATGTCAAACTACTTTACTTGTGAAAACCTGTGAAAGACTCGGGACCCTTTACAAACATTTCTGAATCTCCAATTTCCTTTCATTGCAAGCAGGGCATCTGCTATGAGGCAGTTTTATTACACTGGTGATTAGCCGTCGTTGGATATACCATCAATCAAGCCACGGCCTGCAACTTCCCTCTCCATACATTCAGTCCATCATCAGAAACACTATGTGACCTCTTGCGGCACTGAAAATGTGCAAGGAAGCATAGTGGGAAGCACAAAGATGAAACACAGAAAATTGTCGGATAGGAAAGATTCCCCTCTCAAACAGTAGAAAAAATACACAAAAACAGCCCTATGAGGCGAGTGTTCGGCAAATCATGTAAAAGCTAGAGCATAATTTGAACTGAGTAAGTAATAATTCTGTCTCAGGTGTACTGAAAACACAAATAGAAATTCCATTTCTATCTTTTGCTACTAAATCACTATTATTGTGATTTTTAGTGTAGCAGTGTGTGTGTGTGTGTGTGTGTGTGTGTGTGTGTGTGTGTGTGTGTGTGTGTGTGCATGTTGTTTCTGGTTGTAAGAATAATAGGCATTCATTGTAGATCAGAGAATACGGTCATGAACTACTCTGCCCAGATTGTTTATTGGGATGTTGGTCTCATGGACTTTTGCCCAGTTGGGTCTCAAATTGCAGTCCTCCCTGTGCCCACCTTCTGAGAATCTGGGATTATAGACATGAGCCACTATACACAGATCTTCATTTAACTCAGATACCAGGCTATTAGAAAAATCTAGGTTTTCTTCCTTGACAAAAGACACGGTGTCTTTTGTCATAAAAACCGGGTACAAGGTAGCCTGGCTAGGCACCAGGGGGTTTTGGGAAAGGAAAGAAGAGCCATTCTTTGCTACCAGGCAGGAATAGCCTCCTAACCCTCTGGAGTGCAATGGGGTAGGAAGCACTTTGAATGAATCTGCAGGAAACAGTATAATAATACCAGGTAGGGACTGTGAGGCAGCTCCTGCAGGAAGGTGGCCACTAAGCAAAGCTTTAAAGCATGATTAGGAGTTACATTTAGTTTTAAACCACAGTTTATGTTAGAATTCTCCAATCACTTAGAAATAAAACATTAGTTTTCATTGTTTTATTGCTCATTTGGGGTCATCTTCAATTCTAACACCTTGATCATAGGCCCCATTTTAATTTTTGTTTTACCCTGAAAGTATGAGAACAATCATCTTAAATATGTGATAAACATGAGATACAATCTCCTCCCCAGAGATTCTGGTATTCTATATAAATACCTTATTCTGTGTCTTAGGTACCTTTCTAATGAGCATGTTCAGGAGCTGTTTTCCTAGTGTAAAGATGTAAAGATGTTCTGATCATTTGCTTTTCAATAAAAGTTTTCTGTTATCAGAATGTTTTCGAGGCCTAATGGAAAAAAGAGGAAGAAATATACCCTTTCCACTAGGAATAAAAAAGTTGTACTAGAGGAAAACACAGGGAAAATACTTCAAGATCAAGGCACAGGCTTGTTAAAAAGATTTAACAAGCCTGTAGTAGCTCAGGAAATAACAGCAAGAATTGACAGCTAGGATGGAATCAAATGAAAAGGTGTCTGCACATCAAAGAAAACCATCTACAGAATGGGAGAAAAATGTTTTCCAGCTTTCAATATGATAAGAGAATAATATATAGCATATAAAAAGAACTTAAGATGTTAAGCAACTAGAGAATAAATAATGCAATTAATAAGCAGACAAATGAATTGATTCGACAGTTTTCAAATAAAATTATGGCCTTTGCAGGAACACAGATGAAACTGGTGATCAACCTGTTAAGTAAAATTGGTGAGACTAGCAAAGAAAAAAGCACATGGAAGTTTAGATACATGTAACTTAGATCCTCCCAAAGGATCTACATTTCAATAGAAAAAGTAAAAAAAAAGGAACTGTCTGGAGCCAAACTAGTGGGAGGTGAGTGGGTGGGTGGAAAAGGTTATAGAGGTGGGAGATAATCTCATGGAAATACATTGTACACACGTATGAAAAGTTCATAGGAAGTCCATTTTATAAAACTAGCAAGAGGCAGGAGGATGAAAGTGATAAATGGGGTGAAGTGATCAAGTACACTATATGCATATATGGAGGTAATACTATATACAATTAATATACAACAATAAAAACAACAAAAGGAATAAAAAGCTTCTTTTCAGATGAATTTTTTTTTTTTTTTGGCCGGTCGTGGGGCCTGAACTCTGGGCCTGGGCGCTGTCCCTCAGCTCTTCAGCTCAAGGCTAGCGCTCTACCACTTGAGCCACAGCACCACTTCCGGCTTTTTTTCTTTTTGCTTATGTGGTGCTGAGGAATTGAACCCAGGGCCTCGAGCATGCAAGGCAAGCGCTCTACCACTGAGCCACCTTCCCAGCCTCAGATGAATTTTATAGACAAGCACACGCTGTATATGACCAGGAAAATCATACTGTCTGAATTTAATGTGGATTAATTTCTATTTACGTAGCATACCTTCTTGTGTGCATTTTGTGGTTTTCATTTTATCTCCTTGTCTCTGTTGTTAATCCCAGTTTAAGGTATTCACTACTTACACCCATATTTATGCTGCTTCTTTGATAAGAAGGACACAACTTCCGGTTTATATTTAGAGATTTGGGCAGGGATGGAGAAAGAGTGCTATATGAAACTCAGAATATAGAGTCAAAATTTAATAAAAGGTGGGCATAAAGGTATTACTAGTTCTGTGAACTTATATAATATAAGTATAATAATATGTGCTTCCCCTGAGAGTGGGAAGAGCAACTGTCCTCTAGCAATCCCAACTTGCTTCTGGATTAGTAACAAACAAAGCTTTGTTATAAGATATGTTGGAGCGGGACATGCGTTGCTGGGGAGTGAGCACCGGGAATGGGTTCACTGAGCAGAAGCAGTGACTCCGAACATGGGATCAGAAGTCAGAACACTGGAGATGGGAGATGACATTGTCATCAGAGCAGCTGGGGGTAAAGTACGGCTCTGAGTGGCAATTCCACTCCTCACATCCAGGAAGCTGCATGGAGGATGACCACATCTTCCTAAGACAGATGGAACTAGAGACATTAAAAGGCACCCCTACCAGTCTCTTTTCTACAAGCACATGGAAGGGTAGGTGTTCTCTGTCAGTGAGTCCTTCTTGCCATCCTTATCATTTTCAGTTCTCTGAGCCTTCCCAGTGGTTATTTATATAGTTTCCTTTGCGGCAGGTGAACTGATCAAGTGTTTTGTGCTTCACAGAAAGCGTGTGCTGGTGTTCATGCAGCGGACAGTGCCTAGGGTTTTCCTAGCTTTCACCCTGGGTAAATCCTAGTCTTGTGCTATCCTGAACAACAAGAACACCCCAAGGCTGTTCCTCAGCCCAGCAAGCTCCAAAACCTGGGTCAACACACGTTGACAGTGACGGCTTTTCTCAGTGGTAGAATTAAATTGACAAAAGCTATGAAACCAATAAAAAAGAACAGCAAGTCCTCATCTAGTTTAAAATAAGGAGTTACAAACTAGGGAAAAACTAAATTCAAAAACCGGTACCACTGGAAGGTTCTTTCCTGGTAGCCAGGATGTATGGGAAATAGTTGCCAATTAAAGGGACATTTGTGACAGTGTTTTGCAGAGCATAAGTAACCATAACAAGCATTTTAAGAAGCAATATTTAATGAACTTTATAGGCACCAATGCAACCAAGAGTTAAAAGAATGCAGAAGAGCGGTTTATAGTTCTATGGCTCAATGATGAGAGGAAATGTAAAATGTCGGAATTTTATAGGTTAATATTATTAATGAAAATGTAAGCATGCATATTTTAATGAAGACTCCCATCTGTAATCACATATTGGCTTAATTCCTTTAGCCTATGGGTTAGTGGCTGTATTTTTTTTTTTGTTTCATCTATTTTGGCTGTATTTAAAAGAAAAGAGAAGGCCGTAGGCTGTGACTTATAAGATACTGCCATTTGTAAAAGACAGATAATCCAGGAGAATCCAGTTACGCTGCTGTTTAACTCATAATGACTTGTATGCTAGGGATCTGCAAAGGGATAAACTCCCAGAAGGGAGATGCTACACAATTCTAAGCCACCTGGATACTAGCAGGTTTTCCCCAAGGATGAGTTACCCTTAATTTCTATGGTATTTTTCTAAGATGCTAAAAAACAGACCCAGCTGTGGACTAGAACGAGATGGTGAAAACCATGTGCATTTTGATTCACAGGACCTGGAAAATTATGGTTGAGATAGGAGTCTTGAAAATGTTTTTTCTGTTTGTTTCTAATTTTAGCCAACTTTTATCCTGATAGGATTTTTTTGGTTCATATTTAGAGATAATTACAGTTTTTCATCTTGAATATTGCTAATGCTAGGGGCAAACCCACACATCTAATAAATAAACTTGAGCTTTCCTTTTTATGTTCCCTCACAAGGGAAAATCACTAACAGCTTTTCCTTGCACAGCTTACTTCAATTAGTTCTTATTTCACTACACTATTTATAAGACTTGCCTCAAGCAAACGTGTGAATGGTTCCTCATGTTGCTGATACTCAGGTATTAAGAAATGAAGAAAGCAGAACAGTGGTCCATTAAACAGGGTTGTTCTGTAACCCAGAAAGGTGAGACTTAACATGAAGGTAGAATAGTGACCTTATTTCTTCATTTAGTTCTTTGCCTTTATGGCAGAGAGAACTTGTGAGAGAAAAGAGAAAAGAGAGAGAGAGAGAGAGAGAGGGGTATAATAGTTGCCTAAGTAAAAACAACAACACTGATGCCTTATAGAGAAAGGGGAGCTTCTAGTTGAAAAATTAATATACACTAGCAAGAATGTCTAAATTCAGCACATTTGTCAACACAAAGAAGGGTCTGGTGCTTCACTTTGCTTACTCTGCCCTAAGTTCCTCATGACACTGCTGCTAGTAGAGTTGAAGAGTCTTCATTTGTAGATGTGATTCAAGTCAGATTTTTCTCCCCTTGTACTGGGGCTTGAACTAAGGGCCGATGCACTGTCCCTGAGCCTCTTTGTGCTCAAGGTTAGCACTCTAACACTTGAGCCACAGTGCTACTTCTGGCTTTTGCTGAATAGTTTATTGGAGATAAGAGTCTCACAGACTTTTCTACCTGGGCTGGCTTTAAACTGATCCTCAGATCTCGGCCTCCTGAGTAGCGAATATTATGGGTGTGAGCTACTGGTGCCAGGCTTCAAGTTAGGTTTTACGGACTCTTTTAGAGCTTAGGCTTCATTTGACTTCATTAGACTTAGACATCATTTAGAGTTTAGACTTAAATTTTTTCTCTCTCTAGCTTTCTCTCTTTCTCTCTGGTTTTCAGGATGACTTTCACCCAGTGTATCATTTTTCATTATGTATTTGAAGATTAGCTCCAAGTACTTACTGGGTTGAGTACCACAGTGAAGAAAAGTTCACCTCCTTGGATGCTCTTGTCCAGCTCCCTTGGACCCCCTGGGTATTCTTTGTAGAAAATGGTGTGAGTGAAAAGTCCACAGGTCTGTCTTGGAAGAACCTGGAGGAAAATGCCCGTGGAAGGAGAAGAGCTCTTTAAATTACTCAGTTGAACTAAGTGTTTCACTTTTGTCCTCATGAAAAGTGATATAATTGAACTCTAACCAGGGCCTGGAAACATTCTGGGAAAGATAGGATAATATTGATGGAACCATGAGGAAAGTTAAAGAAATATTTAAAACTAAAATATACTTCGCATTATTTTAGCTACTTTTCTATTTCAAATGTAAAGGTCAGTACTTCTACTATAAAGCCTAATATACATTAGCTTCTTAACAAATAAAAAGGAACAAACCATTCCAAATAGTTCAATTGTTGGTGTTACATTATAATCCCTGTAGGCAAATATGTAAAGGATGACACTTTCTGCTGTATTCTGCACATGCATTGGAAAAGGATGTCAACTGTTAATGTGCTGCTTTGGAAATGACATTTTAAATTAGAACAAATAACCTGAAACACAAATCATAGCATCTGCTCTAGTTTGAAAAGATTACCACAGAGTGTCGTGAGTGACCAAAATTCTAGGTGTGAAGCTTGCCAGTTCTAAAATAAGAGGTTAACCATTTGGTTAGCAACTATTTGAAAGTGTCATAAGCAGAATGATAAATGCTGGCGATTATCTGTCTCTGTTATACATTATTTTTATTTTCAAAGTTGTACAGATTTCCTGATAAAAGTCCAAGTGCAATGATAGATCACAAGGTGAGGCTATGTGAGCTGGAACAGTTTTTCATTAAATCTAATAGGAGGATCTCAGGATGATCTGTGTTTATCTCTATACATTTAAAGTGCAGAAAATCAATGAACATATTTTGGAGAGTTTTAAGTTGTGCACCATCTTACCTGAGCAGGTGCTGTGCTTCTGCTCCTAAACAAGCTGCCTCCTACTGTCTTGACTCTAAAAACATATTTAGTTCAGAAAACACTGCTTAAGACTTCCTGTATTTTGCATTCCTTTTCAAATATACTAGGATTTTGTTGTTGCTTTTAGTTTGACTTTTTATTTAACCCAGTTCCTGAAAAGTTTTCTTAGGCAACATAATTCCCAGCTCAATATATTGCTGAATAAATCAAGCTTCTATTTCCTATTTACTTTTGTAAACTTGTTAAAATTTTACCTTGTTCATATCTCTGTGTGTTATATCTAAGTCTCTATATGACTTATAGCTCCCCTTTATCTTGAAGCACTTGGAAGACTGTTAGTTTAAATAAAAAAGTATTAACTCTGGTGATGTTTACATTTGCAAGCATTCTTCACTATCAAATACTATGCACAAAATTAACAACAAAAAAGGGATAAGAGAAACATGCTAAATGAGAATATATTTTTTCTAGCAATCCTTGGAAATGGCATTTCTGGGAAAGTAAACTTGTTTTGTTTTTTGTTTTGGGCCCAGTCGTGGGGCCTGAACTCTAGGCCTGGGCACTTTCCCTCAGCTCTTCAGCTCAAGGCTAGCACTCTACCACTTGAGCCACAGCGCCACTTCCGGCTTTTTTCTTATGTGGTGCTGAGGAATCGAACCCAGGGCCTTGAGCATGCAAGGCAAGTGCTCTACCACTGAGCCACCTTCCCCAGCCCATTGGAAAGTAAACTTGAATGTAATAGTCCTTCAACCATTTATCAGATACTTATTCCAATCTTGATGCCTGTCCAAGGGGAGAATGTTTTCTTTTCAAAAATATTTTTGTCGGCCTATATTGATCCTACAAAGAGGTTTAGTTGTGTTGTTTCCATGCATACATATAATGTACTTTGAATATATTCACTTTTACTTGAAGGAGTTAAATCAGTGTAAGGAGAGATATTCAAAAGTGAAGCGAGAAAATGCCCAAATCTGATTAAATGCTCGGTTAGTGCAGCATTATAAAAATGTGTGACTATAAGTAAATCACTCGTTGGATTCAGTTTGAGTTCTTGCTTGGAAAATTATGCAAGACCTAAAGAGCTCTCCATGCGCCTTGTTTGCCCAGCGAGTTCTATTTTCAATGGCAAAAGAAGTGAAAAATATTGAGATTTGTCTCTTCTGTGAATTATTTGAATTGGAGCATGGTGAAGACTCTGCAACTCTAGGAAGGGTCGTCCCTGCAGTGATTCAGGGAGTCTGAGCACCACCAGAACTCCTGGGAACACAATGGCCCCCACAGGAGGGTAAGGAGGTTCTCAGGATGCGATGATGGTTCTTGGCAATGGCACAGGAAGCCCAGCATATTCCTTGAAACAGCCCTCTTGTGCTAGAGCAGGAGTAAGAGACCTTTACCACATATTTGGCTAGCCTGTAGATATCTTCTAGAAAGGTATCCTATAGATCTGGTTCTGGGAGTGTAATACCATCAGATTCGAACCTAAGAGACACTGATGGAAACTTTACAGCCACTGACAACTCCCAGTGGGGAGATGGTTATGAGAGCCTTAGTGAATAGATAGGAATCCTATGGTATCTTAAGCCAGACTCCTCTAACTAAAAACAGGCAAAGGTCCCAACATTATTTCTGATCAGTAGAGACCATGAGAGGGTGGGGGGAGGAGGCGACTGCCTGCAGAGTTAATGACAGGTTTTGCCAGTGGGCAGCTGCGTTGGTCACAGTAAGTGGGGAGCATGCATAGTCTTGCTGAGAGGTTGTTGGGTCTCTCCACACATGTTTAACAACCAGGATTAAGTACAGCTCTGGTTCCCATTAGCTCCTTATGGGATGAAGATAAACACTGTCTATTTGATTTGAAAGTGCAAGACTCAGCTTAAAGTTCAAGAACTTTGAACTTGTTTAGTTTTTGTGTGCCTAGAGGAGTACAGGAATTCAGAAGAGAGTAAAATCACCGTGGGCCTCAGACTGGCACAGAGCTCATGTATATTAGTATTCTTTTGGGGGAACTGTAAGACATGGCGCTTGATGCTGAAGTAGAAAGAGGCAGAAAGTCAAGGTAGCAGAGTGGCACAGGCCTGAGGAGCAGTCCTGTTGTGGGCCTCCTGGGCTGGATGAGTCTAAGTTGCACGGGGATAGGAAGATACAAAAGAGGATGCAAGCCAGAGTGATTGAGGTATTTGGCAGTGTGGAAACTACTAGAACTCATAAGGCTGAGGAAGGGCAAGTGAGGTCTGTCTGCAGTGCTAATGCTTCAACTACAGAACTGAATTAGGAATTGAGGAATCAATGAGTTTCTGTTAAAGGCTTTTGAGTTTGATTTCTGGAGTTTGCTTCATCTCAAACAGCAAACTATGCATTGACCTAAAATTTACTCCTCAGGTACTGGCCCTATTTTTGCTACAGTCTCTCACTAAGAGAGTGTGTTGGCTCCTGTGGTCTGCTTTGTATCTTTCTTTGGATGGCTGCTTGTTCTGTTCTCTCTCCTTTTGAATAATCCATGGCCTACCAGACATTTCTCACTTGGAAACTCTCACCCAGGTGACCACACATCCAACTTTTCTATGCGAAAGTGGAACCAGGGAGACAATTCCATCAAAACAGGATCTGTTAGGGGCCTGTTATTAGCTACAAAATTCATGTATTTAAAATACAGACAAAATGTGTTTTCAGAAAGGAAGAAATGAGCATATCTCAAGAGATATAACTCAGCAAGTTTCCTGGCCATAAGAAACAGAGACAAAACAAAACAACATTGAATAAAATCATTTTAGAGACTTAACTTCACTATCCTAAAACTTCTTATGAGTTCTTAATGACAGAAGACCACTGAGTGCTTTTAAATTATGAGACAAGTCAGGTCTTTTAAACTCTGGTCGGAACCCTGGCAGTTTGAGGCATGGTAAATTTATTTTCAGGGCAGAGGAAGGGCAGACTCATAAAATGTGGCTATTATATTCACAACTAGCATTTATAATATCTTTTCTTAAATTGAGGGACAAGTCAAGATGTGAATTGATCTAAGATGAATGTCATTACCCACTCTAATTTTTGTAGACCTCAGGATATTGTCTGAAAAAAGTCCCTTTTGCCTAATTCTTTTCTTTTTTTTTTTGGGTCTGGTTGTGGGACCTGAACTCTGGGCCTGGATGCTGTCCCTCAGCTCTTCAGCTCAAGGCTAGCGCTCTACCACTTGAGCCACAGCGCCACTTCCGGCTTTTTTCTTTTTGCTTATGTGGTGCTGAGGAATCGAACCCAGGGCCTCCTGCATGCAAGGCAAGCGCTCTATCACTGAGCCACCTTCCCAGCCCCACTTATGCCTAATTCTTAAGGGTAGACATCTGTTCAAAAGTATCAGTCTGATTCAAAGTTTCAAGTGGCTCATTGCCTAGTGATTTTTGGGTTGTTTCTTCCTTGGGTGTGAGTCTAAATTAGTCCATTCCTAACTTCCCAGGTACCTCCCTTGGATTTTATGACTTGGAGGAAAAATACTAAAGTTTAATGACTTACTTTGGGAGGTCTCACAAACTATTAGGCAGTAATATTTTGGCAATATTTGTTAATCACCATAGTAGAACAAAACAAAACAAAACCCAACAGAAGCCCTGGAGAGAATTAGTCAATGGATAGTAATCATCTAATTAACATTATCTATCATTACTGTCTATTATTATCTGTTAATGATTATTCAGGTCTTCCATGTGGCTTCTTGCTGCGTAGCTTAATTTTTATTTTTTAGCTTGCTGTGTAAGAAGAAAAGCATGGTTTGTCTTACAAAAGGGCAGCATAGTTAATGGAGTTGGCATTAGTTTTACATACTATGTCATACTGTGTGGTTTTTTTTTTGGGGGGGGGAGAAATAGTGACTTCTAAAATCACCTGCAAATTCATTGTAATGTTTCCCCAATTTAATGTCAGGAATATATACTGGTTTTTTTTTTTCTGTAAGTTGTGGGGCTTGAACTCTGGGCCTGGGCTCTGTCCCTCAGCAATTCAGCTCAAGTGAGTGCTCTACCACTTAAGCCACAGCTCTACTTCAGATTTTCTGGTGGTTAATTGAAGATAGGCATCTCATGGACTTTCCTGCCTGGGGTTGCTTTGAACTGCTATCCTCATATCTCAGCCTCCTGAGTAGCTAGTATTACAAATGTGAGTCACTGATGCCTGGCTATATACCATTTTATAAGTTGCATTTGCAGAACTGTGAAGAAGTGACTTTAAAGAGAACATCCTTCCCTTAGAAAGAGCAAATGCATGTGCTGTTAGAGGCGCTTTCACCACAGTTTGATTTTTAGAAAAATATTATCGCTAGGTAGCTGTACCCAGGGGTATCAGTTCAATCTATCAGTTTGTGAATACAATGCATCTTGCTCAATGTCACCCCTTCCGGCATTCTTCCCCATGGTTGGTCTCTCTCTCCTTCCTGTCCTGGGGAATTAGTGGCAGGCTCTGTGTTGGGCAGCAGACTCACCATGATGTTTTTGTGGATGAAGCCCCTCCGGTATCTGGCTGGTTTCAGGTGTGGGTATTCCTCTGTGCTGGTGATTTTAATATTCCAGACCTTCTTCCAGGCCTCATAAAGCTGAACGTGCACAGGGTAGACGCCTGAGTGGTGGGGGGCCACTGCATAGCCCATGTCAGTGGGAATGCCGTGTTCCTAAGACCAAGCAGACCATGATGAGCCAGGGCCAAGATTTGTGTCTAATCTGGTTCTTACCACAGCATTTTGAAATATACTCTAAATAAATGTACTCAAATACATCACTGCGTATTAAAAATAGGAGTGGTAGACATGTAGACCTCTAGACAGCATGAAGTCAGGCAACTCTTTTACCAGTTTTGATCTTGTTGTAGGTGGGTTTGATAGGTGACAGGTCAGACACATCTTTGTGTTTATTATTGTTCTCAATTTCCTCCCTCCCTCTCTCCTCCCTTGCTTCCTTCCTTCGTTTGTTCCTTCCTTCCTTCCTTCCCTTTCCTTTCTTCCCATTCCCTTCCCTCTCCCTCCTTCAGCCTTCCCTCCCTCCTCTTTTTTATTTCCTTTATTCCCTCATTTTCTTCCTCCTATTTCCTTCTTCCCCTTCCCTTCCCTTCCTTCCTCTTCCCCTCCCCCCCATTCCCTTTCCTTCCCTTCCCCTCCCCTCCCCTCCCCTTCCTTCTCTTTCCCTCCCTTTGAGCCACAATACTAGCCCAGTTTCTTGCTGGTTATTTAGGATATAGAGTCAGTCAGACTTTTCTGCCCTCACTGGCTTTAAAGTTGCAGTCCTTTAGATCTCAGTTTCCTGAGTAGTTAGGATTACAGGTGTGAGCTTGGGCACCTGGCTCTTGCTCACAGTGCCAACAATTTAAATAACAAATGCTTGTTACAAACAGTATTGAGCATTCTCCATAGAGCAAAAGTCAAGAATTAGAACAGTGACTCTTTCAAGTTCACCAGTCCTGCTCAAAGGATTTTCTTTTGTTGGCTGAAGTTTCTGCAGTGCTTGTCCCCTAGTATGTGGGTCAGTAATTGTCTTCTGAGACATCAGAACAAAGTAGAAAGTCGAAAATTACATAGAGTAGTTTTTTTGGAAATAGACCCATAACAACAGCAGAATATACTATAAGAACCAAATAATCTGGAAAATTAGATGACTTGAAATCTGATGTTTATACATAAAATGGGTCCATTTTTAAAAGGTTTTATTGGGCACTGGTGGATCACGTCTGTAATCCTACCAACTTGGGATTCTAAGGTCCAGTGGATCACTGATAAAAGTCAGAGTCCATCTGCAAATATAACCAGCCAAAAGCCAACTGAAAGCATGGCTTGAGGAGTAGAATTCTGGCTGAGCAAGCAGGAAGCTCCCATTTCAAACCTAGAAATGCTCAGTCCCAATAAAGGGATCTCAGAATCACACATGCACAACAGTGCAGTCATATGTCATAATGTTTCTTATTCTCGTGGTCCTCCTTAGGTTATTTTCGATACCCAAACGAAATCTAAAGTGAAACCGGATAATTTCCTTAGGTTATTTTCAAAACCCAAACGAAATCTAAAGTAAACTGGATAATTTTGAAGGGGTTTGGGACAATTTTGCATCATGGTAAACTGTGTTCTGCTTGAGGTGGTTCCTGAGCCCTGACTGGATTGCTGTAGGGCACAGAGGGAGGGTACACAGGCAGAAATGATGAACCATGGTTCAGTTTTTGTGGGCACAGACATTATTTTTCTCCTGAATGAGTCTTAATTTATTTTCTGTATTTTTAATTACTTGATAGTCTTCAAAGGTTCCACTTAAGTAGATTTCCTTTGAATTAGTCATACTTGTCTGCTTGCCATGGACCAATGTCACACACAGAGAACCATAGTATGAGGCTGCTAAGGGAGTGAGCTGTGGAAATGTGCTACAAACAGATGAGCAAAGAGCAAAAGACATGCAGTAAGCTTTGTCCCTCCACCAAAATACTAACTAAAAGGGGAAGGAAGTATGCAACGCACCCAAACACAGAAGAAAAGCAGAGTTCCTTCAGCTCCTGTCAGATTCCTTCCGGTGACACAAAAGCCCCTCAAAAACTGATCCCAACCTGACACACATAGCCTGATCTCCTATGGCATCCACCATTCCTTTCCCATTTCCTTAGGACTGCCACCATGTCTTTGCTGTACATTGGACACATTATGCCCCCTCCACTGGAAAGTCTCCTCTCTCTTGGTCATTGCTCAATGCTTGGTTCACTTGGAGATGAGGATTCTAGTAGTGAGAGCCATGTATGGCTGCCATGAGGAGGACGATATGATATGGGGTCCCACAGGTAGAGTGAGTCACACCCGGGTTAATGAAGGCTGGGAAGAAGCGATTGGTGTTCATTTCATCTACAACCCATGTAGACATTTCCTTCACTGTGCAACTCTTAGTCCTTTACTCTATCACTAAACCTGAGCTGAAATGTCTCCTTGTCTATATTAGTTTTTAAAAACTCAAAGCAATTTTGTTTTGGTCAGTCGTAGTATTTGAACCTAGGGCCTAGGGATTGTTCCTGAGTATTTTTGCTCAAGGCTACCACCTTATGCTACAGCTCCACTTCTGGTTTTCTGGTGGTTGATTGGAGTTAAGAGTCTCACAGACTTTCCTGCCTAGAATATCATCAAAATGTGATTCTCAGATCTCAGTCTCTTGAGTAGCTAGGATTAAAGGCTTGAAGCCACCAGCATCTGGCCGAAAGCAATTTTTCAATTACAACCTGGTATATTAACACATAATTATTGTCAACAAAGGTCTGTACAGGATTAATTAAAGCAATTTAAAAGTAAGGATGTGATGATACAAACCAGATGAAAATGAATTTCAATCAAAGATTTTTTTGACAAGAAAAAAAAACTGCCACAAGTTTAAAACTTTTTGAAGAGCCTGGGATGAAAGCAAGGATGGAATCACTGTAAACAGGGCAACTTTATAAGAAATCATGTTGATTAAGAGCTCAAGACTGGTGGCTCACGCCTGTAATCCTAGCTACTCAGGAGGCTGAGATCTGAGAATTGTAGTTTCAAGACACTTGAGCAGGAAAGTCTGTGAAACTCTTATCTCCAATTAATTATACAAAAAAGCCAGAAGTAGAGCTGTGGCTCAAGTGATAGAGTGCTAGCTTTGCAAAAAGAGCTCAGGCATAGCTCCCAGGCCCAGTTTATGCCAAGATTGGCAAAAATAGAACAAAAAAATGCTCAGAACAGTTATAAGTGCCTGCAAGTAACCTGCTAGGTGTTCAGGAACCCTGTCTTAATAATAAAAGAGTCTCCCTTGTTTGGAGTTGCCAAACAGTATTTGGTAAGCAATATACACAGTTGATATTTTTCCTTGTGGCTTTCAGTAGTAGAGTTTCATGAGCTGTTTGGGTGCCAGTGCAGTGTGGCACAGTGGTAGAAAAGTTCCCTCTTGGACTCAGACACATCTGGCCATTTCACCCATTAACATCAGTGTGATGTATGGCAAAAGGCTTGCTGCATGCTCTGTTCTTAAAATGCTGGTCAGTAGGGCACTTAGTACAAAGGGGTAAGAGTAATTAAATGATGTACTGAGCACAGTAGCTGTGGCTCCTGAGACATGCTACGCGGTTAGTGAACTTATTATTGCCCTTACTACCCTCCCCTCCCTTTGTTGCTTTTGTAAGCTATGTTACATTCGACTATGGATAGTTGACACTTATGTGCCACCCTTCCCTCTTTGCCAAAAGACATAGGAGACAGGTTCCCTACCCCCCTCCACTGTAGAAGATATACAAAAGACCAATAGATGCATGAAGAAATGTTCAACATCCTTAGCCATAATAGAAAGGCAAATCAAAACTACATTGAGAGTTCATTTCATGCCAGACCAAATGACTGTCATCAAGGAAACAAACAACACATATTGTGCCTGGACAGTGATTCTCCTATTTGTGCTTCTTATTGTAGCTGGGATAACAACGGGTCATCACATGCGGCTTCTTCTGTTGAGCTGTAGACTCACAGGTTTTCTGCCCAGGCTAGCCAGGAACCATGATCCTCCAGTTTTGAGTCTCCTAATATAGCTTGGGATGATAGGTGCATGCCACATGTTCAGCTATTGGTTAAGAAGAGGTCTCATGAGCTTTTTAACCAAAACTGGCCTTGAACAATGCTTTTTTGAGATCTCTGTTTCCTAAATAGCTAGGATTATAGGTATGAGCCACCAGCATGTTTAAAAGAGGATTGTAGCCTCTTTTAAAAGATTTTTGGATAAAGGCAACACAAATTTGCATTCCTAACATTGTATATGAATGAGAATACCTAAAAACCTATCATAGAAAAATTTAGACTATCATGTTCTGGAAGAGCTAGCTATACCTAGGTTCTTGGCTGACTATTCCCATCCAAGTCTTTCAATTTTAGATTAAGCACATATTGTTTTTCAATCTGTAGCAGAAAGTCTAAAATTAAAATTCTACTTTTAAAAAGTTTAACTTTCAATCAAAGGTCAATGAAAAACATAATGAAAGTAGCATCTTCACTCCAGGTACTCTGCATTCTGTTTTCCTAGTAAGAGAAGATATGGATCATAAAAGCTGAGGAGTATGGCTATGCTATTATAACATGTAAATTAAACACTCAGAGAACCAGTGGGGTTAGTCCATGTCTAATCTGAACTCTGAATCTCCATTTTCAGCCCTGGCCCCAGATCTGCTCTTCCTTTACGATTCTGATGTGTCATTAAATGACACAATCAGTTAACAACCAACCAGATGCTGTGCCAAAAAGACAGATGTTATTTTGACACTTCTTTTTCCTCATCCTTCCCTAATCTTACTCCAATAATGGCTTCCCATCAGTACTATTTCCAGTATGTATCTTAAATGTATCTGCTTCACTTTTCTCAACAGCATCATTGTAGACCAACACACTAACTTAACCCCAGGGCTTGTGAATATAGGTTTGTACTCTACAGTTTCCCCCCTTACCTTCTTGCATTCCATGCTCTACAAAGCAGACGAAGAACTGTTTTAAAGGCACAAACATAAACATATGAATCTCTATTCAAAAGAGATTTACATGGTTGCAAGGTGTTGGGGAGTCACACCTGTAATCCTAGCTACTCAGGAGACTGAGATCTGACGATGGTGGTTCAACGCTGGCCTGCGCAGGAAAGTCTGTGAGACTCTTATCTCCAGTGAACCACCAGAAACTGAAAGTAGTGCTGTGATTCAAAGTGGCAGAATGCTAGCCTTGAGTAAAAAAGCTCAAGCCCCTGACCGACAAAATATAAAATAAAAAGTAAAAAAAAAACCCAAACCCAGAATATTTCCATGTTTTTCCTTTGGACTTAGAATGCAAAATTCTAGCATGATCTTCATCCCTGCAGGTATGACCATTGCCTCTTAAATACAGCCTCATTCAAAGTCTTATCACCGCCCCGCCCCCTGCCCGCACATGTAGTCATGTTCATGTTTTCCTCCAGCTCCCTGAACTTGTTCCTACCTCAGTACCCTCTCATATGTGGTTTGTACCACCTTGGTGTGCTCCTGCTCTTCTCTTTTACCTGAGAAGATCTGTAGGCTATCCTGTCCAGCCTTCAAACAGCCTCTACTAACAAGCTTCGTGTACATCAAGCACATATTAAGACATCTCTTAGAGTGGCTTTCCTTTGTTTTTCATGGTAAACACCTATCTCTTTTACAATTAATTACCTAATATCTCTCTTCCATACTCAACAATAAGATGTATAAAGTTCTGGATTGGTTTACTCACTGCTAGCTACCTATGCTGGGCAGCAGCAAGCACCACTCTGAGAACAAGGGTGCAGACTTGAGCCTGACCATCTTCTTCCTTTTGTTTTCACTTTCTTAATTGTCTCAGTGAAACATCCAGCTTATCTGAAAAATGATCTTATGGGGGAAGTTTTAAAACATTTGTAATACCAAAAACCTCTTTGAAACTCTAGTGAAAATGAGAATTTCATTGCCACACAGACACATTTATTATTTTGGAATCATATGAGTTATGCAGTATAAAATGTAAAATGATAAGACCTTCTTAAATTATTCATATAGTTCCAGATAAACAATGTATAGATATTACAACTCATCCAGCTAAAAATCCTTAGAAAATTCCCCAAAAACGAAAAGAGAAAAAAATAGAATTCAAGTACTCCAGCAACATAATTAACTTCATTACTGAAGAAATCTTCATTTAGTACTCCTTTTGATAGTATTTCTTTATTTACACTCTTGCTAGCTATTCAGAATGGCACTTTACTTTTAATGTTCATCTCTATTTTAATCTTTCCAATAGAAGAACTTTTAATTTTCTGCTAATGACTGAAAGATCCGTTGCTTTTTTCCTCCATATTTCACAGATTAGCAAGTATGCAAACTGATGTAATTAAAAATCCCACAACGATGAGAAGTTAAACAGATCTGCTGCAATCTACACAGGGAAAAACATACTACGAGGCAATTTGCAAATACTACTAACTGCTTTCTCTCTCTCTCGTTCAGTTTGAATGTTTTATTTTGTCAGTATACAGAAGATCATGCTTTGGTTAACTGTTTCATGCTATTGAAAGTTTACATTTACAATTTACACGAGTTTAAAATAAAGCTTTTGTCTATTTGCATTTGATATTTTGGAGTTGTTTTCAAGAAAAACTTCATTTATTTTGACTTCAGATGGATTCCTTAAGAATGATGCCTATTTGAGATATTATTTCTACAAGAATACATTTACTTTCAGATGATGCCAATAGCATGGCAATATAGTCACTTGTAAAATGGAAGTCTGAACTTATCACTTGAAGTTACTTCTTTCTAAAAAAGAGTATATACAGTGTTGAATTAAGTAAATAATGAAGAAAGAATCTTATTATCTCCATATCCTAAGATAGCCAAACCCATGATACTTAAACGTTTTATCAGTGTATTAGGAATCCTGGAGACAGAGAACTGTATAGTGTTAGGGAGAAAGCAAAGATTTAGGAGTCTTAGGCTCAATCTCAATGCTCTACTTCATGGATCATAGGGTCTTGAACAGGTTGTGTAATTTTACCAAATTTCAATCTCTTTACCAAGCTGGGATAATAAAAGTAATGATTTCACAATGTGGTAGACTAAACTAAGTTAGAGTCTAGTAGTAGTGGTGGTGTCATTTAATGTCTTTTCATGAAGTTAACATGATTGTCTTTCCTTTAAGAATAAGAAATAAGTAGATTAAAGTAAGTATCTTCTTCTACCATACCTTCTCCCCCAAACAACTCAGAATTCTTAAGAGCAGACATTCCAAAAACATGCACTATCATAATGTGTTGTATGTAATTAAAAAAACTAGTTTTCTCCAATAGAATAAATGTCCTCTCAGAAATATTAGTCAGGTGCTGGTGGCTTGCGCCTGTAATCCTAGCCACTCAGGAAGTTGAGATCTGCAAATCATGGTTTGAGACCAGTCCAGGCAGGAAAGTCTGTGAGACTCTTATCTCCAATTAATAACCAGAAAACTGGAAGTGGAGCTGTGGCTTAAAGTGGTAGAATTCTAGCCTTGAGCAAAAGAGCTCCGGGACAGCATCCAGACCCTGAGTTCAATCCCCTAACTGACAAAAAAAGGTGAATATTATGATTAAAGTAAAGGAATATGCAGTATAAATATCTTCTGGCAAAAGTACTCAGTATTGTATATTAAATGGGAAATGAGGGATCAATAAGTGTCATCAATAGTAGAAATAGTATCAGCAGAAACTCTTCCTACACACCACACATTTCCCTCAGGTGCACCTGCAAGCCACTAGGTGAATTACTTGATGTGTTAGAATGAAATTGAGCAGGTCAAATTCGAGAACAAATCCCAGAGATAAAAGTTAATCTAAAAATTCAGTAGCAGAACTGAGAAGGGTTACACAATGTGCACCTCCTCTTCTTTCTCCTTCATATTCGATTATGATCTCTAAAAGTACAGGAGTGGGGGGTCAAGTGACAGATTCTCCTCCAGTCTTCCCTCACATCTGTGAACTTTGTGCCTACTTCCTCTTCACAGTGCAGTGTGGCTTCTTCTCTTCAAGTTCCCTTCAGAACTGTTGGAGGGCTATCATGTATTTGCTGAGTGCCATATGAGTAACGGCACTACTAAAGGATGTGCTTTTTGAGAATACCCAGAGGATTGATGTAAACACTTGTACTCTGCTTGCACCAGGATGGTTTTTGTTTGAATTGCTATGATTTATTCAAGTAAACACAAGAAGGAGAGTTTGCAGAAATACAAAATAAAAAGAATTTATGAAGCTTTATTTTTTATATTGTAGTGAAATAACCAAAAAGAAAATTATCTGGGGATATAGTGATAGAACTAGTGGGGTCAATTTAATCTAGCTTTCTCAGAGTTTGAAGCAGTGAATTTTATTTGGACCCCTGAGGTCTCTGAGAGTTAATAAAGCTATAAACAATTTAGTAGCAGTTTTAAATTTCCAAGACTCTTTGAAACATATGTAGTCTCTCTGAAAATATACAAGGCTGATTAAACTCGGAATCTTTAAGTCAACACAGTACTAATTTTGATTGAAGCTTTGTATTTCTAAAACAGTAGGATGATGTTTGTTTGTCAGTGCATTGCATGCACTTTGGTATTTGTAATACATTGGGGTGGTAATGTTTGTTTAGCTAAGTTATAGAAACAGCCTAAATGCTCTATAAAGGATGGATAGATCCATATATTATATTACATATTACATATTTATTATATTATCATAATATAGGTAATATTGTGTATATATCATGTATATATATTATATATATACACATATGGAGTAATACAATGGAGTTATATTTTCTCATCCATCAGGAAGAATAGTAGAGAAAAATGGATGAAGCTGGAACAATTCTGTTAAGTGAAGTAAATCAGTCTTAGGTAATCAAAGGATATAGTGTTTTCTCTCATATGCGGAAATTAGATCTAAATTATAAATTAGATGTAAATTATAAACATATATGAAAACATATACAGGGCCATATGCATATGTATACAAGAAAATAGACTACAGTGTGGTATATGCAGGAGGTGATTCCAATGGCACAGCTGTTTTGAACAACTAACAAATAATTGTTATTGTTGTTGTTGTTGGTTATGAGGCTTGAACTCAGGTCCTGGGTACTGTTCCTGAGCTCTTTCACTTAGGGCTAGTGCTCTACCACTTTGAGCCCCAGCACCACTTCTGGTTTTCTGGTAGTTAATTGGAGATAAGAGGCTCATGACCTTTCCTGTCTGGGCTGGCTTTGAACTGTGATCCTCAGATCTCAGCCTCCTTGAGTAGCTAGGATTACAGCTGGTAAGCAGCTGGCTAACAAACAGTTTAACCAAATGAATATCAAGAAGCTGTTGTTGTGAGTGAGCGAGGTCAACAGGAAGAGGGGAGACAAATGGAGAGAGGAGCAGGAAAGAATGCAGCCATAATATCCAATATACATGTGTAAAAATGGAAGTAGGATCATCAAGTGTGTGGGTGAGGTTGGAGAGCTGGGGAGAAGGACGGAAGGGGTGCCATTGATCAATATACATTGTACTCATAATGTTGAAATGAAACCCCCTTATGGAACCACTTATGAATAATGGAAAACAAAAAAATGACTAAGTAAGTACATAAAGTAAAATGAATGCCCAAAATGAAATGATATAAACCATATAAACCATGATTGAAGAGCGAGACCTTATTGTCATGTACTGACTGTTTTAAAAGTATTCCCTGTTAGAGAAGTAATCACATTCTTAGGAGGTTTGTGTAATAGCAGTATCAATAATGTGGTAGCTTTCAAATGAGCAAATTATGATAGTGACTAAGTATTTGGAGTTTGACTTACAAGAAATAAAACCCTTTTCCCAGCAGCCACTGGCTGTGTAATCTTAGAAAAATAACTTTAAGTTCTGCAACCTTTCAAATACGAGAATAATCAGACTTACAGGTGGACTTGTAGATGTGTGGAAAGAACTAAGACAATGTCTGGTTAATCTGGGGGGAGCTGAGCATTTACCCAGGAGAGTTAAGAATCTTCCTACCTGAAATCCAGGTATCTGTCACACATGGTGAAGGCAAAATCATCTGAGTTTGACAACATTCCCAATACAAGTGTGAATGAAAAGAATGGGGGAGTAGGGAGCTATAGCGGTCCAGATGTGGGAAGGAAAAATGAAAAATGGAACGGTGTTGAAAATTTGAAAAAAGAACCTTAAACAATACAAGGAAAGCAGTGTTGGCAGGTGCTGGTGGCTCACATTATAATCCTAGCTACTCAAGGAGGCTGAGATCTGAGGTTGGTGCTGTGGCTCAAAGAGGTAGATCGCTAGCCTTGAGCAAGAGAGCTCAGGGACAGTGTCCAGGCACTGAGTTCAAGCCCCACTGCTAACAAACCCCAAACCGTATAAGATGATACTAAGCGAAATGAGCTCTAAGACATGGACACAAGAGGTTTTACTTTGTTGTTTTTAATGTACTATGTGATTTTTTTTGTTTCTTTTGTAAGTTCTTCCCCCTAACGTATATCCCCTGTTGTCACTATATTTGATTTTGGTACTCTGGTATTGTATATACATTTATTTGAATTAGGAAAGTGAAGGGGAGCAACAGAATGGTGAGTCAAAGGACAGCGGGGAACCAGCGCAACAGCGATATTCACAAGACAATATGTTGGAAATGACCTGTACAATTCGGGAGGTTTGGGGGGAGAGAAAGTAGGAGAAAAATGAGGGAAGGGGGTTAACAAATTTGACAAGAAATGTACTTATCACCTTATTTATGCAACTGTAACCCCACTGTGCATCACCTTGACAATAAAAAAAAAGAGAAAGCAATGTTGAAAAGGGTGATAGGATCAAAATATATTGTATTTGTAAACTGCATTGTTAAATTGCAACTCTTTTGTACACTACTTAAGGATAATAATAGTAGTAGTACTAAAAATAATACTAATAAATAGAAAGCATTGCCTGGAAATCAGTGAAATGGTTGATAGTGCAGAGTGGGAGAAAACATCAAAGTAGGCCCAGGGTTAGCTCTATACAGAATTTACTTTCCCTTCTCCTAGGCCATCCCTTACCTCCCAGCTGTGTTTAATGACCAGCAAACACAAAATGATCAGAAAACATGACCTCTCCAATGAAAGTGAACGTAAGGATGGCCAAAGCAATCAAGACTCAGGAGCAGCAATCATGGCTCTGCAAATAGACCTTCCCCTCCTGCACACGCCGCTTCAGCCCACAAGTAAGAATTTATAGGAGAACTCTGAAAGGCTTTAGATCACTTCATGTCCACATAAATTTGGACAGCGAGGGGCTATTTTCATATAGTACATGTGCTAAATTTGTCTTTCTTTTCGCAAGACCAGTTTAAGTCACCAGATATATGTGCTAGAGATGAAAGCTTGCATTTGTGTAAGAGGAAAAGGGGAAAGGAACTGAGAAATGAGTCTCTACACCCTCGGTATTGTTAGAAAACATGGAATCTTTCTCTAGGATGGGTTAAATACGAGTCAGGCACTGGTGGCTCATGCCTGTGATCTTAGCTACCCAGGAGACTAGGATCCAGAGGATCCTCTACTCTTGAGCCACATCCTTTGTTTTAGTTATTTTTTTCAGTTAGGGTCTTGCTAACATTTTATCCAGGCTGGCCTGGAATCTTGATCCTCCTGAGACCTACGTCCCACTTGGCTGGGATCATATCCATGAGCCACCAGACCTGGCCCCTATAAATTCCTTTCAAAATAAAAGTGCTAAATTGCTATCATAAAAATGTCTCACATATCTTCATTCTTGACTTTCTAAAGGCTCCCTGAAATGTTTTGTATATTCCTTGTGGATGCTTATTGAATTAGAGAGATTTGTAGTTGATATGTGAACTATTTTGAAATAATGGTGATTATTGAGCCTATATAAATTTGGAATGAAGGCTGTGTTGTTCTTGCACAAATCTGCTAGTATGATATTATTATGATCAGCTTTTCCAGTAACTTGATAAAACTGCAGGCACCACAAAATATAGGAAAGGCACAAAGCTGGCAAAAATATAAAGCCTGTTATGTGACAGAATAAAACATTCTGTGTGTGTGTGTGTGTGTGTGTGTGTGTGTGTGTGTGTGTGTGTGTGTGTGTGCGCATTCCAGTACTGGGCTTGAACTCAGGGCCTGGATGTAGCTTTTTTACTCAAGGCTAGTGTTCTACCCCTTGAGCCACCCCTCCATTTCTGGCTTTTGAGTTGTTAGTTAGAGATAAGAGTCTCACAGACTTTTATAACCAAGCTGGCTTCAAAACATGATCTTCAGATTTCAGCCTTCTTAGTGCTAGGGCTACAGATGTGAGCCACTTGTGTCCAGATATATAATAAATCTTAAGTATGATATTTATATAGTAAATACTGAGCAGACAATGAGTATGAAATATTAAATGGCCAACTGCATTCTCAAACTTACGTTTAGTTAATAAAAGCCACTGGACAGAGGCTTTAACTAACTGTCTGTTGGCAGTTGGAGATACAGGCATGATAACAAAACCAAGTGCAAATGAAGGAAGGATGTTTTATTATTATCTGTTCCCCAGTGACAGGCACAGTCAATGCTAGATGGGGGTGGGGTGGGGTAGGAGTAGTTAGAAGTTAGAAGTGCTACAAATATGGCAGCCAGAATGACAAGGAGGTCTCAAAACAGAAGTGAGTGCTCCAAGACCCAGAAGCTGGAGAGATGCATGTACAAGCGTCACGTAGGCGTGCCTTTTGATCTCCTGCACTTCGCCTTCCTCCATTTTTATGACGTGTGTTCAGTGTACACAGGAGGTTCCTGGTAACATTCCCATACAGGCATGCACTGTATCCTGATCACATGTACTCCCTCCATCCTCCCTGTCTCCCTTCAAGCCTGCTTCCAGAGAGGAGTTCAACAGGTTTTGCCATTCTACTTCCATGTACTTGTACAGAGTACTTCAACCATATTTACCTTTGTTCCACTTCTTTTCACTGATACCAACTCACACACAGATCCTGACATTCTTTTTGGTCTTTTAGTTTTGTGGTAGAGGATTTGAACTCAGAGTCTTGCACTTGCTATGGCCCTTCAGTCTTGCTACTACTTGAGTCTTGCTTCCAGCCTTAAAAAAAATTTCTCTGGATATTTTTGAGATAGGGTCTCACCACGTCATCCTAGACAATGATCTTCCTATTTATGCTTCTTGCTGTTCCTGGGACGACAGGCATGCATCAACACACTCAGCCTTTTCTGAAATGTTGCCTGATCTTGTCTAGAACTACAAGAAGCTATTATTACAGGTGTACTAGCCACCATGTTCCCAGCTCCTGTCATTTCTTTTTCCTTTGTCCAGTACTGGGGCTTGAACTTGGGGTCTCATGGTCTTCTAGCTTACTTGCTAAAGGCTGGTGTTGTATTACTTGAGCCATGCCTCCAGTTCATCTTCTTGTTGGTTACTTGGAGATGGAGTCTTGTGAACTTTTCTGCCTAGGTTGGCCTCAAATTTGGATCCTCCAGATTTCAGCCTCAGCTGTAAGATTACAGGTATTCGCCATTGGCACCTGGCTCTGTCATTCATGTCTAAGGACTAATTTCCACATATGAGACAGAACATACGATGTGGATCTTCAAAATTGGCTTATTTCATATAACATATGATCTCTTATTCTATTTCCCTGCTAATGACATAATTTTATTCTTCTTAATAGTTGACTAATACTCCATTATGTATGTATGTCATATTTTTTTCTATTTGATCATCAGTTGCTGATACTCAGGATTTTGCAAAAGACCGTTGCTCCTATGGTTAGACAAGTTCCAGAAGTAACAAACTCTTTCAGAGAGCATACTCTTTATTTATTTATTTTTGTATTTTTTGTACTTATTTATTTAGTTATTTATGGATTTCAAGTTTTTAAAATTGTTATTGTAAAGGTGATACACAAAGGGGTTGCAGTTATATAAGTCAGGTAAACAGTACATGTCTTTTTTAACAATGTCCCCTCTTCCCTCATTTTCTCCCATTTTTTTCCCTCCTGACTCCCTCCCCGACAAGTTGTATAGTTCATTTTTGACATAGTGTCTAGTGAGCGTCTCTGCTGCCTCTGTTCATCCTTCGAGAGCATACTCTTTATGTAAGTCAACCCATTCAGAGCTTCTCCCCTCAGCCACCTCCTTGCTTATGATGCTCATGTGCTGAGTGAATTATTCCTGTGCTCTGACCACCCCATGGCCAGTGGCAAGGAGATAATAACTCTAGTTCTCAGAGCCCACTGAAATCACCCAAAGTAACTGACATTGAGCCCGATCCTAGACGTTGCCTTGCCTTCCCTATGGATGCCATGCAGCAAGACTTCATTCACGTTTCCCCCTTGCTCCCAGCCCTGCCCCAGGACTTCCCCACGCAGCACCGAAGGCCAGCGCGACACCTCTTCCTCTGGAGAGCTGTGAATAACAAACAGCCTTCTCAAAGGTCTTCTCACCTGTGGGCTCACCATACCCAACTAGTAACAAAAGTCATATTTTAAGACTACAATAAGTAGATTCTTAAAAGTTTGAAGTAATGTTTACTTACATTTGCATCCTATAGGCATTTCCTGTGTCCCTAACTGATGTCAGGGTCTATTCTGCTTACACAAGCACACATGTCTTATATCTACAGGACTCTATTTTTTTTTTTTTTTTTTGCCAATTCTGGGACTTGAACTCAGGGCCTGGGATCTGGCCCTGAGCTTCTTTAGCTCAGGGTTAGCTCTCTACTACTTGAGCCACAGCATCACTTCCTGCTTCTTCTGTGCGTGTGGTACTGAAGAATCTACCCAAGGGCTTCACGCATTTGAGGCAAGCACTCTACCACTAAGCCACATTTACAGCCCTACAGGACTCTATTCTCTCTTGTGTGACTTCCTTTATCAAAACACCAATCCCAGTCTTTTCTACATCTTGAGAGTGAATCGTTATATTCAGTGGTACTCAAAATGTTTACCAAGCAGCCTGCCACATCACTGCCCACTCAAGACTGCTGCCAGCTCTTGAGTGGGGCTGGATGCTGGAGACACATTCTGGGTCTCCTTTAGCTGCTGGGTAAGTCCAAGGTTTGAGGCATCCCAGGGTAGGGTGTGAGGAAGGCTGTGGGGTTAGGGAGTGCAGTATTTCCCATTGTACTAACATGCTTGACCATGGTAAGATTGACATTGAATATTAGCCTTCATAATATATCTCTTACTCTTCTCTTCTCTCTTGCCCTGTTCAACTTCCCCCAGCCACTTACTCTATGAAATAAATGAGACATTTTGTGCATCCGTCTCTGAATAACGGCCAATGTCTCTTTTAATTGGTGCTGCCTGGATGATTCTAGAAGCAGCCTACCAGCTCAGAGTGGACTCTAAATGCTGGCAGGAATTCTTCACTTCTATTAAGACTACTAAAATTATACCTTGTGTTCAACATCAATAAAATGAAAATATAATGTGCCTTTTAATAAAATGGTTCACAGAAATGGAAATGATTGGATTTATTTCTTCTTGTCCTGGCAAGCAAACTAGTTGAAAGAGCATAACATATTTCATAAGCCAGCAAGTCTTTCAATATATTGTAAATTATAATTTGGTACTATGATCTTTATTTCCGTATTGGAAAAGTTAATGTGCTCACTAATCTAAAAAGTTATATCATTGACAATAGACATTCTAGCTAATGTAAATGAGCAGGTTCTGCTAACCTTGGAAAAGTAGGAAAAGAGAAATTATTCCAAAGTGATATAATCCATTGAAAAGAGTTTGTGTGCAAAGGAGGAGGCTACAATGCTTGATAAGAAATGTACTCATTATTTTGCCCATGTAATTGTAACCCCTCTGTTCAGTATTTTCACAATTAAAAAAAAGAGTTTGTGTGGTTAGGAACATTGTTCTACTACTAATAATCATCATAAATTTTCTACAACCATATTAGGTATCATCTAGGATTGAGAAAGAGTTCTATGATAAACATTTCTATTAATTATTTTATCCTGAACAATTTAACTACTACCATATGTCAAAACTTAGGTCCAGCTTTTCAGTTGAGAATATATGTTGCCAGTGATCTTTTGAGGTATAAATGCAATGTGATTTTACTTTTCTATTGACATTTTCTCTCACTTGAAAAGCTAAACAATAGATACTTCAAACCATGTGATGGGCCAATTATTATTGTTATATGAGCCCTTACCTCAGACATAGTAGCTTTCAAAGACTCTGCTCCTGACTAGACCATACTTTCTAACTACAAATTTATCAAGATCTAGAGTTTCCCTGCATGGCTGCAATCATCAAAAGCAAATTTGCATAAAGAATTTGCTCGACCTTTCACAATCAGCCATTAGACAGAGCTTTGAAACATAAATTAAAATGGACATCAAGTCCTTTGTGAGTGAGAAGAGTCTACCTTGTGTATGTAGTACAGTTGACCAGATGCCTTTGCTTATGCCCAGTAAAGCAGGCAGGTGTTTGGTTGTAGACAGTGAAAGTGGGGCCCAGAATTTTTTTTATGTCTTCTCAGATTCTTAGTTGCAGGAATACTTTCCGTGTCTTTTGGCTCAGCTACCCATTTGAATATCACAGGCCCATTGCTCTTAAGGCAGTCTGATATTTCTTTGAATGTCTTTTTAGTGCTTTCATTGAGAAACATCCACATTTATTTTAAAATAAACGTTTTCAACAGCTTCTAGGCAGAGAGATAAAAGCAGGATCTAACCCAATTTAAGCATACAACAACACAACTGAATCATTTGCTCCATGTATCTAGAGTACAGAGTTAGGACAGAATCTTGTCTAGATTAGTTTCCTCCTGAAATCAAGTGATTTCTCTATCTACTGGTAAGTAATATTCAGTCATGTGGAAGAATCTGAACAATTACTTGTTCATCTCCTGAGTGATTTAACACAGCATGGCTATGTTCGGGATCTTTAGAGAACCCAAGGGAAAAGCTGTCATGTGACTTCTAACTCAAGTTGTCTATGTCCCTGTGTCCAGGAGTACTGATATAGCCATGGACTCCAATCAGAAGGGAAATTCAGATCACACACCTGCGAGGCTAATGACGAGGCTGGCAAAGACAATTTATACAGTGATAATAGACTTGGATTTCTTGTCTTAAGTCTACCACTAGTAAGTTTTATAATAATAAATTATTCTCTCTCTCTCTCTCTCTATCTGTTGGTACCAATGTTTGAACTCAAGTTATCACACTTGCTTGGTTTGCTGGTGTTCTACCACTTCAGTCATATATCCAGTCCTGCTTTTTGCTATTTTTGTTTATTTGGAAATGAGATCTCTCAGTTTTTTTGTCTGAGCTGGCTATGAATCATGGTCTTTTTTGTTATTTCAGCCTCTTGCTAGAATTACAGGCCTTAGTACTGGCACCAGGCTATGATTATGATCTACAAAGGGAGAATATACATGCCTTACATTCAGAGTTGTTGTGAGAAATAAAAAGGAAATAATAGACAATATGTTTGAAATGGAAATCCTTGATCTTTTTCATATCACATCTTCTATGCAGTTGAAACAGCTTCTTTGCAGTTTCAGAACTTGAATCCCTTATTGTGAAGAGCTAACATATATTTATAAATTGTATAACTTCATATTAAGCAAATGTCATATTAATAAAAAGTAACTTGTGTGTGTGTGTGTGTGTGTGTGTGTGTGTGTGTGTGTGTGTGTGTGTATGTGTGTGAGTGCATGCATCCTGGAGCTCAAACTCTGGGTCTGGATGCTGTCCCTGAGCTGCTTTTTGATCAAAGCTAGTGCACTACTACTTCAGCCACAGCTCCACTTCCATGTTTCTTTTCTTTTCTTTTTTCTTTGTAGTGTAGTGGAGATAAGAGTCCCACAAGTTTTCCTGCCTGGACTGGCTTCAAACTGCGATCTGCATATCTCAGCCTCCTTAGTGGCCAGGATGGCAGGCGTGAGCCCTGGGTGCCCCACTCTACAAAGAAACTTTTAAGCTTAAAGACCTTGTCCCCTTTATTGGTCACGGTGACACCTCAAGTGCCTAGACAAAAACTGAATCTGGTAATTTTATGATACTGAATATAACGATGAGAAAAAACACCAGCTGCTGTTGTTGAGTGTTATATGTTAAGCATGGCTCACATACTTTACATATTTATTCTCTGTTATTATGGCTTGGGACTGATTAATCTGTCCTTCTCTGACAAATAAAAAAAATCACTGATCTACATCTACATTTAAACACTAAAAATCTATTTGATCTTATTTCTGAAGGTCTTTTATGACTGTTCTACACTGCATCAAGGATCATAATTTGGGTTGTCATCATGTCATTAGTGATGATTGACATTCCTAAGACACATCTGCATGCTTTCTAAATCTGGAAGGTAAGAATGATCAAATCTCTATTTTGAATTACTCTTTCAATTCAGGAAGCAATTCTAAACCACATCCTTAACTCAGGTGCTGCATGCCTGCTCTTACTATGTTTACTTTCAAGTATGTCAAATTGTTCCAAATATAAACACAGTATAAGCATCCATTTATTCATTCAATAATAGCAGAGCTCTGTATGCTGTTCTAGTTTTTTAACTAATTAATTTAGTTTATTGCCTTTAAGTAGTTGTTTAAGAGTTGCCATTTAACAAAGCAGTTTGTGAATACAATGCATCTTGATGAATATTACCCTTTTCAACATTCTTACCCATTCTTGGCCTACCCACCCCTTCCCTCACTTTTCTTAATTTTGTAGGATATACATTGAATTCTGGACTGCACTCTTCCCATCTCCTCTTCATTCATCTACCCATTTCCCCTTTGTCCCTCCTACCCCTTTCCAGTACCCAATTCCTGGTGTTTATTTCAAGGCTTGTGACAGTGAGCATTCTGCCTTTTATCTAACTTGCCTTCATACATTCTCTTTGAAGGCCACCCTACCAAAAACCCCACTTCGCAGTATTTCATCTTTTACTGCTGTCTTTCTTTACTGTGTTTACACACCTTCTTCTCTCACAGATTCCTTTCTCTAGAGAGGTATGAAGCGGTGTGAAAGTAATTTTCTCCTCCACATCTCCGCTTGCTGATTAACATTGCTAATTAGCCCTCCGAAGAGAACAGAATTGATGTTTCGCTTTAGTACACAATTCCAAATTGTGTAATGTTTACTTTCACATGCAACTTACCATTTTTATTTACTTATTTCTTGGTTCCCCAAGAAATAAGGTGACTCTCCCCATCTTATTAGAGTTTGCAAGTACAATCAAACCTCAGTAACTACGAGCAGATGGTTTCTAGGAGTCACGATTAGGGACAAAACAGGGGTACTCAGGACCTAATTCAGTGCTGGACTCTGAATGTGCCATTCATTCCTCCCATAGTACCACCCAACTTCTGCTAAAGGCATATCATGTTTCAACAAATCTAAAATTTTTACTCTATCACGCCAATGCCGTGCATTAGTATTTACTTTACTTCTGGGGCACCGATTGCTTCATGGATGGCAGATTCTCGTAAGTTTAGGGACAGGGAAACAGCAGACAGATCCCAGGGTTTAAACACAGGATTGAGTGCTTTCCTCCACCAGCTGAGCTGTGCAATGGGCAGGTGCACATTTAAAATGGTTGTTTGTGAGATTTCTTTTGATTTTATTTATTGGTCCTTCTTTGACTGCAATTGGTCAAAACTGGGCATAATGCGTCCATGGCTGCAGCAAGCTCACACTACCTTCCTTCAAAAGCTCCCTCCATAGAATGTGTGTGTTTGAGATGATGTTCTGTGGGTTTTCTGTCATTTCCATTGCCTGCCTAGATGAATGCCTCAGTGCCTTGTGTCCACTTTGTGTTCTCCTACCTGGTCTTTTGCCCTTCCCAGCTTACTCAATTCATCCCACTAGAAAGGCTTATTCATATTTCAGGGTGTAAGAACTTGACCTCACCACTCCCAACATTGCTTGTTTCTCTAAAGGGAAACTAAAGGTTTTGTGTTCTTGTCATGTGACACTAGTCATGGACTGTTCTGTGGCAGGATCTCCTGGGCAACAAAAAGCTGCTTTTGGACAGGAGACAAGTGCAATGAGCTCTGCACATAATCCCAACGTGACTGAGTCAGGTGGGCTATGGAGTCTCTCTGAGTCAGCCAGTGAGGAGCACACCGTACAAACTCTGGAGCCAGTGATCAAAGACTGTTTGCCCAAGGTCTTCACCATCCCTGGAAGGCTGCTTGAAGAGGGCCAATAGGCCATTAAGTCCAAAGAACATTAAAACCTTGTCATTTCTCTCCTTAGTTTACACAAGTTCAATGCAGCAAGCAGAAGGACTACTTACTAAGGCAAACTTTTTGTTGAGAATCATCTGCTCCACCAAAGAGGACTCGTTGTGGAAGAGGTGGGGCTGCATGTGGCTCCACATGTGTGGGAACCACCAGAACTCGTCCACCGACCCCAGCAGAAGGTCATCACCTTCATCTTCCTCCTGTGTCCCTGCAGGGGGAATTAAACCCTCAATTAATTCAGATGACATCTATCTGTCTGTCCATCTGTCTATCGATCTATCATCTGTCTACCTATTTAATCTGGCTAATTACGTACTCTCATATATTGGCAAACACCATTTACACTACCTTAATACTTCTAAAATGTGTACATAAATATAGCAAAGGTAAATCTGTTGGAGGACAACCACAGACTCTGATAAACCTTAAAAAAATGTTCTGGTGGGCATGGTGGCTCACTCCTGTAATCCCAGCTCCTGAGGAAGCAGAGATTGGGAGGATCGTTGTTCATCAACAGCCTGGATGAAAAGTTAGCAAGACCTCATCGGAACCAATAGCGGTCTATGATGATGCACACGTGTCATTCTAGCTATGTGCAAAGGTTAAACGGGAGGACTGTGGTTCAGGCCAGCCCAGGCAAGAAGGTGAGACCTTCTCCTCCCTCACCACCCCTGGAAATCACTAAAGCAAAAAGGGAAAAGGGCATGGCTTAAGTGATAGAGCACCTGCGTAGGCAAGAGCAAGACCTGGACGTCAAACCAAAGAACTGCAACAAATGAAAGCTCAACATGAAATATAAACATTGCTGCCAGACGGAAGCATATAACCATTCCCAAGAACTCTGAACCTTTAGTATCTTTGAACAATTTGTAGTTTGGAAAGAAGGTAATTGTGGGAAATGACTATGGAAACAGTGTGAGCCTCAGCAGGAAATCATTTTGACATGGGTTCTATGTATAGTTACAACAAAATAATTTCATCATTTGTGTTCCTCGGACACCTTATCATTAAGTCAGTCATTTTGCGGTAGTCTTCACATAGCAAATAGACAGTAGTCTCTTGGGCTTTCCCAGTACTTGAGTCAATCCTGATTTCTACCTCCTCCCCACATAAATTCTGGACAAAGTGTACTGAAAGTCTCTGGATTTTAAAGTCTCCCTCTTCTTGCTCCTGAGTTCTGTTCTATGCTACATAGACTTCCGGTCTTCCCTCACATCTGTCCTGACCTCTCTCCTTCATTCATTTGCTACATGGCTCTTTTTTTTCCTCCTGAAGTTTATTTTTTGGGATAGTGCAGCAGACCTCAGGGCTCTTCAGGGTAATAGGTCAGGCAGACATTATCCTGTCATCAATATCACGGCGAAATCTGCACTGAAAAATGTGGATATATCAGAATCGCAAAGGAGTTCAAGCTTATCGTAATTTATAGTAGGTATAATTTTATGCCTTTTCTTTTCTCTTCATAGCCTCATTTATTGTTTCATTTTAATCCTACTTTGGGGAATGTTTTAAATTGTAATTAATGAAATTGAGCGCAAGTGTCTGTCGCTTGGTATTTTAAAATTATGATGAAAATATAATCACAGTTGAAATGTCATTCACAATTGTATTGTCCTGGCCTTCTTTGTCAGAATGGGAGATAAGAAGAAGAATAAGGAGTTAAATTACTTAACATACTGCAGAACCAGGCTAAAACTTCCTAAATTTTATTGTATTTCTACTTAAATGATTTACCTCTGGGGCATTTGTTCTGCAGTATTTTCTTCTTGATATTATACTAAAAATCATCATTAACCAAGCTGTACCTTGAACGAGCATTATGTTCAGTACTTAGCACCTGATACCAAGTGAGGGCCACTACAGAGCTCACTTTAGGGGCTAAAAAACCTGATCTATAGGACAATAAGTAAAACTTACCCTAAGTCACTTATTGTGACATTTAATTAAGATTAATACACCCCACATTCAAGTGATAGCATCACTTGACAATAGCATCACTTGCTGACAAAATGTCGAGTCTAGAACAAAAGGTCAGAATGTTGGCTTTTGGAAAACAATGGGGTCAGATTTTATGTCATGGCCTTGTTCTTGATAACTAGTTATATTAAAACAAAGGCGATTTTACTGTCACTACATCATTTATTCATTAATTCATTTTAAAAATAGACACTTTTAATTTCTGCTTTCATACAGTGGAAACTTCCAACTGTTCATTTTTTGTGTGTCAGAAGTGACAAAGGAATTATACTGTTGAAGTACTTTCAACATCCATTTATGATACACTCCGAGGAGTGTAGGAAAGGGAGCTCTTATACTAATAAGGAGTCGCTGAAAAATATGTTATTGCAAGATTCCTTTTGAGAACAAGAACACATACATTGAAGTTCCCCACTGAAGTCAAGAATGAGACATGAGTGTCATTAGCACCAGTTTCACTTAGAATTGGCCTGAAGCTGAGTGTGGTGGCAAGTGCCTGTAATCCCTGCTTTGGGAGTCTAAGGCAGGAGGATTGGGAGTTCAGGACGACAGTGGAATACACAGTGAGTTTGAGGCCAGCCTGGATTACAGAGCCAGACCCTGCTTCAAAAAGTAAAACAAGCCAGGTGTTGGTGGCTCACACCTCCAGTCCTAGGACACTGAGATCTAGAGGACTGGGGTTTACAGCTAGCTAGGTAGAAATGTCCTAGTTAACCAGCAAAAAGCCAGATTGGTGTCATGGCTCAAGAGGTACATTGCCAGCAGTGATCAAGCAAGCTGAGTGAGAACTCAAGGCTCTGAGTCTAAGCCTCAGCACACACACACACAATGTTTTACAAGGGCTGGGAAGGTGGCTCAGTGGTAGAGTGCTTGCCTTGCATGCATGAGGCCCTGGGTTCGATTCCTCAGCATCACATAAGCAAAAAGAAAAAAGCCGTGCTGTGGCTCAAGTGGTGGAGCGCTAGCCTTGAGCTGAAGAGCTGAGGGACAGCGCCCAGGCCCAGAGTTCAGGCCCCACTACCAGACCCCCCCCCCCAAAAAAAAAACTTTTACAAATTAATAATAACAAAAAAACCTGTTCCTCAAAAGAGAATTTCCAAAGAGCTAAGGAACATATGAAAGATGCTCATGTACTGTTTATACCTATCAGAGAAACAGGCAATAAAAACATCAGATGATATTTTCCTATTGATGAGAAAGGCTCAAATTAAAAAAAGCATTGCTATTGGCCAGGTTGCCCTGCAGGGGAATATCACTCATGCTAGCGGTAAATACATACATGTATGTATTTGGTATGTAATTGGTAAAATCAGCTTGACAAACTGCCTGCGTGTTTTCTATGAAAAGCTTATCATATATCATATGTGTGCTGTCTAGCAGTTCTAGTCCCAGATGATAACCAATAGCAAAGAAGAGTGCTCTGGAGGATGAGAGCAACAATGTTCACAGCAGAGCTATTAATAAAAGCCAGAGCATGGAAACAGCCCACCTGCTTCCAATGCAGTGGAATGGATAAAGGAATATTGGTGCAGTCAGACAATGAAATACTACACAGAAATGAAAAATGAAAGAACTATAGCTTATACATCGGCTATGAAATGAAAAGTCATGTTGAACAAGAAAGTCTGGATACTGGTGAATTCTTATACATATCTTTGGGTAAATCAAGCTAAGCAGCTATAAGAGGTCAAGTTAGTGACAGTCTTGAGATCAGGCTAGTGAGTGTAAGTAACACACACTGGGGGGATTTGTGTTAATTCTCTCTCTCTTGATCTACCTCTTGAGTTAACACAGCTGTGTTCAGCTTATGAAAACTCACTGAAAGCCAGGCACTAGTAGTTCTAATACTGGTACACAAAAATAATTTCCTGAAGATTATCTTTATTATGTAGGCCTTTTTATATGTGTAAATTATAGTTCAATAAAAAACACATTCATTATATAATGCCATAAGCTTTTAAACCATTAACATTTTCTAAAGATTAGAAATAGTACGTTCAATGGAGTTAAATAATATAAAGAAGAATGCGGATGGGGAGAACATAAAGAATGTAATTAATGTGCCAGGCACTGATGGCTCACACCTGCAATCCTATCTACTAAGGGGGCTGAGACCTGAGGATCAAGGTTCGTAGCCAGCCTGGCTAGAAAACGTCCTTGAGACTCTTATCCCCAATAAAATACTAAAAAAAGCACAGAAGTGTGCTATGGCTTAAGCCTTGAGCAAAAGAAGCTCACAGACAGTCCCCAGGCCCAGAGTTCAAGCCCAAGAACTGACAAAATAAACAAATAAATAAAAATTTTAAAAAATGAATGTAATAACGTGTGCTGGCAAGATATACAACTCTAAAGGGAACATCCAATCTTGTTTCTTTTTTATTTAATTAATTTTAATTGTTATTATAAAGGTGATGTACAAAGGGGTTACAGTTACCTAATCAGGAAATGAATACATTTCTTTTTGGACAATCTCATCCCTTTCCCAATCCCATTTCTTACCTGTATGGTAAAACTTCCCTGAAAATCCCAGGTTGAATGTGAAATTTGTGATTTGTGCTCGCAAAAGATTTTGAGTATCAAGCAGAGCCTGAAACAGAGAATTAAGAAAAGAAATATATATATATATATAATATGCATATATATATATTTATCAGGTTGAGAATGGAATTGGGAAGTTTCAAAACAATAGCTCTCTTCTGCATTCAGAAGATAAAACCACTCCTTTGTACATGAGAAAATCTAATGAGGAAAAGTAGTTTCTTTGTTAACTTCACAAACTGAGATAATTCTGAGATCACATAAAGCATAACATATATTTAGCCTTTCATTTGCAATAAATCAGCAAAAAGTATTGGCTAGAAAACAAATAGTTGGGAAAAGTTTAATTTGTGCACAACAAAGGCACATGTATCTAGTACATAAAGCATTATCTCTGTTAGGACTTAGGGACATAAATTCTCTCATTGTAAGTGAAGCTATGTAAGAACACTTGGAGAAAGAAGGTTGTGATTTCTCAGATATACCTTTGGTCTTCCAAACACAAGACTTTTCTATCTTAAATACAAGATTCTCAAAAGATAATAGTTATTAAAAGAATATAGTATAATTGGGGCTGGGAAGGTGGCTCAGTGGTAGAGCGCTTGCCTTGCATGCCTGAGGCCCTGGGTTTGATTCTTCAGCACCACATAAGCAAAAAGAAAAAAGCTGGAAGTGGCGCTGTGGCTCAAGTGGTAGAGTGCTAGCCTTGAGCTGAAGAGCTGAGGGACAGAGCCCAAGCCCAGAGTTCAGGCCCCACAACCGGACCCCCCCCCCCCCAAAAAAAAAGAGAATATAGTATAGTAGAATAGTTCTGTAATTTACACTTTTGTTTCCTAAACAAAATATCTTTGGTGGTTAATTTTTTCTTTTTCTTTTTCCTGTTGATGCTGTTCCATAGTTTGGACTTCATGACTCCTGCTTATTAAACAAGCACTTTACTACTTAGCGATCCTTTTGCCTTTAGTTTGTTTTTTCAGTTAGGGTCTTATGCTAGCTTTACCAAAGTGGTATTACAGGACTGTACTACTATGGCTGACTCATGGTTCATCTTGTTAACTTGATTGGAATGAAAATGGCCTAGGAGATTAGCAAAGCACACACCTCTGGGTGTTTCCAGGGAGGATGAAAGTGGACAGGTCCAGAATGTGGCCAACACCACTAAGTAGGCTGAGTACTAGGTTGGGGAGAGAAAAAAGACTACTAGCTCAGAGATTCTCTCTTTCTGCTTCCTGGCTGCCATGATGTGAGTTGCTCTATTCTGTCATGAGCTGCCCCTCTGTGCCCCTCCCCCTGCCTGCCATGAAAATGGAACCCTCTGAGACCAGAAGCCAAAATAAGCACTTCCTCCCTTGATGTTGTTATGTGAGACATTTTATCACAGGGCTGCAAAATAGGCTAATGCAAGACCAAAATTCTTACAAATTAAACTATTTTGAAGCAAGATTTCAACTGTTATATCTTATAAAATATTTACCAGCCTATGAGTAATTAATAATTAATGGACTCTTTATTTCTCTTCTTTTCCCCTCTTGTTCTTTAATTTTGATTTTTATATTTTCTCTCTGTCTCTTGGGCAATTACACACATATGCACACACACACACACACACACACTATTGTACTCAAAACAAACACAAAACACCTAAAATATAATAGAAACAGCAGATATTAATTGTGCTTAGGCATAGTGAAGAAAGAAATTTATTTCTAGAGATGTTTTTAATATACTTAAGATGTAGTGCTTCCTTAACTCAGATTTCTGGAGTGGTTATAAGAAAAATACTACATATTTATCCATTATTTCCATCCTTTCAAAAAATGTGCTTATTACTAGTCAATTCTGTGCAAGGAGGTTAAACACCAGTATTACTCTTAGATTGTATCCTTTTCTCTAAGTTCCTCATTATTACAGAGATTTTATTTCACATCAATCTATTTTAAATTGAAATAGTCTTCAGTACTATGAACAAAATAGTGTAAAATAATATAAAGATACTTTGCTTTATTCTCTAATGCAATATCCTTAAATGATGTGATAATATATAGAATTCTAGTCATAAACTAAATTGGTGCCTAACTGATGTGATAATATAGAAACTCTAATCATAATCAGTTACATTGGTGCTACATTACCACATTCAAAGGTTGTATTTTAGGCAAGCAGACCATCTCTGATGGGCAGAGGACTCTGACGGGAGAGGGGGTAAGCAGTCATCACATCTGCACTGGTGCATTCAGCAGGTGTTTGGTTTCAAAAGTGGTGAGGCTGGGTGTGGGTGGCTCATGCCACCTCCAGCTCTGGGGCTGAGATCTGGAGAATCATGGTTCAAAGCCAGCACAAGCAGAAAATCCATGAGACTCCATTTCCAACTGAGCTGCAAAAAGCTGGGCTAGAGGTGTGTCAAATAGTAGAGCACCAACCATAAACAAGTTGAGCAAGCATGAGGTCTGAATTCAGCCCTGATACCACAAAAAATGAAAACAGCCACAGCGCCACTTCCAGCTTTTTTCTTTTTGCTTATGTGGTGCTGAGGAATCGAACCCAGGGCCTCAAGTATGCAAGGCAAGCGCTCTACCACCAAGCCACTTTCCCAGCCCCTTCATATATTCTTATACATTTACTTTGCTCAGTTTTGTCAAATATCATTTACTGCTCTTTTACTAGTATATATATATATATATATATATATATATATATTTATATAGTAATGAATTAGCCATTTATACATCACAACATAATTCTCTTTATTTTTGGCAAACAAAACCATTTTGAAGTAATTTTGAAAGCACTTATTAGGGCTTTAAAAGGGAATATAATAATCAAATCACAAGAGGATTTTGTTTTGAATATAATTGAACTCAAAAATTTTAACAATTTTCACAAATTTGTATCTGTATCTACCCCACTAGTTTCTTAGTTTCTCAAGTGCTCATTCTCCAAAGTCATGAACACTTAAAAGCATTTAAAAAATCTAGTTAAAGGCAAAATAGAATCTTAATTCAAAGAAATCACACTCTGAAAATTAAGAACAATGGTAATTTTATGTATCTTTATTCTTTATCCAATTTGTGCTAAAGCAGTGAATATGTCCAACAGCATAAATCAGAGACAAAAATTAAAATTAAACATAATTATAGTAGCAAGAAACCCATAAACACAGCCCTGTCTTACCTAATTTCTACCATTCCTAATGGTAAAGCAGTCTCTCACTTTCATATTCTAAGTGTAATATCTACATATTAGAAAGGGAAAACTATGCTCATTCTGCCAACTTAAAACCAAAGATGTTAAGGCCAAAGGTAAGAATGCATTATCTATGTTTTTCCATGGGCTTTCACCGAGAAGTTTGCTAACAACAGGGAAATGTTCTAGACATTATCTTTCTTGTCAAAATGTCTTTGGACAAGGTCACCACCTGCTGCATGCAAGTCCTTGAATACGACCTCACCAACAGGGCATGATAAATGAACACACATCTGGAAATGGAATGACTTAGAACTCTGACAATGATTCCTGCCTCTTGGCAGGCTTGAGTAAGTTACTGGAACTTTTCAAATCCCAGTTCCCTTCTCTGGAAAATTAAATAGGAATAACTTGATGACAGGTTTGGTGTGAAAGTGAAATGGCAAAATAAGTATATGGCCATGAACTCTTTCTAGCTCATGGACACAGAGTTGTAGACCTTTTATTTTTTCATTTATTTTTGTCCTGTCACAAATCCTACCTCCTATTTTTTTGTTACACATCTGAAAAAACAAAGAGAAACAAATGCCTAAAACTTTATACTCTCAAATTGATGCTTAGCTTTTTGAAAGTTGTCCAATCAGCACTAAAGAAGAAGATTATCCATCAGCTATATTAGAGTAACCTTCAAAGGACTTTGTTTGTCTTCCTAGATGACACTAGGGTACACTTTATTGTCCACTTGGTGCTTATTTATTTTATGTTTGAATTGTATTAACAGAGTTAGGACAAATGTTTATGTGAAACCTAAAAAGAAAAGACTTACATGGAAATTCTGAATTATTTCTCTTACCAACCTTAGCTGGTCTTCAATGTACATTTTGCATAGACTTTAAATTCAATAGTAAGGGATAATTCACCTAAAACATTTGTTGAAATGAAATTGGCAAATTATATGTGAGCAGGAAACAGGAAACCATTAAATGCAATTCCCACTAGGAGAGAATTGTGTATATTTTATTTAGCTTGTAGTTGATATGCTTAAGGAATCAAAAATACTAGTATACTTAAAAAAAGAAAGAAATGTAAAAAAGTAGTTTAGTTCGTAATTACTGTCAATGTTATATCTTTAGGAAACTATTACCTATACCTCATTCATTCAGTTGTGCCAAAAAAGGAACCACAACAATTTTAATAATTTAAAGTCCTTGCTTTTAGCAAGGTCTCATATGAGAGCAGAGGGGCACGCCAGTCTCTTTACTTCTATTGTAGGGCAAAAAGATTACCTTTAATACTTACACTGGTGTGCTGGCAACCCCTTCCATAGCATATCTGTCCTGCTCAAGAAGTGAATGGAACAAACACTTTGAAAAGCACATGCATTCCCACGAACAGTGTAGTGGTGTTCCCTTTTGGACTCATCCCTGCCAGCATCTACTATTATTTGTTTTCTTGATAATGGCCATTCTAACTGGGGTGAGGTGGAATCTCAATGCAGTTTTTATTTGATTTCTTTTATAGCCAGAGATGTTGAACATTGGCTGTGTCTAGTTTCAACTCTGGAAAGCAGTATGGAGGTTCTTCAAAAGACTAAACATAGAGCTTCCCTATGATCCAGCAATCCCACTCCTGGGCATTTATCCAAACAAATATAAACAAGGACACACTAAATCCACTATAACAACTATGTTCATTGCGGCATTATTTACCATAGCTAAGATATGGAACCAATCCAGAAGCCCCTCAGTAGATGAATGGATCAAGAAAATGTAGTATATATACACAATGGAATTCTATGCTTCCATCAGAATGACACCACCTCATTCATAATAAAATGGAAAGACTTGGAAAAATCATATTAAGTGAAGAAAGTCAGAACCAAGGAAACAGCTCTATGGTTTTCCTCATTTGTAATAATTACTATATGTCTAGGATAGTTCTAGCAGAAGATCACAATAGCTCAATAGCTATATACATATGGCCATATAAAATGATGCTAATCAAAGTGAACTCCAAGATATGGAAACAAGAGGTTTTTCTTTGTTGTTTTAATGTACTGTGTGAAGTTATTTCTTTTTTCTTTCATTTTTTTCCCTTTGGTTTATCTCCTGTTGTCACTGTTTCTGGTTTTGGTACCTTGTATATCTGATTTGGGGAAGGGAAGGGGTAAAACAAAATGGGAAGAAAGGGATAAAGGATGACCCAATGCAATGGTGATAGTCACAAAACACTATGTTGAAAATGAGCTTTGTAATTTGGGGGGAGGAAGATGGGGGAGAGGGAAGGTGGGAGAAAAATGAAGGAGGGGATAACAATGTTTGACAAGAACTGTGCTCATTACCTTATATATGTGACTGTAACCCCTCTGTATACCACCGTTACAATAAAATTAAATGTCAAAAAACAAAAAGTAAAACAAAGGAGGAGGCAACAATGCGCAATAGGAAATGTACTCATTACTTTGCTCATGTAGCTGTAACCCCTCTGTACAGCATTTTTACAATAAAACACGTACAAAAAACAAAAAAATAAGATATCACAATAACAAAAAAAGAGAAAAGCACACACATTGATAGTGTTCGCCAGTGACCCTTCCAGAAAGGTCTGTATCACACATTAACGTAAATGTAAGTTTAAAACTTCACTGTAACCTCCATGTCCTGTTTGCTGTGCATTCCCAGAGCCCAGTGTGATGTCAGGGGCGAGGGCAAGGGCAAGGTCAGGAGCAAGGGCAAGAGCAAGGTCACGGGCAAGTTAAGGAGCTGTTGAATTCCAGACACGGGTGAAGTTCAGATTGATCAGTCGTAAAATGAAAGCATGAGGATTGAAAATGGGCACTGTAGAATATTACTCATCCATTCATTCATCTGGAATATTATCTTTATTTTTTTGAATCTTGATAAAAAATGTCAACATATTTCAAATTGGAAAAGAAATATAAAATACGAATTTCAATTGCTTCTGGGAAAGCCTGTCCTAGGAGAGTACTTCTCAAACTTCTATGCATGTGAAAATCAACTGGGAAGCTTACTAACATGCAAAGTCTTGGATTTGAATCTAGATTCTGAGCAGGATTGCCGAAGGAAGGTGATATCACACTACATTCTAAGAGTCACTGAACTGTTTGTTGATTTCAAATGTTTTAAGGCAGTTTCTAATTCATTTATCTTTGGTGTATCCACAAAAGATCCCAAAACACTGTTCAGACAAATACTTGCTCATACATGATAAACATGGAAATAACCAAGTATCTATCAAAAGATAAATGACAAAAAGAAATTATTATGACATGGACATGTAATGAGATATTATTCTGCATGAAAGAAAATGGTACTAATACATTTGCAATGTTGACGAATTGCTACAGTCTTATGTGCAGTAAAAGAAATCAGACACAGTTATAAACTGTATGATTACATTTACCATAAAGTCAGGTGTAAGTGCCCTGTGGTCATGGGATCTCTTCTGGAGTGAAGAGGAGGTCTGGACTGGAGGAGATGGTGGTTGCAAACCATGCATGCATGTGCTAAGTGACATTGAAACTTATTTGTACTACAAAATGGTTTATTTTATGTAAGTAAATTTCACTTCAGTAAATGAAAACAAATAGAAGCTACACAGGTAGTACTGTGATCTTCATACTTTATTTTTTCCCTGAATTTTGCTTAAAAGATATCTCATGAATTATCCAGCAAAAATTATTTCCAATAGCTAGTCTATACCTTTCCATTGTTTTAAGACAACTCCTCAGAAACAGTATCAAGTGAAGCACATCATGAGCTGCTGGGAAATAATGACTGCTAATGTTCGTTATCCCTACAGTGGTTAGCCCTGGCCGTAGGTCCTGTTTTCTATTTTTCATCTTCCTAATCATTCAAATTTAGGCATGGTTGCCTAGATGTGATTACTAGAACATTTTTTCCTCAAGGCTCTAAGTTCTGCTCTTTGCTCTTGCAAGATGAGCCTCTTCCACATATTTATATTACTCATTTGCTCGTCTTTGCTTTAGTATAATCTTGCTGAAAATTCCCTTGACTATTTTATTTTATTCTCTTTTCTATGATTGTGTGTGTGTGTGTGTGTGTGTGTGTGTGTGTGAGAGAGAGAGAGAGAGAGAGAGAGAGAGAGAGAGAGAGAGATAAGGAGGGAGGGAGGGAGAGAAGTGGGAGGGAGGGAGGGAGAGAGAGATATATGCTGGTCCTGGGGTTTGAACTCTCAGGGCCTGGGCACTGTCTCTGAGCTTTTGTGCTCAAGGCTAGTGCTGTACCACTTAATCCATAGCTCCACTTCCAGATTTTTGCTGGTTAATTGGAGATAAGATTCTCCTGGGCTTTCCTATCTGGACTGACTTCAAACAGCAATCTTCAGATCTCAGCCACTCAAGTAGCTAGAATTACAGGCATGGGTCACTGGTGCCTGTCCTTTTTTATGTTTTTAACAAAAAAAAATCCCCAACTTTATTACGATGCAATTGACAAAAAATATGACATATATTTAGGGATTGAGAAGGTGACTCAGTGGTAGAATGCTTGCCTTGCATGTATGAGACCCTGGGTTCAATTCTTCAGCACCACATAAGCAGAAAAAGCTGGAAGTGGCTCTGTGTCTCAGGTGGTAGAGTGCTAGCCTTAAGCTGAAGAGCTGACGGACAGCACCCGGGCTCAGAGTTCAGGCCCCACGACCGACAAAAAAAAATAACATATATTTATAGTGTACAATGTCATGGTTTGATAAATGTATACACTGTGAGACCGTCGAACCAATGAAAACAGATAGTCTCATTTAAATATTTATTTCTTTTGGGGACCATCCTCTTTGAAATGAGTATCCTGTCTATGTATTTTTCTACTTTATTTAATCACAGAGTTTTATTACTAAAAATTACCATTTAATTAATGTAATAGTAAATTTAATAATCTTGATTATTACTACTGGTATACCTATATTTCATTTTAAATTGAAAATAAAAAGACTAGACAATCTTGTTGTGCTCTGCCTACTTACAGTATCCTAATATTTGGCATAAATCATCTAACACAAGCATATTTTATAAGAAAGTATTGAATATCTCATTGATTTACTTAATATTAAAACGGAATGGTTGACTAGTTTACTTTCAAACAATTGTAAAACCAAAAACTCATAAGACAAAACATCATAAACCAGGCTTTATCTGTGTATATCCTTTTAATCAGTTGTTAAGATTTCCAAGGGAGGCGATGCGGGGTCTGTCTTGCTCAGGGCAGTAGCTCCTGACTGCTACATGTTATTAAAGACTAAATGAATGAATGGATGGATGGTGAAGCCAAAATAATGCCCAACCAGGAGGTATCCTGTTAATTATGTTGTTCCATGTGGGTACATCTTTAATGTCAGATGGGAGCCTTTGTTTTGAAGAAAGAAAGGTGTTGGCTATAAATGCTTTAAATATATATGAAGTCAAGTTCAAGCTAATGAATAACCTCCTAATGTTGCTTTAGATCCATTTGTAAAACCTGCTTTGGATAAGCCAAAATGCTTTATAAGTTTCTCTGATGAGAAACTTTGACCTAATTGCAGATAGAGAAATACATGTGATCAGAACAGCTGTTAGAAAGAAAATAGCTCAGCTGGATTTTGTGATAGCCTGAATAAATCTCCGAATTCATACTTAGGAACTTAGCCACTATCCGGGTGAGGCCTTCAGGACACAGTTAAGTCAGGAGAGGGGAGAATTTGAGAAGGAATTTGGGTCCTTACAGAAGTTCTACAGTGTGTGCTTGGCTTTTCTGTCCTCAGAAACACATGAGGACAACAAAGTTTGCAGCAACAAAATTTGTCTTCGGAAGCAGAGAGACTGGGCCCTAACATCCAGTGTGCAGGTGGTTTTATCTAGGGCTTTTTACCCTCCAGAATTGTGAGAACAAAATTCTGTTGCTTATACATTATCCAGACAGTGACATTGAGCCCCAGACCAACTAATTCCTTAAGAAAAGGTTTCATACTGTCGCTTGCAGTCAAGATTCATGTATTTCTCACAAGCTTTTGATTGAGTTTCTGAGAATAGAACAAGTAACATAAATTAGGAACTGATAGAAACTGAGAGGGAAGAGGCTGAAGAACTTAGGAAAAGAGTTGGGTATAAAATGTATAAGTCACATTCACACATATGCAAATTAGAGTGGAATCACTTGACCTGGACTTCTCCAGGCCTTCTGGGTCATCACTGCATTATGACTTAACCCCAGCTGCCCAGCTAGACCGAACATGTTAACTGGCTGCCCGTGGCTCACACCTGTTCTCCTAACCACTCAGGAGGCTGAGATCTGAGGATTGCAGTTCAAAGCCAGCCTGGTCAGGACAGTCCGTGAGACTCATACCTTCAATTAACCACCTAAAATAAAATAAGATAAAAAAGCTGGAAGGGGAGCTGTGGCTCATGTGGTAAAGTGTTAGCCTTGAGAATAAAAGCTCAGAGATAGTATTGAGGCCCTGCATTCAAGCTCCAGAACCAACACCAAAAAATAAAAGTAATTAAAATAAACAAAGAATGAACATGCTAAAGTTGATCAATCAGAAGCATCACCATCAGACTAATAACTTAATCACTGATAATTCAATTTACATTTATTGAGTATCTACTATGTATCTTGTTGTGTTAGCTGATGAAGTAATCAATTTTTACTCATCACTCAGGGATAAGATGTTTAGAAGAGAAAATGAGAAATTAGATTGGGCAGATCTTTCTAAACTGTAAAGCCCTAAAAAACTATATCAAAATACTAACGTAGTCCAATGTTTTCAGGAAAATGGTTCAAGATTTTAAAGGCTAATTCCCTTCTTGACTGACTTGGTGACAAGCAATATTAGGTGTCAATTCATCCTTCTCACCTAGCTCTACTCCTAAGTCCTTCTTGCTGCTGGAGAAGCAACCAGCTCACTCCTGTGTCTAGGCTTTTGCTCTTCTTGTACTTTCTCACTGCCTCTAAATCTTTTCTGTCATAACATCATGTTTTAATTCTTCGTCTCTTATTTGTCTTGCCTCAACTAGTTTTTTTAATCAAAAGTACTTTTCCTGAAGAAAAGAGAATATCATTATAAATTTGACATTGATGTTTCTCTATCTTTTAAGGGCCAGATTTATTTATTTATCTATCTATCTATTTATTTATTTATTTGGCAGCATTGGAGTTTCAACTCAGAGCCGAGTCCTTGCTAGGCAGGTACTTTACCCCTTGAACCATGTCTACACCTCAGTCTTCCTCTCTTTTTTGCTCTATGTTCTTATCTCCACAGCAGACAATATACAAGGTGCTGTGCTATCTACTTCCTAGTTCAATGTTGTCTCCTCCCACTGAAGGTAAGAGATCAGACAAGAGGGCTCCTTTTTCCTCACTGAGTCTTGCTCAGATCCAAGCGGTACCTTCTTGAATATTTACTTAATAAACAAATGCTCCTGACTTAAAATTTAGGGCAGCGGAGGTCTGAGGACAGATCTAGGGTAAAAAACGGAACTAAAATTGCAGGAAAAGATTCCCTTTGTGCCACTCTGGCTTCTCTGGACTTAATGTTAAGAATGACAGTAGAGAGACAGTAGAAAAAGAAAAGGTATCATGATACTGAAGATGAAAAGAGAAAAGGCTAGCTGACTCAAAGGGTCCAGAAATAGAAATGGCCTAACATCAGACAAAGCCAAGCTACAGAAAAGCTTTCTGTGGCTTTCTGACAGTATTTGAACTGAGAAACGATGTAGAAAGATAATGAATCATGTAGAGCTCCTGGAGGATGGTTCCAGGGCTTGGATCAACGACACTAACCTTTCACTTTCACAAATGTCTTTCCTTAGTTTCCTTGTTCTAGCAACAACAACAACAAAAAGGCAACTATACTTTTTCTGTTTGTTTTTATGTGTTAATGAGATAATCTATGTAAAGCCTGGGAGCCTAGACATAATCACAAGGAATTCGAAGTCCTCCTCTCAGCTAAGGAAAGAATGAACATATTCATTGGTATGCATAGCATGAATTATGATAATGTAACATAACACTGATGGAGAAAAAAAAAGTGATAGAGATATAACATATAGTCAGTTATAGTACAGACAGAAAACTACACAGTGGGTCCTTGCCAGGATAGATGCCGAGTGACACCACCTAGCATCTTCCTGTGCATACACACCTTATTGAAGAACTGTTCCCACACCTAACTCCTTGAAGAGCTGCTAAGGAAGTTAGTGCCTGTGGTAAGGTAGTTGGAATTCCATCCATATCCCATCAGCTGAACAGTAGCCAGAGAAGTGCATGGATCAGTGGACCCTGCACATCCCAACATGCAAGCTGTGGTGCAGACTTTCCCACAGACTTTAAGGCAGGTGAGAGAAATTTCAGCAGGGGCCTATCCACATAACTCCATCCCAGAAACCCCCCACGAGACAAATACTATAGCGGTCCAGAAGTCTAGCTGAGCACAGCTAACTCTCCCAGCTCCATGGAGGATGTAGGGACTGTGAGCCCCTAGGTGGCAGGATGGGCAAGCACTGGCAAATGCAGAGCATAGCATAACAGCTGTGCATGGACCCAGAAGTGTCCATGCTGGTGCAGAAAACAATGCAGTGTGAATTAGTGGGGACTGTACTTTAATGGGCCTGGTGGAGGTTATGTATTGTGACTCTGAAGAAGAGAGAGATCTCAGGAGTTTCTTCACAGAGATGAGATGGCTTTCCATGTTTGTTTTGAGCTACAAAGGCCCTGGCACCTGATCTCACTCTAAATATGTTACCATTTATGAAATACTGTCAGCCGGGTGCCAGTAGCTCACTTTCGTAATCCCAGCTATTCAGGAGGCTGAGATCTAAGGATCACAATTCAAAGCCAGCCAAGGAAGGAAAGTTTGTGAGACTCTTATCTCCAATTAACCACCAGAAAATGGGAAGTAGTGCTGTGATTCAAAGTGGCATAGCTCTACCTTTGGGTGAAAAAGCTCAGAGACAGTGCCCAGACCCTGAGTTCAAACCCCATGACTGACAAAAATAAATAAATATATAAATAAATACTTTGTCACAGATCTCTCATTTTGAGAAGGAGCTTGATATATAAAAGTACAAATACATGTAGATATTTATGTGTAACTGATGTAGAACTTTCATATAAACACAGATAAAAAACAAAGCATAAACTTCAATATTTTAGTCTTTGAAGAGAATAGTTAAGCTTATATTTGCTTACTTTGTAAACTCAGGCTCTTCTCAGTAATTTTGCTACTCATAGGTTGTAAGTTTGATTTGCAGTTTAAGTTATAATTGGTAAGGTAAGTGACTCTCAAACTGGAATAAATACTATTACATTAGTTATTCTATTTCATCCACAAAACAGTCATTTATTCTCAGTGACCCAGTTCAGTTGTCATCAGTGCCCTTTAGCTGCTCTAGAGGGAGTCTAGTGTGACACAGGTCCACTTTCCTAAGGAGAAAATTAACTTTCCTTAGAAAGGGAGGCTCAAATAAAACTAAAATTCAAACTTAGCCAATGATACAATTGGTCCTGTCCCATAGGTTCTACATAATTCCCTAAAGCATAAAAAGAAGCTCTATATGCCATTACTAAGGAAGACAGAATTCACACATCAAATAACTTGTTTATAGAAACAAGTCTTCAGCTGTTCACTTTGTCCACTTCTAGATTTATTGTAGAGTGATGGTTTTAGCTAAATAACTTTTAAGAGATGCCAGGAACTGGTGGCTTATGCTTGTAATCTTAGCTACTGAGGATGCTTGGATCTAAAGATTACAATTTGGAGCCAGCCCAGGCAGACAGGTCTAAGAAATTCTTAATTCCAATTAACTAGCAAAATAGCAAAAACTGGAGGCATAGCTCAAGTGGTAGAGTGCCAGCTGTGAGCCAAAACAACAATAACAGCAACAACAAAACAAAACCAATACAAAAACCCCCAAAAACCTCTCAAGAGCATAAGGCCCTGAATCCAAACCCCAGCACTAGCACAAGGAACAAAAAGGGAAAGAAAAAATTCTTTCAGGAGACTTTGGATGTATTCTTACTGTGCCAGTATTTTCAATATCACAGATCTCAAATAGCAGTTTGCTGTGGTTTGGTTATATTTACATGTTCTCCAGAGGCTGTCATGTTGAAGTGATGATGTAGACAGAATCTGAAAGTGGGGCCTAGTCCGAGGTGGATGGGTTAATTGTGGGGCGCCAGCCTTGCTGGGTGGGGAGTGGCTCTTGCCCAAGCTGGCACCATCCTGTTTAGATTTTTTTTTCCAGCCTCCAAAATGATGAGCGGAGCAAACTATTTTCTTTAGAAGTTAGTCTGACTCTGACAAATGGAGTGATACAGACGTTGGAGGAGAAAGCTACTACTGTACACAGCCCAGAAAATGGAATGGTAGCATTGCAATCGATGGCAGGCAGAGGTTGAAAAAGGCTGGAGGAGCAGGCTAGGACAAAGCTGGAGCTTTGGCGATGCCAATGAGAAGAAACTGGGAAGAAAAGGCCATGTTGGTTCAGGTTACACTGCAGTGAAGAATCTGTCTGCATTGTTTCTGTGTCCTCATAATTTGGGGGGAAAAACTAAAAAGAGTAGACTAGTATATTTAGCAGAGGAGATTTAAATTAAAAAAAAAACAACCTGATTTTCCTATGGGTGTTTAATGGCCACTTTCAGCATTATAGTTGAGACTCAGGAGTAAAAGCAGGCAGAGAAGAAAAATTTAGAAAATCCACAGCCTGGTCAAGAAAGGAATGAAAAGATGTGTCTGGGACAGAGGATTGTCACCCTGGAGGGCATAGGAAAGCTGGAGGGCACAAGAGCTACGCCCCTGCCAGTGTCACAAAGAACAGATTCTTTATCAAGTTAGTCTGTTTCCAGTATTGCATGATAATACCCAAGATGGATGGACTAATGCAGAATTAGGCTCTTCATTCCTTGCATTAATGAAAAATCTAGTGTCTTAATAGACCTAGAACGATCCATAATCCCTTGTTGTTTGTCTTAAGTAGGAGCTAATAAAATATTATTATAACAGCATTCAACTACTAGAGAGCCAGCAATAGTCTGGACCTAGAGACATAAGTTAATAGTTAAATTTCTCAACTGACGGGCAAAGACACTATTACATTGCTTATCTATTTGAAAATAGGCACTATGGTATGCAGCATCGAGAAAGGCCTTCCATGAAAATAATCAGAGTCTTTTTGGTAATTTAAATAAAACACTTCAGAGATAAAAGGAGAGACCTCTAGTAGCTTAGCAAATAAGCGCAAAGATGGACAAAGGAGATGGCCGCAAATTATAAAGCTTCTGCCCAGCAAAGAAAATAGTCACCGGACTAAAGCAATAGTCTATAGCATGGGGAAAATCTTCATCAGCTACAAATCTGACAAGAGATTAATGACTAGGAAATTCAGCAAGCACAAAACACTACACTGCCAAAGAATCAGCAGCCCAATTAAATTGGCAAACGAAATGAGGGTTGAATCTGATTAAAGTGCTGTATATGAATGTGTAGACTATACAGTGAAACCCTTTTGATCAATTAGCATATGCTAAAAAATTTTGAGGGAAGGGCAGTAAAGCAGGCCCTGGGGGGGGGGGGGGTGAGAGGAAGGAGGGCGAAGGAAGAGGGTGAAGGGAGATGACTGTGGCCAAATGTGTGTGAAAATGAAACAACGAAGCTTGCTCAGACTGGTTAAATACGAAGGAGAGAGGGTGAGAGAGCGCTAATTCTAATCAAGGTATGATACGCATATGTGTGTGTGTGTGTGTGTCTAAATATATGCATGTACAGACATGTCAAAATGACACCCCCTTTCACAACGAAATGGTGCTAATTAAAAAGGTGGGAAGGCAAAAATTGAATTGCACTTTCTTGATTTTCATAGGTTATGTGAAAACCAATATCATTCCTGGAGCAATTGTGAAGGCACCACCTGGACAAACACGCAGTGTTTCTGCTGGTGAGCCAGTGTCGTGGCCGGCACCACAGACAGCAAATCACAAATGGCCACCACATGTATTTTGGGGTCAGCTGAGAAGAACAGAAGAGGATTGGCTCAGACAATTTTCCATTTGATCTTGATATCAGGGTACATCCACAGAGAAGGTCGTAAGTTGAAATGTAATTAATAGACCAAACTACCAAACCGAGCGTACTCTTGCCTATCTTTAGTGTGCTTAGGACACCGAGAGTTAAACAAAATCATCTAGCACAAAACATATTGTATCATAGTTTTAGATGCAAAAACTGTACAATAATAGTAAAAGTAATAGGGCTGGGAAGGTGGCTCAGTGGTAGAGTGCTTGCCTTGCATGCATGAGGCCCTGGGTTCGATTCCTCAGCACCACATAAGCAGAAAAAAGCCGGAAGTGGTGCTATGGCTCAAGTGGTAGAGCGTTAGCCTTGAGCTGAAGAGCTGAGGGACAGCGCCCAGGCCCAGAGTTCAGGCCCCACGACTGACAAAAAAAAAATAGTAAAAGTAATAATAATAATAGTACAAGTAATAATAAGAATATGTCTCATGCAATTTCCCATGTAGTTTAAGTGAAAAGCACAATGCTTATTCTGTATCACTAACCCAGGAAAATATCAAAATTTGGAATCTGAAGCCAGGTGTTAGTATCTCATGCCTATAATCCTAGCTACTCAATGGGTGGCAATATGGAGAATGGGGGTATAAAGGCAGCCTGGGCAGAAAAACTCATGATAACTCCATTTCCAAATTGACAAGCAAAAAGCAGGACCAGATGTATGGCTGAAGCTGAGCAAGTGCAAGGCCCTGAGTTCAAACTCCAGTATTGTCAAAACAAAGCACAACAATAACAAAAACAAATGGAATGTGAATTATGGTTTCTACTTAATATGCATAACTTTTGTAGCTCTGAGGACATCATAAAGTGGCAGCCATCTGTATTCTATGAATCTTAGCTCTCATATCAGCTATCCTGGTCAGTAGAGGGGATTGCATACCTATTATTATTATCATCATCATTGAAAGGAGATTTTTCAATATGATCCCATTGGTAAGATCAGGTAAAGAGACCAGGGACCCTAGATCTGACAGGAACTTGGAGATTTCTTCAAGCTGTGCCAGCTGAGGGACACATGCCAGTTGAGTGGACAGCAGGTCACCTTGGTCTGGCCACTGGTCTGGTTGATCATTTTCTAAGTTCTGGTTTTATGAGGGGTTCTAGAGAAGTTATTATCACTGTCATCACCTGAAGGGAACAATCTACAAATTCAATTTTGACCCAAGTTTGGAGTGACAGAGAATTATCTGAGTGGAACTGCAGGTAGCCAGCCTACCAGCCCAGATGCTCACCGTGAGTACTCTGAGAGCATAATGGTGAAACCTATTCTTCCATTTTTTTTCTAATTGCTGTTATTTTTACTCACTATATATAAATATACACATATATGTTTATATTATAATATTTATCACCTCTGGGGCTTCCTACATGCCTGTCATTCCTGTGGTTTGACTGCCAATTTCACAGAAAACCCAAGCTGGTGATTAATGTGGTGTTGCCAACTGTTCAGCTCACTTTCCACTTCGCTGCTCGAAGGTGGGAATTGAAATCAAAGAAAGAAAAAAAAGGAATAGTGTCACTCTGTTACTCCGCTCTAACGTGTGAGAGCCATTTTTCCATTCTTCTATTCTTATGGAAGCTGGTCTTCAAACTGTGTCTGGCAAGCCACAGGTTCTGCTTTGGGTTGCCTGCCTCATTAGTGGCCCTGTGAGTTCAATTTCTCGTGCATTGCCATTTGACTTCAGGGCTTGGAACTCTCTTTTCCAGGGAGAAGCAAGGGCTTTAAATGTACAGAAGGACCTTGTGCAAATGGAAGGAAATCTTTCAAAGGCTATGATCCTCGGGGCAATGACTGATGCGTGCACATTCAGAGATCCTCTTTCTCATTCACACCATCATACCCAGCCACATAAGTTTTAGGTTGGTGGCCAAAGTCCCAGTTGTAATGGGCCGTGATGCTGTGTGTCGAATTTCCAGGATGGACTGGAAATGCTTGGCCATCCTCTGAGCCGCGGGAGACCCTACAGCTCTGAGGGACTGCGGCAGGCAGTCTGGAGAAACACTAGGGAACTTGCTTGGAGATTCCATGAATCTGTGAACCTGTGTGTGGGTGAGCTGCCGGGAAGAAATGAATAGAAACTGTGGGACTTGACAAGATCCTCTTTATTAATGAGAGAGAGAGAGCGCGAAGTCTCGCCTTGCCTTTCAGAGATCTGTCAACACAAGGATCTCAGCCACCTCTGAGAAATGCCAGGAACTCCAGAGGGTCCAGCAGAACTTCACATGTGTGTTATAGGCTGGACTACTGGGAGGAGGATGATGGGGAGTAGAAAGCTTTAATTTTGATTCTGAGATTAAAAGGAGTCCTGCCTTCAGATTTGCTTATGATTTTACAAATTCATATCTGCAAAGCTCCCATATATATCACTTAAGAGGAAAGATAAGAATTTTATTTTATTTATTTTTTGTCAGTCATGGATCCTGAACTCTGGGCCTGGGCACTGTCCCTCAGCTCTTCAGCTCAAGGCTATCGCTCTTCCATTTGAGCTACAGTGCCACTTCCGGCTCTTTCTGTTTATGTGGTGCTGAGGAATTGAACCCAGGGCCTCATGAGTGCTAGGCAAGCACTCTACCACTGAGCCACCTTCCCAATCCTAGAAAATAACTTTAAAAAAAACCCCTGTTTTATATTAAGGAAGCTAGAGATAGAACTCAATGGTAAAGCACTTGCCTAGCATGCACTAAGACCCTGGGTTTGGTCCCCAGCATTGAAAAAACTACATTTATGGAGGTTGATGGCTCAGATGCACTTAAGAGACGTGTTTAAACCCACAGAGTATATAAAAGTCAGGATAGACGATGGTTTGAAGTAATAAAACACCTTAATACATATACTTTGTAGATATAATTTATATAAATATGCTTCTCTCTCTCTGCCTTTCTGTCTCTGTCTCTCTCTGTCTCTCTCTCATCCTCTCTTTCGGTTCTAAGCTTGAACTCAGAACCTTATGCACTGGCTTGACTTATTTTCTCTCTTGAACCACCTTCAGCTGGTTAATTGGAGATGGAGTCTCATAGACTTTTCTGTCTGGTTGGCTTCGAACCCCTATCCTTCATATCTAGCCTCTAGAATAACTAGGATTATAGGTGGGAACACTGGTACCTGGCTTAATTCATTTTTGAAAAAGAACACAAAATAAGTTTTCTTGCTATAAATTCTTTAAAGTATCTTTACACATTCGTATTTTTGTGTTAGCATGGAGAGATGACACAATCATTCAGTTATTGTTGTTGTTGTTGTTGTTGTTGTTGTTGTATGTGTGTGTGTGTGTGTGTGTGTGTGTGTGTGTGCACTTGTGCCAGTCCTAGGTCTTGAACTCAGGGCCTTGATGCTGTCCTTAAGCTCTTTTGCTCAAGACTAGCTCCACTTCTGGCTTCTTGGTAATGAATTAGAAGTAAGAGTTGCATGGCTTTTCCTGACTGGGGTTGGCACTGAATCTCAATTCTTAGATCTCAGCCTCCTGAGTAACTAGGACTACTGGCATTGAGCCACCTAGCTCAGTTGTTTTATTTTTTAATCCATGTTCTGTCTCCTGACCCATGAATAATCTTTCTTTAAATATAAACTAAACTTGCATTTTTCTACCACAAACCAAGATCATTTAGAATAGATTTAGTATTATTAGGTCAAGAAGCTTATCCAAAGTGATGAAGCTGTAGCTTTTAGGAGCTCCCTCACTTCTAATATGAAATGGTAGACTAAAGCATGATGTCCTGAGAGCTAAGGTCCTGAGCGCTGTTTTGTGATTCTCCACAAGCTGGAATGACTTTTACTTCTGACACTCACTGTGATTTTCTGTCCTTAGGCCAAACTGGTTGGCAGATTGCTTTTATGTAATTCTTGTGAAGCTGGCAGGAGGTGACTCATCTACATAAATGCCTCTTTCAATCAGGAAGAAGGTGGCAGAGGCCGAGTGGGCGGTGTCTGAATGACTAAGTTTTATGATGTTAGAGGTACTGGAAAAAAAATTCACTAGGATGAAGATTTCAAAGGAGATGCACACAAGAAGGTCTGGATCATATCAATGAATCAAAGGCAAACTCTGGAAAGATTTACTACACTGTTGGAGTATAATCTCTGCTTCATAACTCAATGCAAAGAGAAATCTTCAAAATTGCTCATAAAATGAAAACAGCTCTGGGCTTAAACAAGTGCTAGGAATGAAACAATATTGCAAGATATAAAATTGAAATACTAAGAACACTAGGAGAAAGGGACAGAGACTTTATGAGTATGAAAAAGTTACAAAGAAAGTTCAAGAAATTATTCAGACACAGCCACGGGGAAAGAGTATGCCTCTGAAATAAATAAACACCCTACTCATAATCACATCTGAGTAACACAGTAAAGCTTGCCACAGATGGCAGTCCTACAAAACAGAATAAAAATATTTTCAGGAATACTGTGATAACTTTCAACTACACAACCAGAGGAATTTCCATGGGTACTCTTTTCATGCCTATGTCAAGGTTATGATATGAATTCTAAACGTCTTTAGGCAGTATTGAGACTATTGTCTGAACTCTTCTCTGGGAATAATTAATAATAATAATAATTGTTATTAATTCATTTTAGAATTTCTGAAGGTGGTGAAATTCCAAGACAGCTGGAAGCATAAATTTGATTATAATCCCATAGCCAATATCAAAAGACGAGAAAGGTGGTTGAGAGAAGACTGAGTGATTAAAGGTTCATAAAGAACAAAATCCTGCTGGAGTCTGTTTCGCTCTTGTTTTTCCATTCACCAACTGTAGAGCCTTTAGTAATGCCTGAATCTCAGCTCATTCATCTAATACTTCTTTTTTATAAAAATGCTATTAGCAATGAATGAACGAATACAGAGGCATACTAGATCAAAGAATCGAGTTAAAATACACAATGGGTGTTCAGAATGATCATCTCATTCCTTCTGTACTTTCTTGATAAATTATGCTTTTAAAAAAACCTATTATTTTTATTGTTATTATAAAGGTGATATTCAGAGGTGGCTACAGTTACATAAGCTGGTAAAGCGTACATTTCCTTTTGGACAATGTCACCCCTTCCCTTGCTCTCTCCCAGTTTTTCCCTCCTGTCCATACTCGCAAGTTGTATAGTTCATTTCCAACATAGTGTCTAGTGAGCACCACTGCTGCATTTGTCCACCTTCTGTTCCTCCATTTCTGCGCTCCTCTTGCCCTCCCAGAGACAGATAGGTGAACGAACCAGACAAAAAGAAAACAACCAAACAGCAACAATGGGGAAAAAAAGCACCTTGTTTCCATCTCCTGGAGTTCATTTCCAAAAGTAATCTGAGAAACGATTTGCAAGATGACTATGCATAATAACAGGTTCCTAACTCCAAGGTCCATGTTGACTGTGGGAGCTCCTACAGTGAGAGTATCATGAAATTGTAGCGTGCATCCACGAACAAGGCTCCACAAAGGCACCAGCTGCCTTTGATCTGCACTGTCTTTTCAAGGTTATTTGTCAACAACTTGAAAGATAGAAATAGTGTCTTCCTTTGGAGCAAAGGGCAATTTCGCCTATTTTGTAGTACTAAAGAAACAGATGAGCTGCGGGCTGGCTCATGCCTATAGTCCTACTACTCAGGAGGCTGAGATCTGAGGATCATGGTTGTAAGCCAACCTGGGCAAGAAAGTCCATGAGACTCTTATCTCCAATAAACTACCAAAAAAGCCAGAAGTGGAGCTCTGGTTCAATGGGTAGAGTAGCAAAAGAAGCTCAAGGACAGTGCTCAGGCCCTAAGTTCAAGCCCCAGTTCTAGTCAAAAAAAGAGCTATTTTCTTTTGGGGCAAAGGTTATTCATGCTTATTGCAAAAGATTTGGGTTCCTAAAAGTTTGGGGTTTTCTTCCCATATAGCAACGCATTGCATGTGGCTGTATCATCTAGGCCTGTTCACTGATCCCATAGAAAAGAGCAATTGGAGAAGTAGCTCAAAAGCTAGGTTGTGGCTCTGCTGTTGTGCTGAGCAAGAAGTCCTTTCTCAAGTGGGAGGGTGGCACTTCGGACTGATGGCTAGCTTCACACGTAAGTGAAACCCCAGGCTCTTCATGCTTCTTGACAAGTGGGGAAAGGAGACCCGAAAACAATCTGGGACAGCGAAAGGTCTAATTTATTTAAAGTACTTTCTGGAGCAATAGCACAAAGATGTAAGCAGGAAAAGCAATCATCCACAAAGGTTGTGTTTTATGTTCTATCAAGAAGGCTTTGTGAGAGGTGTGTGTGTGTGTGTGTGTGTGTGTGTGTGTGTGTGTGTGTGTGTGTGGTATGTGTGTACAAAGAAATGAGGAGAGAAAAAAACATATTGCTTGAAACCAGGAAAAACTAATAAATATACATGGCTGTAAACAGCTTTCTAAAGACAGGTACACAGTGCTGAACATGATTTATAAGTTTGCTCCTGGCTTAAAAATGAACATTGGTACTAGCTTCACAAAATCTGTTAAATCTTCTGAGGCTCAATGCTGCAGGAAATCGTTTCATATCTGTAATTTCCAGAAGCTGGTCCAGAACTGTGCAATGTGTCTACCTGGCAAATTGAGTGGTGAAAGAAGGGTTAATTTACTGTGAGGTATAATTCTTAATAAATTGTAGCAAGCATCAGTAAGAAAAGAGACAGTAGCCTAATGGGGATAGAGCAAAGAGGCATTTTTTCCTCTTTAAATATACTTAATTAACACAATTCACCCTCTAGGAGGCAGGAAATAATGAGACAACAGTTCTTTGCCTGTGGATGTTGCTAAATCGGTTCAAAAGTAACAAATTGCCACCATGTAACAAATCCTTGCAGTCACAGGTGAAAGATCTTGTCACACATTTCAATTTGGAAATAAGTGAAAATACTTAAATAAAACTCAACCAAGCCACAGGCACATGCCTGTAATCCTAGCTACTCAGGAGCTGTGATCTGTAAGTTGAGATTGGAAATCAGGCTGGGCAGGAAAGTCTATGAGACTCTCATGTTCAATAAGCAGCAAAAGCCAGAAGCGAAAGTGTGGCTCAAGCAATCAAGCACCAGCCTTGAGAGAAAAAGCTAAAGAACAGTGCCTAGTCACTGAGGTCAATATCAGGCATTGGTGCAAAACATTGTCACTCCCATTACAAAACTCAATGGTATGTTTTTATGGTGTAACAGACTTTTGCATCCATAGATCATGCACACAAACACACAACACACACAAGTGTGTCTACTACTTACATGTTATATGTATCATTTAAAACTGAGTTTTATGCATGCAATTTTGGGTCAGCTGCAGACCTCTTATATGTTGGTGGTCCAGTATTACAGGGGAGATAAAATTCCTTAATTGCCTAAGGAAGACATAGTGATTCTAACATTGTAGCAAAACATCGTAGCAAAATGTGATGCTGGAGTTAATCTAATGCACTGCAGGTCATACAACAGTATAGCACATACATGATGTATACTACATACTGACTTATAACAACTGACTGTTATTGGTTTTATGTAGCTAGTACTCTATTTCTTTATTATTATTATTTTACTAATAAAAAATGCTAACCAAAACAGTATGCCCAATGACATTGCCCAAAGCCTCACACATCTCGTGTTTACCACATCTCTCAATTGCACCAAGAAACCAGCTAAAAAAGATTGGCCTATCCCATCGAGGTTTGTGTAACTAAGCTTGAAGATGTTCATACAATAGTGAAATTGAATAAACAAAGCACATCTCAGCATGTATTCCTGTTGTTAACTGATACATATTATATAAATATAGTCTGCATGCTGAGAATAATAGATTAATAAGTGTGAAAAGCTTTCCAAAAAGAAGCAGTTTGCTTCAGGAAGAGGTCTTGCTGGCCTGGAACTCACTATGGAGCTTAGACTAGCTTTGACTTGCTATCCTCCTCCTAACACATCCTGCATGCTGAGATTACAGGTGTGCCCCACTCTGTCTGGCCAAGATACAGTGTATTTATGGGAATAATAAAGAAATCAACACGTGAGCCTTTTACTTACGGAAAGCACAAATGCAAGAGTTGATAACTGTTTTAAATGTCATGAGATAAATAGTACATCGACTCGATCTAAAGACCAAAAGATGGCTTCAGAAGTGTTGAGTAAGAATCAGAGAGCTTTAACACAATTTTGTTCAAGTTTAAAACCTCATTATCTTTTTTTTCACTTTTCATCTAGAAAGACAAGTTTATGACTGTGTGTTCATTTTTGCATTTCTAAAAGTATGACATTTTCTTCCCATAAAATAAGTTCAGTTAATTTTCTTCCCTATAACAAAATATTCCCTATCCCCAGTTGTAACACATCCTTATATGGAGCCACAAAACAATGTATTATTATTCACCCTAATTTCTTTCAGCAACTTCCCTCAGAGATATTTATTGAGAGAGCCGGTGATGGGGATGGGGGCAGAGGTGGACATAAAAGGGGACCCCACATCGCCCCATGGCCAAGAGACTATTGTCTGATGGAAAAAGACATGGAGGTGTTAAGTGTGGAGAAGCTTGTGATCTAGAACTTCAAAGAAGACTTTCCTGAGTTAATTTAATTAAATTTCATGAATTCATTGAATTAATTGAAAATAAAGAATGCATTCCAATTCTCAAGCAATGCTTGTGCCATGTAAACGTGTCTGGAGCTGTGACCTTTAAAGAAGAGGTAGCACTTGCTGATCCTCTTTTCTCTTGTCTTCTCCTAGATTATTTCCTACACACTCAGCACATCAGATGCTAGCAGGTATGTGCAAACGGGCACTTTTCCACCTGACTTCTCCAAACTTAGATATATGACTGTCTGCATAACTCCAGGACACATCTAAGAGGTATCACAAACCAAAAAACAAATGTAATACAGAACCCGATGCTCTTTCTATGTTTAATCAACACCATGGGTCAGACACTCTTCAGATATTTTATATCTGTGTAAACATTAAACATTAAGGCATAATGAAGACATAGATGCTGTTATGATCCTACTTTACAGAGCGGGAAGTGGAGGGAAAGAGATGAAGTACTTAGATGAAGTACTTGGCCAAGACTCCTAAATGATGAACATGGGATATAAGCCCATGGAGGTCCACCGCTGCACACACTCCTCTACCCTTCCCCACATCGACAGGTGAAAACCTGAGAAGATGGTATTTGTGATTCCACCATCCATAAGGGAGGTCTTCAGGCTCTGTACTCAACACTCCTCAAACCCATCCTGATTGCTTACTGCCACCATTACCCGCACCATGACTGCAATGGCCGCCCAACTGGGTTCTCATGTTCCATGCTTTGCTGTAGTCCCTCCTCCACTTGACAGCCAGTATAAATTCACACACACACACACACACACACACACACACACACACACACACACACACACACACACACACCTCACTACGGCCTGTGAGATTCCCACATCGTCTGGTCACTGCCTGCCTTTCTGATCTGATCCCCCGTACTTCACACTCTGACTGACGGCTCATTCCCCTTGGACTTTCTTCAGAGAGGACCTATGTATTTATGGTAGGCTCTCTCTTTCAGGTCTCTGTAAATGGGTTCCAGCAGAGAAGATTTCTACACCCAATTTCTTCAAATCAGCAAGACCCTTGAGTCCAGATTCATCCTTCAGCTCAGCCAACACATTTTACTGATCCTTGCTTTATTTATTTTCTCATTATAGGTTTCTTATTTTTAAGATTATTGAATTTGTTCATTTGTGTGTGTGTGTGTGACTACCACAATATTACCAATTTCCTGAAAAAATGCCTGCCGCTGAGTAGACATGAATGAATAATTTCTGAGTGAGTAACCCCAAATAGTCTCCTTTCTCCCGTATGGTTTTATAACTCAGAAACCTTTGGTAGAATTCAGTTTATTCATATTAGAATTCTTTCCGAAGTAGTGCTCAAATGTTTTCTCTCACTGTGTGTTGCATTCATAATTTTTAAAAAACAAACGAAGCAAAAAAGCTTCAATTTTTTCAGGACCTACTGAAATGTAGGCAATTTACTTAGATTGTCATTCTCATAGGAGATGGGCTGTGAAGTAGTTAAGGTTTTTGCCTTAAAGATAGGGGTCAAGAAAATGTGGTATATACAAACAATAGAATTCTACACATCCAGGAGAAAGAATATTTCCTTATTTGCCATGATACGGAAATTACATTAAGTCAGGTCCAGAGGGTCAAAGGTTACATATTTTCTCTCATATGTGGAAGTTAGAATTAATTTATAAATACATGAGTAAATTCTTTTGGTGATAGGCAAGTGTACAAAAATGTATTAACGGAAATGGGGTAGATGCAAAGGAGAAAACAGTGTAATTCCTTAGAAAGGTTAATTTAAAGTTTAACAAAATAAACACCAAGAAATGGGTACTTGACAGGGGCAGGAAGGGTTCAAAGGGAGAGAGGTGACTGAATGAAGAACAGAAAGTGGGGAGAGAGAGAAGGAAGTCACGAATTCAATGCATAGCCTACGAAATGAAGAAGAGTAGGGGGGGGGGTGTTGAGAGGGATGGGTGAGAATACCGAAAGGGAGGATTTTGACCAAGCCACATCGTATTTATAAACTGCTTTGTTAAGTGGCATCTCCTTTGTATAACTACTTAAAGATAATCTAAAAGAAAAGAAAAGAAAAGAACTCCTGACATGTTAGTCTTAGCAAGGGGGAGAATCAGAAGCTTTGTGTGCCCCAAGTGGCACATGTTTTTTTTTTTTTTATTTTGTGAAGAGATAGTAGCATACAAGTCAGTGACAAAAACTAAAATCCTATGAGAATAATTCTCAAAATAGGAATAAATATGGACAAACAACCTATGTGATCATATTAAACTAAATATCATCCTTGGTGACATTTGTGTGCTATTACTGTCTCCCCTGTGGTTCACCCCTATTCAAATTTGTAATTTTTCTTAATGTTTCATTATAAATACATCTGAGTAATATTTGACCTAAAAATAACTTATCTCTCTCTTTGTCCCTTAAAAATCCAGTTTCTAGACGGGCACCAGTGGCTCATGCCTGTAATCATAGATACTCAGGAGGCTGAGATCTGAAGATCATGGTTCAAAGCCAGCCTGGGTACTAAAGTTCTTGAGACTTTTATCTCCAATAAACCACCATTAAACCAGAAGTGGCACTGTGGCTCAAGTGGTAGAGCGCTAGCCTTGAGCTGAAGACCTGAGGGACAGCGCTCAGGCCCAGAGGTCAATCCCCACAACTGACCACAAAAAAAAAAAATCAATTTCTTAGTCTCCTGTTTGCTTTTGGAACTCTTGTCTGCTTCTGGAATCTCTCCTGACTGATCTAACTGATGGGCTCCTGGGAGCTCACAGAAGCAAAGTACTCTCCTGTATTTGATCAGAATGATCCAGGGTCCTGTCTCTGAGCAGTGATAAGGCCTCCGCCAAAAGCAATCACTTCAAGCATTGGTGGAAGGAAGTTACTATATATATATATATATACACACATATTTATAGTACATACATACATATACACATACATATGTGATTATATGTAATATATAATTATAATAATGTAGTAGTATATAATAATGTAATAATATACGTATATTATATATAATTAAATGTTTCCATACAACACCATTTTAACATACTTTCTATAGAAGAACCAATAGAACTCGGTTCTTCATATGCTGCAATAATATGAAATGTAATGCATTTCAATCACTATTTATTCAACTGTGCACTGCCACCACTGGCGTTAGAACCATCCAGGTGTGCTGGTCTCCCTTGAGTTGACCAAGTAAAAATCTGTAAGTGTGCGGTTGCATCTCAGTGCAAGCTTTTTTGTGGAGGACTTTTCTATGGTTTGGAAATTCATGAAAAGAGACTCCTGGAGACATGATTAAATACCTGTATCTCCAGGTGATAAATACATAGAAGATGAAATCAGCGGCAGATTCGTGGGCTGTTTCTTTAACAAACTGTAGCATCCTGCTTTAGGTTCATTTATAAACTGCAAGTCAATTCCTCACTGGTGATGTTAGTGCTTGTCTATGTCTTAGGCTTGTCAACAATCAAAGTGCAGTTATGAACACTTGGATGTGTCATATGGGAGTGACTTGAAAGGTTTGTTAAATTCAGGAATGCTTTTGCTTTTTAGAAGCTTTCAGTTATAACAGAGAGCTAGTCTGAAATGCATCCATGGCTTGAAAACAAAGATGTGCAGTGAATCACCCTCGTCGCCGTGGCCTGGTCCTGAGGATGTTGCACTGACATTGTGTCAGTCTCTAAATACTGAGCATTGAACACGGGCTTCCCAGGCCTCTGTGGAAGCTCTGAACTACTCAGAGGGCTGACGAGCAGACCCCTGTCACTGGCATCCATTAGAGACAGATCCCATTTAGGGAACTAGGGCTTTTTCAAGGACAAGAAGCAGTTGGGTCTTTTCTGAGAATAGAGATTGAGCGTTAATTAGTTCTTGTAAAGTTTCAAGTGACAACACCATTGGAGATCTGAGTTCCTGCAAGAATGGAAAAATAATGCTTTCCTTTCTCTATTGTTCATTTGTCCTTTACTCACGGCAACGACAATGCCACCATATCAGGAAAGCAACAGCAGAGTCTGCTTCTGTTGCTTCCCTTTTTCCCTTGCAATGTTTAATGCATTTCTAGATCAGATTAGAAGAGTATGCAAAAATCCTTTGAATATTAACATAAGCCATTTTGTCAAAGCAATTACATCGGAGTTAAAATGTGTTTTCATTATAATGCCTACTTTCTCTTGAAAATATTATCAAATAATTTTGTTTAAATGTTACAGAAAATTACTCAAAAGGCAATTTTTTTAGTGCATCAGAAATTCAAGTCTGGCAGGATGCAAGTATTATCTATTCTGATGACACAATTCCAACTCTTGAACAGTTAATTAGCAAAACCTCTCAACTTATTTATTCAGAGTACCAAAGGTTTATATGTAAATTCAAATGCCTTCCTAGGATTCTTAGAGGAGAAATGGCATGGCTGCATGATATTCTGGTGTTATATAGATTATTTAATCTCAGGTGAGGAATAATGAAGAAAGTATTGGCGTTCATTTAAATAGAATACCGTTCATTGTCTTAATGAGCTAGCTTAATTTCTACATAAAAATCTTTTCATTTATTTGAAATCTGATTCTATTCAGTAGAATAGAATATATTCAGAGAAAAAAATACAGACAGGTAATTACGCAAGAATGAGGGCACACGTATGATAATGAGAAAAGAAGCATTTTTATAGTCATCCAGACACCAGGGAATCAAAGCTGAGGCACTGGAGGTGGAGGAATAAACAGATGGACGGGAGCTCGGTTTTAGATTGGGACAAGTGAAGACACAGATCAAAGAGGAAATAAAACCAGGGCACAGAAGTTGAGGTGGACACAGGACCACATGATGAGCCAAAGAGAACAGAACTGAACTAGAGTGACCACAATGACCAATGTTCAAGTAACTCTGTTAGTCCCCTTAAATTTTCTTCTAATGTTACCTTTTAACAAATCTCACAATAAACGCAAGTATACAACATAAACAGTAGGAACTACTAAAGTAGTGCTCTGGTAGTAATCACACACCTGCTTCTAGACAGTAATCTTATAGTTAACTAAACGAAGAGAAGATTATTTGTTCTTCCATGTTGTCCCTTAGAAGGTTAAGATGTTCAGTAATCGGTGTAATTTTCCAGTTGAGTCATGACTTTGGGAGCCAAGTTATTTAATCATATATACAAGTGTGTATATACACACATATACACATACATGTGCATTCATGTTTATATAAATACATACCAGTATAAATAAAACCAAAGTTTTACTATATTTAATCAAAATTACAGTAAAGTTTTTCTGTGATAGGAATTACTTGTATAAATTCTTTCTTTCTTTCTTTCTTTTGGTTGGTTGTGTACTGTCCCTGAGCTTTTCAGCTCAAGGCTAGTGCTCTACCACTTTGAGCCACAGCTCCACTTCCGGTTTTCTGGTGGCTGATTGGAAATAAGGGTCTCAAGGACTTTCCTGCTGGACTAGTTTCAAATAATGATTCTCAAATCTCAGCCTACTGAGTAGCCAGGATTAGAGGTGTGAGCCACTGGCACCCAGCTGTATAAAAATTCTTGAAGAGGATACCTGAGAAACATACAATATTTCTCCCATTTCCCCAGCCAAGGCAATCATATTCTAATTCCGGAGCCTTTGGATATGTACTGCTTGAAAATGATTAAGAAACTGATATTGAATTATGGTTCCTTAAAAGCAGAAGCTCTTTTCCAGAGGTTCAGTTTGAGAACAGCCTGGTGATGGAAAGAGAAGTGGTTATAAAGAAGAGGCACAGAGGTACACCACCACTCGGCTGCCTTTGGAGGAAGGAATGTGGGCAGACAGTAGAACACAGAGTATTGAGTTCTCACCTACAGCCCAGAGCAATCACTGCCTTCTGGTTAGCATTGGAAACCCCATGTTGGCCCCTCTGACCCGCAGGATTTTAGGCCAAAAGATTTCATAATGTCTTTTATACTGATGTGATTCAATATTTATTTTGTATTTCAGTCTCTAGTTCTGTTATACCTGATAGCCCATAGAAATTTAAGCACAAAAAGTTGTTTGATTCTCAACAAAATTCTGGCCAATCGACTTCAACAATTCATCAAAAAAAATAATACATTGTGATCAAACAGTATTCATTCCAGGGGTTCAGTATTTACAAGACAATTAATGTAATTCATCACATCAACAGGAGCAAGGACAAGAACTCCAGGATGATCTCAATAAACACAGAAAAAGTATTTAACAAGATCCAATACCCCTTTATGTTGGAGAAACTAGGAATCCAAGGAACATTTCTCAATATAATAAAAGCTGTGTATAACAAACCTACAGCTAGCATTACACTTAATGGCAAAAAGCTTAAATCATTTCCTCTAAATTCAGGAATGAGACAAGAATATCTATTCTCTCCACTCCTCTTCAATATAGTATTAGAATGCCTAGCTAGAGAAATAAGACGCAAACATGAAACTGATCCAAATAGGGAAAGATTAACTAACACTCTTTCTCTTTGCAGATGACATGATCCTGTATTTAAAGAATCCCATAGATTCCACTCCCAAGTTACTCGAGCTGATCTGAAACTTTGGCAAGGTTGTAAAGTATAAAATTAGCCCTTTAAAATCAATGGCTTTTCTATATGCCAACAATGAGTAGAGCGAGGCTGAAATCAGGAAAGCAACTCCTTTTGTAATGCCCCTCCCGAATATCTAGGAATTAACCAAAGAAGTGAAGGACCTCCATGATGAAAACTTCAAAAACCTAAAAAAGAAATTAAAGTAGAACTAAGGAAATGGAAAAAGATCCCATGCTCCTGGATTGGGAAGATTAACATTGTGAAAATGGCATTACTACCAAAGGCTATCTATAAATTCAATGCAAAACCATCAATATCCCAACCTAATTTTTTAATAAAATAGAGGAAGCAATCCACAGATTCATATGGAACAATATAAGACTCCAAATAGCAAAAACAATCCTTAGCAGAAGGATCAGTGCTGGAGGAATATCAATTCCAAACTTCAAACTTTATTACAAAACTATCGTAATCAAAGCAACTTGGTACTGGCAAAAGAACAGACCTGAGGACCAATGGAGTAGAACTGAAGACCCAGAAATGAACTTGGCTACCTAATCTTTGATAATGGAGCCAAAAAATAAGATAGAAGAAAGACAGCCTCTTCAGTAAATGGTGCTGGAAAAATTGATTAAACATCTGTAGAAAACTAAAGTTAGATTTTTATATCCTTATATATCACCCTGCACCAGAACCAACTCCAAATGTATACAAGACCTCGAGGTAAAAGCCGACACCCTGAAAACATTGCAGGAAGGAATAGGGGAAACTCTGGGGCTCCTTGGCACAGGCCGAAATTTTCTTAATAAAGACCTAGAAACACAACAAATCAAAAAAAGGTTGGGCAAATAGGATTGCATTAAACTGCAGAGTTTCTGCATGGCAAAGGATATCGTTAGCAAGATCAGTAGAAGCCCACAGATTGGGAGATCTTCACTAGCCATACAACAGACAGGTAGCTCATATCAAAAATATACTTATAATTCAAAAAATTAAACCCCCCAACAACAAATCCTCAAAGAAACAACTGCCCCATTAATAAGTGGGGTAAAGACTTAAAGAGAGACTTCTCTGAAGAGGAAATAAGAATGGCCAATAGACACATGAAGAGATGCTCAAGTTCTCTGGCCATAAAAGAAATACAAATCAAAACAACATTGAGATTCTACCTCACCCAGTTAGAATGGCTATAATCAAGAACTCTAATGACAACAGATGCTGGAAGGGATGTGGCCAGAAGGGAACCCTACTGCACTGTTGATGGAAGTGTAAACTTGTTCAACCACTTTGGAAAGCAGTATGGAGGTTCCTCAAAAGACTCCACATAGAGCTCCCCTATGACCCAGCAATACCACTTCTGGGCATTTACCTAAATGACCAGAAACAAGGCCATACTAAAACTACCAGCACAACTATGTTTATTGCAGCATTATTTACCATAGCTAAGATATGGAACCAACCCAGATGCCCCTCAGTAAATGAATGGAACAAGAAAATCTGATACACAAACACACAGACACACAGACACAGACACAGACACAGACACACACAGACACACACAGACACACACACACACACACACACACACACACACACACACACACACACACACACACAGAGTGGAATCCTGGGCTTCCATCAGAAAAAATGACACCATCCTATTTGTAAGGAAATGGAAGGACTTGGAAAAAATCATATAAAGTGAGGTCAGACAGACCCAAAAATCTTAGGTCCCATAGTTTCCCTTATTTGTAATAAATGGCATACATCCAGGGTAATCTTAGCAGATGAGCAGACTAGCTCAATAGCTATGTACATATGACCACATAAATGAAGTGAACTCCAAGACATGGACATAAGAGGTTTTTCTTTGTTGTTGTTGTTTTTGATGTACTGTGTGATTTCTTTTTTTCTTTTGTGCTTTCCTCACTATGATTTATCCCCTGTGGTCACCGTATTTGTATACTGTATATACAGTACCCTGGGTATTATAGATATATTTATCTGAATTAGAGAAGGGAAGGGGAACAGCAATGGTGAGCCAGGACAGAAGGGGAAGCCGTGCAGCATCAATGCTCACAAGACAGTATGTTGGAAATGATCTCCACAACTTGGGGAGGGTTTGGGATAGGGAAGGAGGGAGAAAAATGAGGGAGGGGGTATCAAGTTTGACAAGAAATGTATTCACTACCCTATGTAACTGTAACCCCCTATGAACATCACCATGATAATAAAATTTAAATTTAAAAAATTGAACTATTTTTTCATGTTTCTCAGAGGCTAAGTGACAATATTCTAGAGTTCCCCTTTATTTTGTTTGTATGTCTCTAAAAAATTATTAGGAATACCTGTATGAAAGACCTTAGAACATCATGTAGACTTTTAAATCTAAATGTATATAGAAGGGAAAAAGTTAAGTTACCTGCATTATGGGCATTTCTGGGCTATTTCTGTGCAAATTAATTACATAAAGGGGTTTCATTGTGATGTTTCTACACATATAGGGTCTTGTGGCTACATCATATTAATTTGTCCAAAACTGCCAAACTTGTGATAGTTAGTAGAATTGCAGGCAAAATGACTAGAAAATTCTGTCTAGGAAGATGAGCTTGTGAAATCCAATCTTAAAATTTAACTTGGCCAAACATTGTTCTTGGCTCAAGGCATTTGAAGAACTGATTGACCATTCTTCTTTTTTTTCAAATTTCAAATTCATGATGAAGACTCAGATGAGATTCAGAAAAGCATCAACATAGTTCAGGATATCCGGTGTGGTGTGAAGGCATTGCTGCAGGTATCATAAACCATGCTATGGAAAAGCTCTGATTCTAGAGCCAGGTGAACCTGCTTTTTGAATCTTGGTAGCACCAGCTTCCTAGCCATAGTTTTTGTTGTATAGCATTCTGGTGAAAATTAAATGATGGTGAAAGCAAAACACTTAAAGTCATCTGTGCAAAACACTTGAAGTCATGGGGCATACCTAATTGTGTCATTTATAAAATCTAACAGTACAAACTGTCAGAGCAGATATACAGGAGAAATTCCTTTTCTATTTTTAGAATCCATGTCTATAGAAAGAAACTCTTTTAATGAGTAGAAATACTTAACCTAGGAACAGGAAAATAGTAAAAAAATATTCTCCTTGATTTTTTTTTGGTACTTTCTTTTATGAAAATACATCCCATATCTATCCATGTGTCTTCTCAAATTTCTATCATGGCTCACTAAGAGAGCCAGTGTTCATAATTCTGTGAGAACTGAGTATCTATAGACCTTAAATCCTCATTCAGAAATTTCTACCTCAACTCTCCTAACCCAGCTAGTAAGTCAATGAATGAGTGTTGCTGGCCCAGGTGATGACGTACATCAATAATGACCCTTGTCTTTGTCATGATCCAGCAGGATCCAGTGCATCAGAGCTTTGAAAAGGGCAACAAGTCACCAAATATTGTTTCTACATGATGTGTTCATGCTGTAGTAGCATTTTGCCTTTTAAATTTTTAGCTCTACAACCCGTTCTTTTAGAATGTCATCGCATAACAAATAACTACTTAACAGTAACGAAGATGCCTTCTACCACACAATGCAACAACAATTTTAATAATGTGAATTAAGAATGAATAGGTGATAGTAAGAAGGTTAGTGCAAGTCTGTGATCCTAGCAAGTCTGGAGGCAGAGATCAGGAGACGGTAGTTGGAGGTCAGTCCAGACCAAAGGAATTCAAGAAACTCCATCTCAACAAATGGCTGACCATCTCAACTAGGGTGCAGTGGTGCACTCCTGTTTGTTTTAAGAGCAACAAGAGGGAACACAAGTTGGAAGGATTGCAACCTATGTGTGCCTGGTCATAAAAGGAGACCAGAAATAACCAGTGCAAAAAGAGGCTGGATGTGTGGCTCAGGTGAACAAGCACCTGATTAGTAAGCAGGAAACACTAAAAAAAAAAAAAGCAGATTATGGATATAGATAAAGCCCTTTCTTTGATAAATGGTGTTCTTGTCTTACTTTGTTCTATAAGGTGATTTCCTAAAAAGTATTCTCTAAGGGCTGGGAAGTTGGCTCAGTGATAGAGTGCTGCCTTATGCATGAGGGCCCTGGGTTCGATTTCTCAGCACCACATAAGCAGAAAAGAAAGCTGGAAGTGGCGCTGTGGCTCAAGTGGTAGGGTGCTAGCCTTGAGCTGAAGAGCTGAGGAACAGCGCCCAGGCCCAGAGTTCAGACCCCACAACCTACCAAAAAAAAAAGTATTCTCTAAAAAATAATCAAATAGTTGCTAGAACACTGGTTATTTGTGAGGTGATATTGAGTATATTACAATCATATTTGATATATTTAGATGTACTGGATCAAAGGAAACACTAGGTGGTCCACTAAGAAACAACATAATCATTATATATGTGTGTATATGTGTGTGTGTGTGCGCATGCATGTGTATTCATAGGAACAGTCAAAATTGTTTAAGTTATAAAACAATTAGGGACCAGTGGAGTTAGGAGATACTTTGCTATTACAGATGTTTAGGTGATTGCTAGAGAGTCTCAGTTCTCCCAGTAGGATGAGAACATTTGCACAGGACAGGAACTGTAAAGCCAACCATTAACGCCACCAAAACATTGTCTGAAGGACTAAGGTAAATGAAGACTGCATTGGTGAACAGATTCTCACTCAGTTTACTCTAAAAGATAGACCTCAGGCAGAACGAGATTGACCTCTTTGTAAATATGTAGGCGCATTTCTAGGTGCTGAGTATATTTCAGTGAGGCAAACAGAAGAGAAAATATTGTCTTGGTGAGGATTACATTTTTAGTTAAGTCACATGTCAAAGCATCAGAGAGAATGAGAGGATAGGAGGAGAAGGTGGACCAGGGAGGTGAAGGGTGATGTGAAAGATGACCTCTAGTGGTTACTTGGGTCAGACCACCAGTCACCCTGGGTTTTGAGCAGAGGTAAGCATCATCCTGGCTGCTCTTGTTTGTGTCCTCACTTGGCTCTTTACTCAAGGCTAGCACTCTACCATGTGAACTTCAAGGCTGGCTCTCTACCACTTGAACCATAGCTCCACTTCTTGCTTTTTGCTGGTTAATTGGAAATAAGAATCTCATGAACTTTTCTGTCTGTGCTGGGGTTGAGAGCACGCATCTTCAGATCTCAACCTCCTCAGTAGTTTGGACAACAGGTGTGAGCCATCAGAGCCTGGCAACCTTATGAGTTTTGATATTCCTTTCCTCTCTTTAGTTAGGCTACTCCCAA